>NC_092816.1:16988333-17351666 GCF_023375885.2 Dermacentor andersoni
CGATCTCCTAACGGGGTTGCAATTAATGATGCCGTAGCAGTGGCGCGAAGTTGTCTGTGCTGTAGTTTAGTTCCGTTTGTGGGCGTTGCTCGGGCGACGTGACTGCTTGAGCAATAGAGGTGAAGCATGCTGTTTCCGATTTTCTGTTTCGGTCTTGGCCTGGCCCCGTAAAGCGTCATCTGTGTGGCTACCGAACGGATTCGACGGGCGTTTAGCTGTGTAGCAGCTGAAACCGTAACGTTACGCCGATGTTTTTTGGCACACGGCTACCGGCCATTACGTTAACGCTACGTGCCAGCTTTGCATGTGGTATCTAAGCCGTCACGTAGCGCAACACAAGCGTGGCGCGACTTCGCTTGCAAGCGCAGAGCTGTCAATGGGCCTGGTGTAAATGCTAAAATCCGCGCGGTCCCTGATGCACTTACCACGCTTCTGAGGCTCCTTACTGTTCGCGTTTACGAACTGTGCAGACTCCTGACACGTAGAGCGTAGCACATTTTTTTTTCCTGAATTGCGCCCAACTGACTGATACTTCTTTTTATGTATACCTATCAACTTGTCAGTTTGCACTCGGGTACCCACATGTAGTCATCGGTCCATGCGTAGCAACACACGTGCAGTTTTGCGGTAGGTCGGCGGAAAAACAGCAGGACCGTACGCTCGAGGGAGAAGTTGGATCCATCGATTGTTTTATTTCCGCCTACGAAATGTAGACTGCAGTCTCGTGACCACATTGCCGGCTTCCATTCGGTTCCTTCTGCACTGTAAAAATATCGATTAACTTGCGTGGAGCGTCAATTCACAGCGGACAAGCGACAGCATGCAGTCTGTAGACGTCCGCGATCATTTACTTCACACGGCGTGCATTGCGAATGAAGCGTTCCCGCTGGTCTCTGAAGCATGGTCGCGCCGGAAAATTGAAAAACTTCGTTGCAGGTGGGCAGCTCTTGTAGTTATTAGCAGTTTACGACGCAGCAATTCATACGCTCGACATTGCAATGCTCCGCTAACAACCTGACAGGGTCGACTCATATGGGCCAGCTGCTGCATGCACTGAGCACGCGAGACGCGTTCGCTTGCTCCTGCAGCACTGCGGCGCCACCGGCTCATTGCACGTTCCCCATAGTTTTCATGTATGTGGCTACCCATACAACCGAGAAAGTGAGATTGATCAGTAAAGAACAATGCTTTATGGAGGAAAAGGCTTCCTGCCGCTAAACAGTTCAGCGAGACAGTGCCCGCAGCATGGAGTTCCCACCGCCCCAGCCCTTTCCACTCGGTCTAGTGCACGAGGCTACAGTGAGAGTGAGACATACGCTTGACATAGCGGGTGCCGCTTTCTTTACCAAGAAGCTCTTCAATACGATTCTCAGAAGGCACGGCCCTCTTCTCTCGTGCGCAGATGCCGACATAACGACAAAAATTGCTGTTCAAAGCCTGGGGCCAGTTATCGTGCGCTTATCAATTATTACTAAATTAGGGGTGAATGAGAGAGAGAGAGAGCGACGGATGATATTTGTGACAGCAACACGCTTCGCTGCGTTTCTGTGATAGAACAAAAGGTCGGGTATCTAGGTCGCTACGCTAACGCACACAATTGCTTTTGTCGCTTTGCTATTTTCTTTAATAGAAATAAACATACACAGGCTTCTGCAAAATGCGTCGGAGGTACAGTTTCTGCAACGGTATTTCAGACGCCATTTGCATGTACTGCTGTCACTGTACCGCTGAAACAAAAAAAAAGAACAAACGTATTCCTTTCACTCACCGCTTCACGCTCGTTGTTCGACTCACGACTCACCCACTTGAACCACCAAGAATAGGCGAGGTCGCCAAGAAAATGATCACGCACTGCGATTGCTACAACACATGTGGGACGGATCGCCACCAAATTTGAAGTTCCTTGAATGCAGCAAAGTGTATATAAAGTACGGGCTGCATGGAGGACACTCACACACGCTCACCCTGATTATAAAGCTAAGTTATATACTGCGGGTAACTCGACAACAATGCAGGGAATCAAGCGGGTAAGTACACAAATGGAAAAAAAGAAGTTGGTGCCAACAACAACGAAATACAATAGAGTAAACACGCCTGGCATGGCATTGTTCTGCGTGCTTCTTCTCTTGTCTTTTGTGTTTGTTTGCGATGAGCGCATCAGCAAACAAGCAACTGTCTCAAAATGTGCAACCATCCTGCATGAAGCGCGCACACGGCAAAAGTCTGTTACCTGTCTTGTCTTGAAGTACACGAAAAAAAAAAAAAGTAGAAAGAATGAAAGAAAAACTCACAGAAGCGATCTTGGCGCCTGGACTACCCGTATGAAGTTCAATTTGAAAGGGAATGCGCATTCGAGCCCTGATTGCAAATCGCTGCGCAAGTTCGAACCTGGCTTGCTTATACTTGCTGAGCAGTTTTAGCTGCCTTGTGGCACCTTCGTTTATTATTTCCGAGTGAAAGCAAGGACGGTGAATCCTGCTTTCCCTTCCACACTGGCCCCGTACGCTCGGAAGGCAGATGGGCAGCAATCACAACACTATGCAGAGTCGGCGGCGACGCTATACATTCGGCAACTGCCACAACGCACGAAGCGAAGCACACTCGGACAACGGGCGCCTGACAGCAGCGGCACATCCTCGGGGCGGCCGGTTTGCGAAGCGGCCGCGAGGTCCTTGGCATCGGCGACGACGCGCTCCGTTCTCGGGCGGCGGCGCCTTCAAAGGGATTGGCGATGCCCGCGGTGGGAAAAAGCTGCCCGCAAATGACGCCCGCCGCCGGACTTCGATACGTCCAATTACTGCCGCCGGACATTCGGCTGCCCGGCATGCGTGCGCACCCTGCTCCGGATGAGTGCTGCGCGCGTGCTCTATCCAACACCGCGCGTGTGTGGAGAACACGATGCTCGCGTATTTACAGTACGACATCCAGCTTGCAGACAGTGCGGACGTCACCTTACTGTGCGCAAATCGGCTGCACGAAGACCACCGTCTCGTTGTTCCTTAGGATGACAGAACAAAAGTTGAGGGTGCAAACACTCCCGGTTTTCTTCTAAAGGTCGGCCAGATACTTACCTGACGCGAGCTCACGATCTTCCGATGATAATAATCCTGATTATCGTCAAGCAACAAATCAAATAAAATGAAACATTAGTAACAAAAGTTCATCGAGAGATGAAGCACTCTCCAGAGATCACCGATTGCCCCATGCCCTGCGTCACCTGAACCCATCCCGTAGCTCAAAATCTCCGACGCGGCCAGGCGTTAGACGTTGAGCGACAACCGCCGTGGTTGCTTAGTGGCACGGTGTTGAGCCGCTAAGCGCGCGGTCGCGGCAGGGATCAAATCCCGGCCAAGGCGGCCGCGTTTCTATGGGGGCGAAATGACAGAACACCCGTGTACTTAGATTTAGGTTCACGTTAAAGAACCCCGGTGGTCCAAATAATTTCGGAGTCCTACACTACGGCGTGCCTCATGAGCAGATCATGGATTAGAAACTTAAAACCCCGTAATTTCTTAACGTCAAGTGACCTCGCCGATGCGGCAGCGTTATCTTTATTATGATTACCATCATGATCAACACTTCATGTATTCAAGTCGCTTCGCTAACGTAACCTATCCGACATTCTCTCCGCGAGCGCCAAATCTCAGTTTATTCTGACAGCTCTTCAGAGTTCATGCATGGCCACATTTACGTCCACATTGAAATTTTATGGCGGGGTGAACGCTTTGCAACCTCACCCGCTACAATTCGTAAATTGCAATATCTGCCGTAAACTAATTAATTCAAAAGATAATTAGTGGACTGAGTTAGTTAGTGGATGTTTGTTAATTGGTTGAATATGTGTTTCGGTTCCTCGTGCAAGTAATGTCCGCCTTTGTGAATAATCCATAATGTGGCAATTAACATAATGTGAATTATGTTATCCGCAATTGGCTATTTCTTTATAAATTCTATAAAACTTAAAAATGGTAACACGGTCAAATAGAAGGACGAAGGAAAAATCCCAGGACTTTATGGATGTTCCGGCCAGTCCCCGGCCGAAATGTCAATAAAGTCCTGGTATTTTTCCTACATCCTTCTATTTTTTTACCTCTGTTTCACTGCCAGATCTTGCGATTCAAGGCTTCACTGATATATATATATATTGTCACGTGGTGGTGACGTTAAGAACACAGTAGCAATACTGTGAAAGGCAAAACTAGATTTTATTGGGCGAACCTGTGCCCACAAAACAGGCTACACTTATAGCACAACGAAAGCGGCGAACACAGTCGGCGATCGTCGGAAATCTGATCAGTGGGTCAAGCGCGTCGGCTTTTATACAGCAGTCGTCGAATGTTCCAGACTAATCATTGGGACCCGCGTGCCTTCCACAAAGTTCTACACCATTCGCGTCACGGGATGAAATCTGATAACACAAGGTTAGGCGACAACAGACAGCCGGGTAGAAGCATCGATAACTTTCCAGAAACTTCGGATGCATGCAGGCGCGTCCCGCGCTGTGCGATAACATTTGTTAGGCGGCCAAACGTGTCGCCCGATAAAGACAAGTACACGTGTCAATACCCCCCTCTTAAAAAGCATCGTCCCGATGCTACACATATAAGAGAGTGAAACACAAAAGGACACTTATTAAACATGAGTAACAAAACAACGAAAAGAAACAAAGTCCAAAGGTCAGTTAGGCGAAGCCCCAAAGTTCATTAACGCTGGTAGTACGGCTTGAGTCGCACAACGTGGACTATTTCAGGTCGTGAGCGGCGCCGCTGTGATAGCGAAATGCCGTCTGGCACGACCTCATAGTCCAGTGCGCCAATACGTCGGATGATCTTGTACGGTCCGAAATAGCGACGCAAAAGCTTCTCGCTCAGTCCTCGTCGGCGTATAGGGGTCCAAACCCAAACACGGTCACCGGGCTGGTACTCGACGAAGCGTCGTCGGAGGTTGTAGTGTCGGCTGTCGGTCCTCTGCTGGCTCTTGATTCGCAGGCGGGCGAGCTGTCGGGCTTCTTCGGCGCGCTGGAGATAGCTAGCGACGTCAACATTCTCTTCGTCAGTTACGTGCGGCAGCATGGCGTCAAGCGTCGTCGTCGGGTTCCTGCCGTAAACCAGCTTAAACGGCGTGATCTGTGTTGTTTCTTGCACTGCCGTGTTGTAAGCGAAGGTTACATACGGCAGGACCGCGTCCCACGCCTTGTGCTCGACGTCGACGTACATCGCTAGCATGTCGGCGAGCGCCTTATTCAGGCGTTTCGTGAGACCATTGGTCTGCGGATGGTAGGCAGTTGTCCTCCTGTGGCTTGTCTGGCTGTACTGCAGAATGGCTTGGACGAGCTCTGCTGTAAAAGCCGTTCCTCTGTCGGTGATGAGGACTTCTGGGGCACCATGTCGCAGCAGGATGTTTTCGACGAAAAATTTCGCCACTTCGGCTGCGCTGCCTTTTGGTAGAGCTTTAGTTTCAGCAAAGCGGGTGAGATAGTCCGTCGCCATGACGATCCACTTATTCCCGGATGTTGACATCGGAAACGGTCCCAACAAATCCATCCCAACCTGCTGGAATGGTCGGCGAGGAGGTTCGATCGGCTGTAGTAATCCTGCTGGCCTTGTCGGTGGTGTCTTGCGTCGCTGACACTCTCGGCATGTCTTGACGTAATGGGCGACGTCGGCGGTCAGACGCGGCCAGTAATACCTTTCCTGTATTCTCGACAGCGTCCGGGAGAATCCGAGGTGCCCAGCGGTTGGATCGTCGTGTAGGGCGTGTAGTATTTCTGGACGCAGCGCTGACGGTACAACAAGAAGGTAGCTGGCGCGGACTGGTGAGAAGTTCTTCTTCACGAGTAGGTTGTTTTGTAGCGTGAACGAAGACAATCCACGCTTAAATGCCCTAGGGACAACGTCGGTGTGCCCTTCCAAATACTCGACTAGGGCTTTTAGCTCCGCGTCTCCTCGTTGTTGTTCGGCGAAGTCTTCCGCGCTTATTATTCCAAGGAAGGCGTCGTCATCCCCGTCATCTTGCGGCGGCGGGTCAATGGGGGCGCGTGATAGGCAATCAGCATCTGAGTGTTTTCGTCCAGACTTGTATGTTACAGTGATGTCGTATTCTTGTAGTCTGAGGCTCCACCGTGCCAGCCGTCCTGAAGGGTCCTTTAAGTTAGCTAGCCAACACAACGCGTGATGGTCGCTGACCACTTTGAATGGCCTGCCATATAGGTAAGGGTGAAATTTCGCTGTAGCCCAAACGATGGCGAGGCATTCCTTTTCAGTTGTAGAATAATTGCCTTCCGCTTTTGACAACGACCGGCTAGCGTAAGCTATCACGTGTTCATGTCCATCTTTTCTCTGGACTAGGACGGCACCGAGGCCTAGGCTACTGGCGTCAGTGTGGATTTCGGTATCGGCGTGCTCGTCGAAGTGCGCAAGTACGGGCGGCGACTGCATGCGTCGTTTTAGTTCTTGAAATGCGTCGGCCTGCGGCGTTTCCCATTTGAACTCGACGTCACACTTAGCTGTGTCAGCGGCTCAGCGATGCGTGAAAAGTCCTTGACAAATCGCCTGTAGTAGGCACACATGCCAAGAAATCTACGCACTGCCTTCTTGTCGGTGGGCTGCGGGAACTTCGCGATGGCAGCTGTCTTCTGCGGGTCAGGGCGGACTCCAGACTTGCTGATGACGTGACCTAGGAACAGAAGCTCATCGTAAGCGAAGCGGCACTTTTCTGGTTTCAGAGTGAGCCCTGATGACTTGATGGCCTCTAGTACTGTGGCAAGCCGCCTAAGGTGATCGTTGAAATTGCCGGCGAATACAACGACGTCATCCAAGTAAACGAGACAGGTCTGCCACTTCAATCCTGCTAAAACCGTGTCCATCACGCGCTGGAACGTTGCAGGCGCCGAGCACAGTCCAAATGGCATAACCTTGAACTCGTAGAGGCCGTCTGGGGTGATGAAGGCGGTCTTTTCGCGATCTCTTTCGTCGACTTCTATTTGCCAATAGCCAGACTTGAGGTCCATCGAGGAGAAGTATTTAGCGTTGCAGAGTCGATCCAATGCGTCGTCTATCCGTGGGAGGGGGTATACGTCCTTCTTCGTGATCTTGTTCAGACGACGATAATCGACGCAGAAACGTAGGGTTCCGTCCTTTTTCTTCACCAGGACAACAGGGAATGCCCACGGGCTTTTCGACGGCTGGATGATGTCGTCGCGCAGCATTTCGTCGACTTGTTCTCTTATAGCTTCGCGTTCTCGCGGCGAAGCTCGGTAAGGGCTCTGGCGGAGTGGTCGAGCGTACTCCTCGGTGATTATGCGATGCTTGGCGACTGGTGTTTGTCGAATCCTCGATGACGTCGAAAAGCAGCCTTTGTATCGTCGGAGCAGACTTCTGAGCTGCTGTTGCTTAATCACGGGGAGACTTGGATTAATGTCGTAGTCTGGTTCGGGAATTATGGTCATCGGGGTAGATGCGGCGGAATCCGAGAGGACAAACGCATTACTGGTTTCCAGAATTTCCTCGATGTACGCGATCGTCGTGCCCTTGTTGATGTGCTTGAACTCCTGGCTGAAGTTTGTCAGCAACACTTCAGTTTTCCCTCGATGCATTCGAGCGATCCCTCTTGCGACGCAAATTTCACGGTCTAGCAGTAGACGCTGATCGCCTTCGATTACACCTTCTACGTCAGCGGGTATTTCGGTGCCGACCGAAATAACAATGCTGGAGCGAGGCGGGATGCTTACTTGATCGTCGAGCACACTCAAGGCGTGGTGACTACGAGGGCTCTCCGGCGGTATCGCTTTATCTTCCGACAGCGTTATTGACTTCAACTTCAGGTCGATGATTGCGCCGTGTTGGTTCAGGAAGTCCATACCGAGAATGACGTCTCGTGAACACTGTTGGAGGATAACGAAGGTGGCAGGGTAAGTCCGGTCATGAATGGTTATTCTTGCCGTGCAGATTCCAGTCGGCGTAATCAGGTGTCCTCCAGCGGTGCGAATTTGAGGGCCTTCCCATGCAGTCTTAACCTTCTTCAACTGGGCGGCGATGTGTCCACTCATGACGGAGTAATCAGCACCTGTGTCCACTAAGGCGGTAACAGCGTGGCCGTCGAGAAGCACGTCGAGGTCGGTGGTTCTTTGTCTGGCGTTGCAGTTAGGCCTTGGTGTCGGATCACGGCTGCGTCGTGTTGAACTGAAGCTGGAACGTCGCGTCGTCAAGTCGTCTTTCGCCGGTATAGTCTTGGCTTCCTGACTTGGTCGGGAAGGCGGCTGGTCCTTATTATGTCGTCGAGGTGGTCTCTTCGTCGTTTTCGTCGGCGGCGGAGGATCTTCGTCAGTTCGACGAACAGCAACCGCACCTCCATCGGTTGCTGCTTTTAGTTTTCCGGATATGGGCTCGTAGAGCGGCCCCGGGCTGGGCCGGTGTATGGTCGGCGCTGCGGGGACAGGTAGCGGCCTGGTGACGGCGAACGGGATGGCCGTCGAGGGCTCCACTGAGTAGTGGCGAGGTAATCGGCGATGTCACGTGGGCGCTCGCCAAGCTGTGGACGCGGCGCGTTGACGGCGAACCCTCTCAGTCCCAAGTCGCGGTATGGGCATCGGCGGTACACATGGCCGGCTTCTCCGCAGTGATAGCAGAGCGGGCGGTGGTCGGGGGCTCGCCAAATGTCCGTCTTTCTCGCGTAGGTGCAGTGGGCGACGGGTGGGCGTGCTGGTGGCGGCGGACGACGGAATTGCGGCGTTACAGGGCCCTGGCGCGGTCGCGGAGGGGGGCCTTGACGGCGTGCGACGGCGGCGTAGGTCATCGCTTCCGGCTGGGGCTGTGGTGATTCTGGTTGCACCTCAGGAACTCCAAGCGATCGGTGCACCTCTTCTTTCACGATGTCGGCGATCGAGGCCACTTGAGGCTGCGACGAAGGCAAGACCTTGCGCAGTTCTTCGCGCACTATGGCCCTGATGGTCTCGCGCAGATCGTCCGTTTCCAGTGATTGAATTCCTGCGTAGTGGGTAGAGCTTGTACGGCGGTTGAATTGCCGGTTCCGCATTTCGAGTGTCTTCTCGATGCTGGTGGCCTCGCGAAGGAACTCTTCTACGGTCTTCGGTGGGCTTCGTATCATTGCGCCGAAAAGTTCTTCCTTCACACCACGCATGAGAAGGCGGACTTTCTTCTCCTCGGGCATATCCGGGTCGGCGTGGCGGAACAGACGGTTCATTTCTTCCGTGAAGATGGCAACGTTCTCGTTGGGTAGCTGTACTCGGGCGGCCAGCATGGCTTCGGCCCTTTCCTTGCGCACGACGCTCGTAAAGGTGCGCAGGAAGCCGCTACGGAAGAGGTCCCATGTCGTCAAGGTCGACTCCCGGTTCTCAAACCACGTTCTGGCGGCATCTTCTAAGGCAAAGTATACATGCCGCAGCTTGTCGTCGGAGTCCCAGTTGTTAAAGGTCGCGATTCGCTCGTAGGTCTCCAGCCAGGATTCTGGGTCTTCAGTCGCTGCTCCATGGAAGGTCGGTGGGTCCCGAGGCTGTTGTAGGATAACGGGGGACGCTGGGGCAGCCATTGGGGTTGTTTTGACCACGATCTTTGTCGACTCAGGTAGAAGTCCGTGCTCTGGGGGCAGTCCTTGCAGTCTGCGGCTAGCACGCTGGTCTTGGACGATGTTGGTTTTGTCCTCAGGCTTCGGGCTTGGATCGCGGCTTTGCGGGGGCGTTCGGTACATGAACGCACTAGCACCTCCACCAGATGTCACGTGGTGGTGACGTTAAGAACACAGTAGCAATACTGTGAAAGGCAAAACTAGATTTTATTGGGCGAACCTGTGCCCACAAAACAGGCTACACTTATAGCACAACGAAAGCGGCGAACACAGTCGGCGATCGTCGGAAATCTGATCAGTGGGTCAAGCGCGTCGGCTTTTATACAGCAGTCGTCGAATGTTCCAGACTAATCATTGGGACCCGCGTGCCTTCCACAAAGTTCTACACCATTCGCGTCACGGGATGAAATCTGATAACACAAGGTTAGGCGACAACAGACAGCCGGGTAGAAGCATCGATAACTTTCCAGAAACTTCGGATGCATGCAGGCGCGTCCCGCGCTGTGCGATAACATTTGTTAGGCGGCCAAACGTGTCGCCCGATAAAGACAAGTACACGTGTCAATATATATATCAGTGAATAACAATAACAAAGCCGCCATTGTGGCCCGAAAGGCGGGGCCACTACAATAAAGAAATAAAAAAACAGCAAAACAAAGGAGAATCTACTACGTCATTCCCTCCACACTTTTCTCCTAGCGCGCGGAGGGGGTAGGGCCTCTCCTCAGTTTCCTTCCTCCATGTTCTGTGCGCTCACACGTGTAGCTCCGTAGGTTTCGTACCGTGGCAAAGGCGCCGTGCGGGCGGGTTTGCGTTGGTCTCCGAGTTTTGTTGCGCTGCGTTATCTGGACCGTGCTCTACCGGATGTTGCGGTGGCCAGATGGGAAAGGAGGAACTAAAGTTCGTGAAATGAACGCGATGCAACGCTGTACGCTATGTACCGCGCCACGGCGATGGCTACGGACGAAGGAATATCCGCGGGAAATGTTGCCCTCTTTCGCGGAATCATGCTAACGTGCTAACGATTGCTTAGTATTGCTGCGGAGCGCACGGGTCCGAGCAGCACGGTTGCGCGCAGCGCGGCGTGGTTTCGCGAGAAATGTAAACAAGAGAGGAGAGCTGGCCCGATAGGCGGAGCAACGCCAACTTCCGGCTTCACTTTAGCTTCACAAAGAGTGACATCAGGGCCTCTCCTTAGTTTCCTTCCTCCGTGTTATTCGTGTTGCTTTTTCCTCGATGCTGCTGCTCTGAAGATAGGTGTTCGCTGGTATGATCTCGGTTAAATTTCGCAATCAATGTCACACGACGCACTGACAGCTCTTGCAGTATGACGAGGTGCAAAAAAAAAGCTATCTTTTTTTTTTAATATCTAAGCACGGCGCTGCAAAAGTTTCACAATTTGATTGACCCATGTGAACTTTACTCTCATAATAAACACATAAGGCATGCAACCTTAGTCAGCGTGTGTGTCTGCTACATGAGACTCATAACACGGCTAAATTCGTCCGTGAAGTGCAAAACACGACAATGATATGCTGTCATCGCTAGAATCAACATAGTATTGCCGGGGTCAATGCAAATAATGTGTGAGTAAATGCAATTCCTCGCGTCATTCACCTGAATCGTATTTAGCTTCCTTACTTTACGCGCAAGGAATGCTTCACGCGATAGCACTGTTTCTTGAACACGCGCATCCATGTCTTTCAGCTGTCGCGAGCCGTTGTCACATACATGCCTAATAATAATTATAACTTATCTTTGTATTCGACGCTTTGCATCGAAATCGGCAAGGCTCTCATACGTTTCCATCATGCGCATAAGATAATAAGGTGCGTAGCGTAAAATACAGGCTCGTAATAATGAGGTGACAGGCCTACTTGTACGTAATCTAAAAAAAAAAAAAAAGTAAAACCAGTTCCACGCAGTGAAAGCTGTCAAAACAGCGAAGCTGGTGGTCGTTTTCTCAAGTTTGAACTCGTGTTTAGCGCAATTTTCACGAGTCTTGACAATTGTCTCGTTGTCGTCGTTTTGCTAGATTCGAGCTTCTGTTCCGAATTGTACACACTCTTCAGTTGCGTGAGGTTGTGATCAAACCACAGTCTATCACACACCTTGCAGCTGTGGCCGCACTACATTTAATTGCAGCGCCTAACAAAAGCATGGACTGACAAAGCTATGCACTCTCAGCACTACAACAACAACACATGTTACGTTTCTAGCCCGATATATGACAGAACACAGCCTACGCACTCCATAGCTTCATACACCTGTTTACAATAGCGCAATCGGGAAAACAGATCTGAACGAGCACCGAGAATAGCACCCGTGCGTAACCTCGACCATTCCCGAGCTCCGTACCCAGTCAACGAAGAAAAAAGCTCCGTTCATACACGTGCAAGGATTTCCCCACCATATTCATCCTCGTAATCAACGTCTTCTCTATTCTTTGTTTACACCCTTTCCCCTTCCCCAACGCCGAGTAAGGTCAGAACATTGATTCAGGCTGACCTCTCAGCTTTTCTATCATAATAAATACCTCTCTCCAGTACTCTTAAAATCAATCCCTAACATAAAACAAACCAAAAATGGAGTTCTTCAATGACGCGGTTAGCCACGAAGCTTAGCCAAAACACCCGGAATCTCTTGCGAAAGCGTCGCACCGGAAACTCTACGGCCAACTGTGATGGTGGCGAGTGCGCCGAGACGCGGAAAATAAATAAATAAATAAATAAATAAATAAAGTTGAGAAAATGGCGCGAAAAATACTACGTGACGGCGCTCAACCAATTTGGAGACGAAATGAAAACAGTGAACAGACGTTGCCAATTCAGGGCCAGGGAATACATCGGATAAAAGAATATAAATACCTTGGTATATGGATAAACGAAGGCGATAGACGCGCTTTCCGAAGTGCCAGAATGAAGTTTTCCCGTACCATAAAAGAGCTGTGACCGTGAGACGCCTGTCGTCTTCGCATGCGAGCTCTACGGCGAGGTGAAAATATTTTGCCGCGGCTTAAGTTACTTTGAAAATACAAGTAAAGAGCTTCTTAACGAACATTCTTTATTAATGCGCAAGCATTACACCCCATTACGCGAAGATCCGGCGTCGTCGGTGGCGTGACCGAGCGTTGTTACCAAAATGCCCTACGGCGCAATGAGTGAAAACGAGTAAAAAATGCTCGAACTTACGTCAAATTTCTCAGGAAGGTTCCTGTAAACTATATCTAAATTGATGGCTTTGAAAAGAAAATTTGGCATAGTTCTGTCTGGGTGGGAATCGAATTCGGGCCTCAGGGGTGGGAGACGAGCACGCTTCCCGACGCCACGGTTTTTTTTTTCTTTCATCGTATTTATTACGAATATAAAATGCGCTTAGGTAGGGTATTTGCATAGCGGCCAAAACAGTCATAGCTGCGTCTACAGGCACAAAACAAACACTACATAGTACAACCGAAAGACGTTTATGATCAGGCTTCCAACCAGACCGCATGGTATCTATTGTTGATGCACTGTATCCTTTTGCTTCCATTTTAGAGAACTGTTTACTGCAATACGTGTACCGACGCCACGGTGGCTCCACGGTTTGGTCGAATAAAGGTGTACCTAGTGCGTGAGTCATTGCACACGTCCCGTCGCGGTCATCTGGTTGACTAAAGGTGCGTCCTAGTGCGTGCGTCATTAGGCACGTGACGGCGCAGCCAAAGGGGAGGAGGTGGCGCCACGTCATGACTATAAGATAGTAAAAAGTGAGCGGAGAAAAAGAAACAAATTCCACCAAAGGAACTACAGTGCTTCCGCATTTCCACACTTAAGCAGTGTTAAGTGTCTCTGCCGAATTTTTAACTTGAAGGCAGTTGTTCACATAGAAAACTTGCAGGGCGCCACAATTTACGGTATACCCATTTTTTAGAAATACAGAAATCGCACGTACATTGAGATATTAATAATCGAAATTTAAGGCCAAATCCAGGAAATATCGAGACCAAGCGAGCCAAACACCAAGGTTCCGTAAAGAAGTGTGGGGCATGCCGCTTGACAGGCAAAGCGTGCCGTACCAGTAACTGCCGCGACTGGCCGAGACGTTCGGTTTCAAACTTCCTCGCGCTTGGCGTCAGGGGTATGTCGGTCAGCTACGATAGCGGGACCGCCTTTCCTGCGTTCCCGCGGCGCTCGGTTTCGATATTAGAGACTTTTAGCATGTCCGCTATTCCGGCTAACAGGGGCGGTTTGGGTAGTTTGGGCGGGTTGCCGGGGGCATACACGTTAGTGGCCAGAGCAGTGCAGCCGCCTGGTGGCGTAGAGTTCAGCCAGACAAACACAGAGCCAAAACTACAGTAACCCACCATATCCTGCTTCGCTGCTTTTACAAATTTTCGGCAGTGGCGTAATGGTGAACACGATTACGCCGCTGTCGAAAATTTACACCAGCAGCGAAGCAGAATACAGTAGGTTACTGCAATTTTAGCTGTGTTTGCCCGATTGAGCTCTACAACACCAGGCGGCTGCACCGCTCCGGCCGTTCATATTTACGCCCCTAACCATCCGGTAATCCGCCCAAACGCCCCGGTTTGCCGGAATAGCGGACACGCTAAAAGTCTCTATTGCCTGGACTTCCCGTTGAATTTCGATGACAAATCTCTCGAAGTAGGTGGGATTTTAAATATCGTTAGAAAATGAGGGTGCATTAAAATATGACTGCCTTAAATTTGCCATTAAACTGCCGTCAAGCTCATCATAGAAAGATTAACAAATTATTGTAAAATTAATCTTTTCAGAGTAACCTAAGCAGCAGTAAATTATTTCCGCCTCGCCGTAGAGCTCGTATGCGGAGACGATAGATGTGTCACGCTCATAGCTTTTTAATGAAAAATATGTATTGTCTAAAAAGACAATACATATTTGAGGGCGTTTGGAAAAGCTCGCTGGGCTCTTGCCCCCACTGGGAAAATGAAAAATGTGAACTCTACGCCTACGGTCGCACTAGTAACAAAATGCAAATTTTAGTTGAGCCGAATGCTATCGCAAACATGAAGCATAGTTGGCAAGCCTGAGCGCCGCGTCCCCGCGCCCACAAATATGGCAAGCGACCCAGTGGCATAGCCATTTTTTTTCCATTTTTTTTTTTGGGGGGGGGGGGGGTGCACGTGACTTGAAACGGGGCGGATGAGGGAATGGGGCCTGGGCTGGCAGCATACTAATACCGAAATTTCCGGGGGGAACGTGCCCAGTCTGGCACTCTTAGCTATGCGCCACTGAAACCGGACGACGTCAGCAGAAAAGCGTGGCAGGCCTTCTGTGCTGCGCGAGTCCAGCGCCGCGCCTTCATTGCAGCAGCGGAGCAAACACTCATATCTCGGACGCCACGAGCCGCGTCGATGCATTCCTCTCGATGCGATGTTCACCGCACGCGCTGGCGCTCATGACCTCGCTATTACGACCAGACCTTGAGATTTGTTTATAAATGCTTACCGTGAAGATATTATCCACCTGGAGTGCTCTGGGAACCTGTGAAGTTGTTTTTAATGCTGCAACTTTAAAACCTTGAATTAACGAAATTCGCGATGTAAAGAAATTTTCCGCTGCATGTACAACTTCGTCAAATCGAGGTTCGACTTATTCGCGGGGCTCCTGCGCCGAAGAGTTCAAACATCACTGCCACTGATCAATGCAGTCAGCATGAAAACTTCCGTTGTCTGAAGTATAATCAAGGCTTGTAATTACATGTCGTCAGCAGCAGATGACCATCTAGCAATTGCCGGCTCAGACATGTGCAAACCACGGTGAAGCAAAACATCTTACCCGCTGGTCGGTTCCTTTGGCAAGCAGCCTGGAGTAGTTTGGTTCAGAGCTGGCATGGGTGCTCGTACTCTGCGGAACCAATAGTTGCACAGTGCGAAACAATATAAAAATGACTGACCGTGTACCAACCAGCGGCTCGAAGTGTTTTTGCAGTCGTGGGAAAACACTATGCAGCGCATGCGGCCGAGTCGGTGTTTTTGTGGAGGGAGACGGAGGGAAGACATTACGGCTCACAATGATTAGTTCTGATATCATAGCAACTAGCGCACCCCTCACTGCACGCTCAATACTTCCAGCGCAACATTGCCCACCATTCCTGCCTGGATCCGCCAGTGCACACAATGCTCTGCATCACACAGGCATCTGTGCCATGCGCAGCTAATGCAGCGACGGCAGTTGCCACAGTGGTGCCCCTGGTGCCTCAGATCCTTCCAATTCCATTGCGAATGAGCTACAGAAAAAGTAGTGTTCGAGTCCTTACAATGGTAGGAAGAAAATGTCTGGCTTTTAGAAACAAAATCTTTGGTACTGTGGCAATTTGCTTGATCACACCGCTGCCACTGCCGTCACTTCACTGTCAAGAGTTGTCTCTCCTACGGTATCAGACACGGTATCAGTCTATGGTATCAAGACATGAGGGCCCCTTGTCACGGTGGGAGAAGCCTCAGCATTCACCCAGTACCGTAATGCCTGTCTTACAAGCAGCTTCGCCTAAAGCCAGTGGTCCTCAGCAAACGACCTAGATGCACAGCTGAGCACGCTGCTGCCGCCCTCTAGACAAAACATGACCAATTCTGTACCAAACGGCTGCCACGATGACCATTTCCTAGGTGTGCCAAGCCATACTTCTCAAGTGGCACTCCAGGCAACGACAGTTAGGCATCACGCAACGCCGCAATAATCCAGTCGCGCACATACAAACCTCGGCGTTTTATTCGCTAATACACGAAATCACGAGGCATCTACACCACAACACTGACACAGACATCCAGCATTGAAGGTGACAGCTGTCCATGGCAGCCCACATGGGAAGGCGGCCTTCCATTCAGATGATCAACGCAGCATGGTCGAAAAGCGAAACTGCACTTTTTTTTGCGAACACAGTACGAAGTGTTGGGCAAGACCCATGCTAGGCCTGGAAAGTCGTCAGATGGTGAAGAAACCTTTCCAGTGGTACGATATGCAACTTGGGGAGTGCTAACAGATGTTCTTGAAAGCCTCAGCTTAACAGTGACAGTCCTGCTAGTGGGCAGAGTGACTAATCAGTGGTAAACTACCATGCCAGTAGACTTGCGAACAGCTCGCGTTACACTAGTCTTTTACACCAAACACAAAACTCCGATTCAGACTTTAATTTGACACTTGTGAATGAACTATGAATTTTTCCTACCCGGACAAGAGCGAATGTAACAGCGGCCTGCACCTAATTTAGCCCATCAAGTGCTACCAACAAGAAAATGGACAGACTTTTCAACTGTCTTTTTTACTGAACTCATGCAAAACAAAAAGACACTTGTGCTTTGGTACCACTGTAACTGCAGCAATGAAGAAATGAAATATTTAGGTGCCCTGTAAGGCTAGTTTATGTATGTCCGGAAGTCCTCGTAGCAAAGCACCAACTGAATAACGATATGGCATCATAAATTGGCAACAAATGTAATTTTGTTACATTTGCTGGCTGCAAGCAGGGTGAAAGCCACACAACTTGCACAACTGTTTTCTTGACATGAAGATTGTCACACTGAACAATAGAAGCTTTCACACTTGGTAATGAGAGAACTTCAAGGAGTACCGACAAGAAAATTTTGTGTCAAGCTTTTCTTGCCCCTTTTAGGTAGCTGTCAACTCCACAGTTATGGTACGAAGACTCAATTCCTTGAGAGCAACACAAATGAATAATTACAGCACCTCTCGTACAACCCATCCAAATCACACAAGTGCAGTTTCGGATGTTCAAATTGTGGCTTGTCCCACCACCAAAAGCGGAGGTGACAAGGTCTGGTGGTTGGAAGCCATACAATGATCCCGTCACCAAAAGGTACCACACTGGCCCTTCCAATTGTGTGCTTCTCTTGGAAATGGCCCTCTCTACTTTTGTCCCATCATTACTGAATGGACTCTAGCTCTTGGCAGCAAAGTGTGTGTGCGTACGTGTCAATAGTATTTGGTACCATGAGGCCGCCACAACAGGTTTCAGTGACGTAAAGAACCTCTTTTTCGACATTCAAAGCCATGCTGCTCTGCGTGGGCATCTTGAAATGGTCGTATTCAAAGACAATGTAAATCATTTGTTGCGCTCATGGGAAATTGAGGCTCCATTCGGTAATTACAGGGTCGAAAGCTATTCAATGAAGTAATAAAAACAAGACAAGAATTTGTTGTCAGTACACTTTAAAAAAAAAAGATAATGCTACGCATGTCCAGTGAATAGTTTCTACGCCAGTGCGCCTGAATAGTTTCCCTGTAGCCAGTGAGCACGAACAGATGCTTTGCTACAGCTTTCTTTGGCCATACATCAATATCCAAGCACAAAGCTACCGTATACTGCCAGTTATAAGTCTATGTTCTTTTCATGAAATGACCTTCCAAAGTTCAAGGGTCGACCTATAATCGGAGTTGCCCTATACGCGGAATCATAAAGTCGACTTATCTATGGAGTAGAAAGTAGTTTTGATCGAGCTGCAGGTAATATCGCACGCCATGCACGCATAATTCCGCAATAGCTATCAGACACTGTGTGAAAGCGGGCTGCTTAAAAAAAAGAGGAATTTATCTTGAGATACGCCTTAAAGTTTTGTTTTCATACGATAGATAGAAATGCTTTGTTGACAAACCGTGGGTGCTCCAAGGAAAAGCTGGCAGTGCCATGTGGGCTGACAACACTTCGCGGGGAACTAAACCACGTGACCGGTCACATGCACCCACAAGTGTCTTTGCAAGTTTTTGCACTCTTTGCATGCCTGTTCGCCATTTCTGCATATCACTTTGCTTGCAAACAGTGGTGTGTGCAATTTGTGTCGCTGTTTTTTTTTTTGTTTTTTTTCCTAGAAGGGGTTTCAAGTTGGGGGTAGACTTATAATCGGAGTTGATTTATAATCGACAATATACATTAACTCGGCACAAAATTCCGTAGCGTCCACAGCGACTGAACATTCAGCTGATTCCTCCCGGTTAAAAGCTGTGGCCTTTGAAGCATCTTTTGCAAGGTAGTGGTAGCAAAGATCTGAAACCCTACAGCAAACACTGCTCCTGCAACAAAGTGCAAGAGGCTTGCAATGGCTCTCTCCCATCTCACAGCATCCATGAATAGTCAGCAAATTTGTAATGCTCTGATGCATGCCACTGCCTCCTTCTGGTGAGCTTTTGCCAACATATGCAATAAGTTAAATTTATCACGCTATGCCAAAGGTTCTTCTGAAAAGCCTGTTGACAAATTTCCATGAAGTAACCTAAATCTGCATGTACATAGTTCGTTCAGAATAAACCTAGCCACAAATTCATGATTCAGCCAAAAGTAGCTTGGCTTGTGCATCTGTGGCTTCTTTCGTGAGATATGCTAAATACCACTGGCATGGAAGTAATCTGGTTTGCCACAAGGCTCAGATATCGCAGCTAAAAACTTCCACATGCACAGGCCCATCACCGCCAGCTGACGCCAACATTCCAGCTCTTCTTTTTTTTTTGTTCACTTCCCAAGTAACCAGTTCAAAAATGTAGCAGAAGATTGTAGCATCAAAGAGTGCACAGACATTCTGAAATAAATAAAAAGTCTTGCGCCATATCAATGCAGAGAGATGGCCCTGAAATTTATATTACAAGGATACTTCAGCAAACACAGCAATGTGTTTTCAATTTACAAAGCTAAATATACATTGGCAAGATGTTCCTCAGAACTATTCTTTGCTGAAGTGAGAAACAAAAAGAAAGGCCCCACAAACTCAATAGTTGCTCATCGGAACATAATATTCTGGTTAAATTCAAATTACTGCGAATGCCATGGCATGACAACCCTAAACACTCTCTATTAACACAGGGACGACAATAAATACAAGCACCAATCAGGCACCAATGAACAGAAAGAACTGCAATCTCTTCTGCTTTCTGGCTGCAAACGTAAGATACTCTGTTCAGATGTGCAATATTTGTCGAATTCATTAACCTAAACAGTTGCAACCTAGACAAGGAGCAATGGCGAGCAAGTGAACAGAACTGCAGGATTTACACAATGACTGCATTAACCACTCAACCACTCCTAAACGTGCTCACCACACCGGAGTGCAGACACACATACTGCTAGCCCCGTGAATTTCCACGGCAATAACACGAAGAGATAAAATGTCCTGCACCACACTACCACATTCAGATCATCTGATCACCTAATGGCATTCACCTGAACAAAAATGTGCTCACCATTGCGAAACGCTCATTCTGGCCAGAAAATACTGATATGAACAAAAAAAAATAAAAGCTAATCTTGGGTGTTGCTTCTGATATAGAAAATGGATGCATCTGCCTAACCTTCAGTGGAATTCGCAACGGACTTTACTGAAACGGCACTATATTGCTGGGAGGCACTATGCAGCACACTTATTGCATCCAGCTCGATGCGAACTGATGCTTGAGAGAGAAAAGCAGCAAGTGGATAAGCAAAAGCACATGTCAGCTGCTGCTTCCACTGGCAACACTGATTACAGCAACAGCCACTGCACAGGCAAGTCTTAACTGGTTTCTCTGCATCACACTGTTCCATTGAAAAATTTTATATTGCAAGTTGCCAGTAACAAAAGCCATTTCTACATGTCGCACTGCACACGTGGTAACATATTAGATCAGCAGTAATTGGACAGTTCTGCAGTCTCTTGAGAAAGCAACCTGCCCAAGCGAAAAGTTTCGCTACGGTTCACAGCAGCCTTCCCTATTCACTGCAGGACAAGCCTTAGCAGCAGCTCACTCCGCACGTGACTCCAGCCGAAGATGTTGCTGCCCGATGCCTGTAAACGTCCTGTCCAAGCACTCCTTTTGCAAACTTCGGCCAGCCCATTACAGCCAAATACTCAGCATCTATGTACACTGAACAAACCATGGTCCGGTCCGTGGTCAGAAATGTCCAGCCACACATGAAGTGTCGCAAACACAAAAATAACCCACTTGTTTTTCTCACGAAGAAAGTGGTCGCCGAAACAGATGCACTCTTCATTGGTGCGGTTGGTCTACAGGGCCTACAATTGGTGTCCCTCAGAGTGTTCACAGCAGAATGGCTCCGAGCAAAGCCCATGAAAGAGGCGACGAAACTGTGCGCAAAACATTGCACCGGCAGGTGTGACTAAGCTATGCCCACGCACTCGGGGAAAAAAAAAACCAGCAGCAATGCGACAGGTGCCAAGATTATTTGCAATGTCACAGCATGCTGCACAAATGCCTTTAAGTGCCACAGAGCCACGTCCCAAACAATTCACGCATTCCTCAGCAACAAAAGGTGCCAAAACTCTGCAATGTCCCATCCGCCAATTCCCACTATTACAGAATGTACTCTCTACCGTGACAGTTCAATACTTCACATAATAAACTACTTTGACATACTGAACTTGTACCACAGGGTGGATTCGTAACAGGTGCAACAGCAGCAATGCATCAAACAGAATATGGCAGATAATTTGCCTATCACCTCGTTTAAAACGCTGACTTGCAGCTCACTACAATGCGCAATAATACTACTTGTCACTAAATGTCGCCAGCCACTCACATGACTGCACTGAAGCACAATTATACTTTGGTGAACACACAGTGCAATATTTTATATAGAATCGTATATCATCTAATGTAACGATCAATACCATAATGATGTTTAGTGAGATCGCAATTCTAAGCAACTGCAAATAAAATACTACATCATGCACATTGCAGTGCTCTGCGAGTCTGCCAAGAAAGATGCCACAAATGAACATCATAATCATGCAGCATTTGTGAACAATAACTGAAACAACATGCGCCAACCATCTGCAAGGTGCATTTTACATGTGCCAGTTACCATATTTATCCAAATATAAGGCAGGAATAGTCACTAAACAAGTAATTGAAGGACATTAAACAGCGGAATTTAAAAATCAAGGTAGAACAACTTGGATAAGAAAAAAGACAGTCTACATTACACTGCAGCAAATTGGTGTTTCAAAAAAGTAAATATGAAAACAGTATACTAAATAAATAATGGCATACATAGATATATTTTAATTTATTTACAATTCAGCATCCCACAAGCTCTCTTAGAGATGCCTCAAATGTCATGCTTGGCACGAATTAAATCACTGCTTGCTCTTTATGAAGCACCAAGCAACTGCCTGTCCCAACTCAAACAGCTTCAAGTGATCCTCAAACTTTAAGGAATGGAATGCAAAAACAACAAGAGGAGGAATTTGTTACTAAGGCGCATGAACAGATCTTCAAAGCGGAAGCACATAGTAATGTTCGTGAAACTGCGAAATCGCTTAAAATGGTATGTTATCAAAATTCCTCTTTGTGTGTGTTGAAAAGAGCACTTAATTTCAGCAATTCCCACGAGGCCTAGCTTCAGCTTGAACCCTCTTTAAAGAGACCAGAATGATGCTAATCCTTTGGACACTTTCTGGAATCTTCTCTAGTATGCTGATCAGAAAATCTGAGTGGTAGCTACCAGAATTTTGTCGGGCGACCAGAATGATGATTAGAGTAAACTTTAAATATACAAATAACTAAAAAGCTTTCTTTGCAGACAAACTATTTTAAAAGCAATGAGGTCAGCCAGTAAGCACAGCAAGAGTAATGCATGATTCTTATCTCACCACTTATTGTAACGTCAGAAATGCGGACTGTCAGTTTTTTCAAGCAAGCAATGTAGTAAAAGGGGCAATGCACCTGCCTTACATCAGTGTAAATATGGCACAAATCCACCCTGTGCATTGCTCATAAGGAGGGCTCCTGAGGCAGACCCGTGATGTGAGACAGGCGTGAGGCTTGGGCTCGGCAGTTGGACTCTAGGCAGCCCGCGTGGCACAGGGCTGGCGGTCATTAACTGGTCCGGTCCTGATACAGCAAGTATGCCTTGAGAGCTGTTGGAAGGTTCAGTTCATGCACCCGCGATAAACGGGTCTTGCCGACACGCTGCCGTATCACCCGCCGGCAGATATCCTTGAGGGGAAGCGGCTCCGCTGCAAGGACACAAAGGCCAGAGTCAAGCCACCAGAGAATTCCAGAGGGCCAAGGCTCAATGCATCGTCTTATAAGTGCACAACATGCTTTCACCTTTATTCTATTCATAACGTGAGCCTGAGAAGACTGCACTATGTTATACAACGTATGTTCCAAATGACACCCGTACTCGACAAAAATATTAAGATGCTGAAATTTAAAGGGATGTTCAAGCTAATAACTTGGGAAGGCTTAGTAGTGAGTATCAATGGCGAATATTTCAGCAACCTTCAGTCTGCAGACATTGTCCGTTTAGCAACACTGGAGACTAACTACAACAAGTGACTGAGGACCTTAACAGAGAAAGTGTAAAAGCCAGTTTGAAGATCAATATGCAGAAGACAAAGATAATGTTAAATAGCCTGGCAAGGCCACAAGAGTTCAGGATCGCCAGTCAGCCTCTAGAGTCTGTGAAGGAGTACCTTTATGTAGGTCAATTAATCACAGGGAACCCTGATCATGAGAAGGAAATTCACAGAAGAATAAAAATGGTTTGGAATGCACACGGCAGGCACTGCCAGATCCTGAGTGGGAGCTTACCACTATCATTCAAAAGAGAGGTGTACGATCACTGCACTCTATTGGTGCTATGTAGCATATGGGGCAGAAACTATGGTTGGTATAGTCTATAGTCACTTTTTTTTCTTTTCGTGTGAAATTTAACCAGCGTAATGATCGCGCCCCTGAATTTGCGTCAATTTTTTTGACAGAAGAGTGCGGTCATTATGCGAGTAAATACGGTAATTCGCTCAAAACCATTACCTTGTTTTGCACAGACCACGCCCACTGCAAGCGACAGCCTAACACGTGGTGCCATATGTACTGTCCTCAGCAAAAGTATACAGACAGAGGTATTCTGTGATAAAGCAGATCTTCGCTTATGAAACAGAGGACTGCAGTCCAAACTGGACATAGCAAATTTTCTAGTGTGCTCGACAGTTTCAAATTGAATTACGAAGACATTAAGTTTTTTTTTTCAGCAAGCCTCTGGTTCGTATACTTTTGCTCATTGATGTACATGTGCATTGTCTTCCTCTTGTGCCCTTACCCTAGGCTGCTATGTTATTTAAAAAAAGTGCAGTTACTTTAAAGGCCGAAATTGCCGTAATGTTTTTTTCTGGAATTTGTTTGCAATAACAAACACACTGCATGATGGCACCCAGATGATGCATTCTCTTCATCAATGCTAAGCTGCTAATAAGCTCACTTCCAGGTGGCATTTTCCTATTCTGACGGGCCACTGGCGTGTTCGATAAACTTATGCAAGGTTGTGACCATGAGTGAGGTGCATCCAGTGCAGCTCAGTGCAGCTCCCATAGGATCATGAATTAGTGAAAAAATGCATTTCAGCCTCTGCTCAATGGTTGGTTTTTGCCGCCACTTTCCAGCGCATTTGCAATCTCACAGGCACCTGAAAATTATTAATTCATGGTTGGACAATGCTTTTTCTCGTAGTTCGTTTGCCACAAAGGCTCCAGGTGCATGAATGCTATGCACACCGACTTCGTATCAAAACTGCGGAACAATATTAATGCACCAAATTGCAGGAATACATACTGTTCAATGGACCTAAGGTAAAAAAAAAAAAAAAAGTAACAAGGTTTGCTGTCATGGCTACCCATAAACCAGACATGAAAATGAGCGCTCACGATCGAGTCCACCGATGTACTTCATGGTGATCTCACAGTGGCCCCAGACAGCACTGACTACAGGGTAGAGCTTTTTCCCTCGCAGGCCTCGAAATGCCACGCCCAGGTATCGGCCTTCAACCACAAAGGCCAATGTGCCTTCGTCCATGTCCAGAACAACCAAGAATGCATCCGGTACCAAGAATATCTCATCAGCTGGACGGCTGTATTCATAAAAAAGATGAGCAGAAGCATCAGCTCAGGCAAAGACAATCAGATTAATTGATTTTTTACATCTCAAAGCTACACCTTTGATTTGAGGGATGCTGTGGTGGAAGGCTAGGGATTATTTTCAGCTGACCTGACTCTTTACCATGCACAAACCTTTCAGAAGATGGGCACTGTTCAATGGCCTTCACATTTTTTTAGGCCAAGTGAAGAGTATAATGACAAAAGCTTAACTGGCAAGCCCTACACTGTAAGATATGGATGCAGCTGATTGGGTCCTTAGGGGACTGTCCATTCCATTCCATTCCTTTATTTCAGCACTCATCTTTAAATGTACAAATGCTAGGACAGCAGCAAAAAGTCGCTATTTTAAGCAGCTTGACAAAGGCCCCTGCCCCGACTGTATTTGGCAGCAGACAGCTTGTGAACACTTTTCACGCAACAATACACCAATACATAAAATGTATTTTGAAAAACATTTCGAAGGGCATGATAAATGCGTTTTTGAAAACATACACTATAACAAACATTTTTTTTTACCAGCAATACACGCCTTCTTTTAACGGAAAATTAGATTAATGTAACGTGGTGAGACAATACATTTTTCCAGGCACATAACAATATATAAGAGCAATTTCATACAAGACAAATACAAAATAATTCTATACTTAAGTTACAAACAAGAAACGGAAATGCAAATACAACATACACTAATCACATGCAGTCGCCTGGCTAATGAAATGTTCCTTCAGAATTCGACATGAAGCAGTCTTAACATCCACGTTTTCTTTTTCAAGACTGTTCAGTAATACCGATATTCAGCACGGTAGTCTGTCCTTTCCACGATTAGGTTGTGAAAAATGCACGGCCCAAGTTTCTCGCTCCCGTATGTCATACTTGAGGTGATGAGGTTTGCTTAGATTGCAAAGATCAGTAAATCCCGTGTGGCCTCGTTTTATGCTTTCTTTATATTTCATAGCAAGATTAAACTGACGATTGCATGGGAGAACATGAAACTTAAAAAAGAATGTACATGTATGACTGCCGTAAGTACAAGCAACATGGCACAATGCTTTCTTTTGTAAGAGAGATAACGTCTGAATATTTTTTTGTGACGTTGTCCCCCATACAAGACTACAATAATTTGCATGAGAAATAAATATGGTGTTATACAACAATAGCCGTAGTTTTAACAGAAGAACATGTCGAAGCCTACAAAGTGCACCGCATGCTTTTGCCACAGTTGTTGCCACGCGTTCTACGTGTTTGTCCCACCTTAAATGCTGATCATAAATCGCTCCCAGTGTTTTCATGTCCGCGGTGATGTCAATTCGTTCTGATCGATAGAATATGTTTAGATTACGATTTACATGTTTTTGGGCGAGTGCAAGAAGAACAGCTTTGGTTTCTTTAGAGTTAATCTGTAAAGAATTTGCTTTGCTCCACAAATATAGTTTATCAAGGACGGTGTTTGCTAGTTGTGATAAGTTATCAGCATTACATAACTGGAAGAAAAGACTGGTGTCATCTGCGTATATTATATAGTGTGGTAAGTTACTGATGTTTGTTAAATAATTTACAGTAGAATCTCGGTGATACGAATCTCAAGTGGAGGCGAAAATATTCGTACCGCCCAAAATTTCATATCACCAAAAAACAAGTGAGATCCGTCCCGAAACCATGAGACACGCACAAAAAAAAAAAAAAAACATTTATTTATGTGGAAGGAAGTCAAGTATGTCCTTCTGAGTCTTCTCCGTGAGGTTGGCCAGCAGAGAATTTTCGAAGCTGAAGAACTGGGCTGTAGTGTTCTCACGCACAGTCTCTGATGTCACAGCACGCCGCAGAATATCGAGAGCGTGCATAGTATCGGCTGCCCACGGTGGTTGGTCATCACCATTTTGGCACTTGTCTTCTTCTTCGTTACTGGTCGAAATTCCAGGCTGCGACGATACATCCTCCACAATGTCTTCCACTGTGCTCAGACCACAGGCGACGAGATCGTCGTCCACGGTGACGAAATGGTTGGCACTCTAGTCAACTCCAAGCTTGTTCCAGACATCAACCGGAATTGGATGTGGCACTTGCGAGGTGGTGGCCACTGTGGATTTAAAAATCCCACACTTTGCAAAACAATTCGCAATGGTTGGAGGGGAGACGCGCTCCCAGGCCACTGCAATAAAACGCATAGCGTCCAAAAGACTAATCTGCATATTTGCGTCCTTACGGTCAATCTTCGCAAGGAGGCGGCGCACCAACATACCTTTGAAGTGGTACTTTACGTTTCTGATAATGCCAGCATCCAGTGGCTGCAAATGACTAGTAGCGTTCGGGGGCAGGAATACAGGCAGGATGCTCTGTAGCGTCATGTGCTTTGGATGCACCGCACACTGGTCCAGCAGCAAAACAATCTTTCTGTTCTTGCATGACATCCTATGGTCCAAGTATGTGACGAACTCCACGAACAGAGCTGACATCATCCACGCCTTCTTATTGGCTCTATATGTGCAGGGAAAACGACCGGCTGCCTTAAAGCATCGGGGCTTTTCGTATTTTCTTATGACGGTCAGGTTCATTTTTTCTGACCCGTCAGCGTTGCAGCAAAACAAAACCATCACACACTGCTTACTTTTTTGTCCTCCCTGGCAGGCTTCGCCCTTGAAGCAGAGACTCTTTTAAGGCTGAAGATTGTAAAACAGCCCTGCCTCGTCAATGTTAAAAACATCGCGAGCATCATATCCCGCGAGGAAAGACTGCAGCGTGGTTGCCATCCAATCTTCGGTGGAGGCGTCAACCTTTTTCCCTTCGCCGCAAACGGTTTTGTAGGAGAGGTCATGCCATGCCTTAAATCGGTGAATCCAGCCACCAGAGGCCTGAGAATTTTCAATTCCAAGCATGAGTGCAATGTCCGCAGCCTTCTCACGCAGAACTTTTCCGTCAATGTTGACGCCGGCCGCGGTGACCTCTTTAAACCATGTAGGAGAACTTCTTCTAACTCTACATGGTGAGCAGTCTTCACTTCTTTGGAGTTTACGCCAAAGTGCTGCACATTCTGCATAATTTGGTCGCACTGACTGACCGGCTCGACGGTCACGGTACCGAAGTTCGTATCACCCGGCGCGATGTGGAAAAGTGTTCGGAACATTCGAATTTTGGCCCATTGTACACAATGCATTTTGGCGGGGAAATTTTACGAATTCGTATCACACCGAAATTCGTATCAGCCGGGTTCGTATCACCAAGATTCTACTGCATATAGATGTTGAACAGTATAGGTCCCAATATGCTCCCTTGGGGAACACCAGCTTCTAAATTCAGGGGGTCTGAGTATTTTCCTGAGATGTAAACGCATTGTTTTCTATGGGTTAAGTATGACTTTAGAATATCCAGGGGTAATCCATGGAATCCATAACGTTCGAGTTTTTTTAGTAGAGTAATATGATTGATCCTGTCGAAGGCTTTGGAAAAATCGATAAATACGCCTAATGTTACTTTCTTTCTTCATAGCCGTTCAAGATTAAATCCTTCTGTGTTAACAGAGCTAATTCAGTCGATCGGTCCTTACGAAATCCAAATTGATGCTGAAATAATAATTGATATTGTCGCAGTATAACGCAGACAGTAGACAGGGAGACGTTCAAGAGCAGCAGGACAACTTGTTCAAATACAAAACAGGCCAGAGACACGTCTTCTTCGTCCGTTAATGTCCCTATCTTCGTTGTCGTCTGCATAGAAGAATAGACGCACGCGTCATTTGTGCCTCCCTAAGAGAGCATCGTCCCGATGCTAGACCAGAAGTGTCACTTGCGGAATTAAGGGTCTCTCGCATAGTTATTCGCTCACATACGGCTTCATGCGGACAACGTGCACAAGTTCAGTACGGTGCGTGCGGCGCCGCATACAATTGGGACTATCATGGACGACCCCGTACGTGACGTCACTGAGTCGGCGCAACACTCGATATGGTCCAAAGTATCACCTTAACAGCTTCTCGGAGAGGCCTTGTTTTTGTATGGGTGTCCAAACCCACACTCTGTCGCCGACGTGATAGATTACTATTCGACGGTGAAAGTCATAGCGCCCTGTGTCGTAGTCTTGCTGCTGGCAGATCCGCAAGTGCGCGACTTGCCGGCTGGTTTCAACGGAGGCGACTTGCGCCTCTGGCAGTCGAGGCAAGTGCGGACGTGATGTTTCACGGTGGTATTAAGACTCGGCCAGTAGTACCTCTGCTTCACTCTGGCCAACGTTTTCGTGTAGCCTAAGTGACCAGAAGTCACCTCGTTGTGACAGGCTTGAAGTACTTCCGTACGAAGAGCTGCAGGAATGACGAGCAGATAGGGGGACCCGGTCGAAGAAAAGTTTCTTTTGTAGAGGACTTTGGCCCGCAAACAAAACGACAACAGGCCTCTTGCGAAAACTCTAGGCGGTTTCGCAGATCTGCCCTCTAAGTAACTGATGAGCTCAAGCAACTCAGGGTCGTCCCGTTGTTGCTGGGCGATGGTGGATGTGTCCAGAACATAAAGAAATACCGAGTCTTCTTCGGGTGGAGCAGACGACTCTATCGGCAATCGAGACAGGCAGTCAGCATCCGTATGTCGCTTCCCCGACTTGTACTGTACTTGACAGTCATGTCAAACTCTTGCAGCCGTAGGCTCCAACGCACCAGTCGTCCCGAATGGTCTTTAAGGTTTGTCAACCAACACAGTGAATGGTGGTCGCTGATAACTGTGAAGTAGCGGCCATACAAACATGGGCAAAATTTCATAACAGCCCATACTACGGCGAGGCATTCCTTCTCAGTTGTGGAATAATTAGCCTCTGTGCGGGAGTGTGTTCTGCTTGCATAGGCAAGTACCGTATTTACACGATTGTAAGTCGACCCCTTTTTTTAAATTTGGAAGTCTGAAGTTGGGGGGTCGACTTACAATCGAAACCGAAACATGGCCCCGCCAAAATAAGCGATACCAACGGCAGCTACAACGTAGTTAGAATTTTATGTTTGCTCTATGGCCCTAGCCGTATTTTTTCGCTATCCCGCGTGTTTGTTAGCTTTTCGGAAGAGTTTTTCAACATTTTTGAGAGTTTTACAGTGCATGCAACACTCATGGGGGGGTGTCGATAGTTGATGGAAGCGCCGCTGTTCCCATTTGCGGCGGCACCCTCAGAACGGCGGCGCTTGCGGGGAGTATCGGTAGTTCATGGAAGAGCAGACACCGCTCGCTGGTTTCTCTTTCTCTGTTTGAAGGCATTGGTATTGGCAAGGTATTGGTTTGACGCGTTCCACTTGACTGCCGGCTACGTGCTACTTCTATGCTTCCCCAGTCGTCATGAGTGCTCCAGGCCCACTAATCGTTCGGCACTCATTCACAGCAGCGTTCAAGAGGGCTGCCATCCTTTACGCTGAAGAAACAAATCACTGCACAGCGGGCCGCAATTTCGATGTTTCTAAACGGGTGGTGCGAGAGTGGCGACTGCAGCGAAGCGAAATTTTCACCTGTGACGACAAGTGAGAAATTTCCCACGTGCCAAAGTCTGGACGCTCTCCGGAGCTGTAGGCTAAGCTTGCGGCGTACGTCGCTGAAATCCGTGATCGGTCCCTGCCAGTGAAGTGCGACGTGGTCGTGAAACAAGCCCGGACCTGCGCCTTAATTTTAAGGTTCTGCACCGCTGTGAGTATAACGAGTGGCTGGCGGCAGAAGACTGCGAAATTACGCCAACCGGACCTGTCAAAAGAGCCTCCCTGACGGCTGCGTGTGGTTGGGTGCATTTGGCGTGGGCTGCTGTTCTGCAAGATGTCCTGGTGCGGTCGTTTGCCAAATTTGAAATTTCGCTGGACCACGACGCGCTGTGGGACCGCAGCAACGATGACGATGGCAGCACTAGTGAAGACGAGTAGCCCAGTGACCATGTCAGCTACTAATAAATTTTCGTTATCGAATGCGCCCTCGGGTATGCTCTCTTATTTTTTTTTTTTTTTCGGTCACGCGATATGGGGGGGTCGACTTACATTCGAGTCGACTTACAATCGTGTAAATACGGTACTCTTTCTGTGCCCTCCTGCCACTGCACAAGAACAGCTCCCAAGCCAACATTGCTGGCATCAGTGTGGAGCAATGTAGGAGCGGTCTCATCAAAGTGAGCAAGCACTGGACGTGTCTGGAGACGTTCCCGCAAGTCAGTGAATGCACCTTGCTCTTCGTCGCCCCATACAAAAGCAACGTCATCTCTCGTCAGGCGAGTTAACGGCGACGCAATGCGAGCAAAGTCCACAATAAACTGCCGGTAATAGGCAGAGAGGCCCAGAAAGCGCCTGACAGCCTTTTTATCGGTTGGTACTGGAAACTGTGCTACGGCCGCAATTTTCTCAGGATCTGGGCGAACACCTGCGTGGCTGACGACGTGACCGAGAAACTGTAGTTCCCCGAAGCCAAAGTGGCACTTCTCCGGCTTCAGGGTGAGGCCGGCGAACCGGATGGACTGCAGAACCGCTTCGAGCCATTGCGGAGAACACGATGACGTCGTCCAGGTACACGAAGCAGGTTTTCCACTTCAGACCCGAAAGCAAAGTATCCATGAGGCGTTGGAATGTAGCAGGGGCAGAGCACAAGCCGAAAGGCAAGACTTTAAATTCGTATAGGCCGTCTCCCGTCACAAAAGCAGTTTTTTCACGGTCTCTCGGATCTACCTCGATTTGCCAATATCCGCTTTTTAAGTCTATTGAAGAGAAGTAACGCGCGTGACACAGCCTGTCGAGTGAATCATCTATACGGGGAAGCGGGTACACGTCTTTCTTTGTCACTTGATTTAGTTTTTGGCAGACCACGCAGAAACGCAAGCTGCCGTCTTTTTTCTTAACTAGAACTACAGGAGATGCCCAGGGACTCGTTGATGGTTGAATCACATCATCTTCCAGCATTTTTGTCACTTATGGCTTCACGTTCTCTGGCAGCCACACGATAAGGATTTTGGTGAATTGGTCTTGCCGTATCCTCTGTAATTATCCGATGCTTCGTTAGAGGCGTCCGTTCGACGCTGGACGTCGACACAAAGCAGTCATTGAACTTCGACAATAGCGTGAGAAGCCGCTCTCGTTCGTGCTGTGACAAAGCAGTGCTGACGTCGAGTGCAAAAGCTGGGCCTTGCATAGGTGCTTCTTCGAGTAGCGAACAGCAGCCTCGAACATCCGCAACACCATCAAAATAAGCCACAGCCGTGCCCTTTGGAAGGTACCGTCGCTCTGTACTAAAATTGGTTAGTAACAAGTTAGTGCGCCTGTCGGTGACATTTACGATTCCTCGTGCGACCGAGATACCGTGAGTAAGCAACAACGTGGCTATTTGGTCGGCAACTCCCTCGCAATGAAACGGTGCGTCACATGCTACCGTAACAAGGGTGCATGATCGAGGTGGGATGACGACGTCGTCTTCTGCTAGACGAAAGGAGTTGCGTTGCGGCGAGAAGCAATGGACTAAACCATGGCTCTTATAAAACGTCATCATGCGGTCCGGAATGTTAATTACGGCGCCGTATTCTTTTAGGAAATCCATTCCAATAATCGAATCCTTACAGCACACAGGAAGAATGATGAAAGTGGCCACGAAAGAAGAATCCCGGATGCTAATTCTAGCAGTACATCTTCCAATAGGCATCAGTAATTGCCCGCCTGCCGTCCTTATGTGGGGTCCCGTCCATGGCGTCTTTACTTTCTTCAGACGGAGGACGAGTTCCTGACTCATTATAGAGAAGTTGGCACCAGTGTTGACTAACGCTGTCACGGGCTGTCCATGCACCAAAACATCAATGTCGGCGCTCACAATTTCTTCGGTGTCGGGATTTATCGGCTTCACGTCATTCTGCGGCGAGAGTGTCAGGGGCTTTTTATTGTCTTGCGGTGGGCCTGCAACCTTACCCCAAGAGGTCACCGCCTTCAGTTTCCCCGGCGTGGGCTGGGCGACCTTCGTCCTCGGAGGTCAGCAAAAGTACATCCAGTAGGGGAAGGCATCTGACGTGGAGGGGTTGGAGAGCGCGACCGACGGCCGAAATAGGACTGAACATTCGGCACAGATTCGTCATTCGGGTGCGCTATTGGAGGTCCCTGAAAAGCAGTTTCGTCGCGGCCTAGCATGGAGTCGTCATTTGCACGTCGACCATAGGACCACGGACAACAAGGTCGAAATGATGTGTCGCGATGCCAGCAATGACGCGAAATGTGGCCGACGCCTCCGCAGTGAAAACAGAGTGGGCGCCTATCGACGGTGCACCATGCGTCGGTTCTCCGAAATTGCGGCCGTCCCGTAGTGTCGTTTTGCAGTGTTGAACAAGGCGCTGTGAACGGTGGCTGGTGGTATGACTGTAGCTGCGCGACGGGTGCGCGCCTCAAAGCCTCCTCTTGCGGCGGCGACCAAGGAGCGACTGTCGGAGGCTGGTGGTACGGCGGTGTGGTTGTAACGGGTGGTGGACATCAGACAGCGGCTGCGTAGGTCATGGGACGCTGGTGATCTTGCAGATCGGCTGCCGGTAACACCTGCCTGATTTCGTCACGCACCACTCCGGCGATTGACGCTACGGGTCTATCCACTGTCGGTGTCGGAATCTTTTGAATTTCTTCTCTGACGAATTCTCTCTTCTATTCCCGCAAGGGGTTCTGATACTCGCCAGTCACTGCGGCGGCATTGACTGTGGTGCTGGTGGACAGTCGATCGTACTGTCTGCATCTCTGATAAAGGGCCCGCTCAATAGCCGTAGCCTCTTTGATAAAGTCAGCGACGGTGACTGGTGGATTTCGCACAAGTCCCGCGAACAACTGCTCTTTTACACCTCGCATGAGGTAGTGCAACTTTCTTTCTTCAGTCATGTTCGGGTCGGCTCTACGAAAGAGGCGGGCCATGTCCTCGGCGAACATTGTTACCGACTCATTAGGTTGTCGTACGCGTAGCTCCATCATCTCCTGGGCACGGTCGCGTCGGTCGGCACTCGTAAATGTATCTGATTTTCTGACGAAAGTCATTCCATGTCGTTAGGCTAGCTTCGCGGTTTTCGTACCAAGTGCGGCCGCTGTCGTCAAGGGAGAAATAGATGTGGGAGAGCTTTTGCTTTGTGTGACGCGTTCATATTTGTCAAGCCAGTCTTCAATGTCTTCGAAGACTGCTCTGCGATAGCGATCGGGAACCAGAGGATGCAGAACAGTTACTTGCTGTGGACTGGAAAACCGGCTGCTTTGGGGTGCTTGCGTTGGGCTCGTTTCGGCCATTGCGAGATGTGTGGAGCTCCTAGAGAGAGGTGGTTGAAGAGGGGAGAACTCCGGGGCAAGGCCTAGCAGTCGACCACTAAAGCGATGCACGGGTGTTGAAACTGGTGATAACGCGTCCGGGCTAGAGGAACGACTCCCAGAAGGACTCCCGAGCATCAGGCGCAGTCAGTACCCCGCACCTCCACCAGTGTCGCAGTACAACGCGGACAGTAGACAGGGAGACGTTCAAGAGCCGCAGGACAACTTGTTCAAATACAAAACAGGCCAGAGACAAGTCTTCTTCGTCCTTGCTGAATCCCCCTGACCCACTAGACGAAGTCCGTTAATGTCCCTATCTTCGTTGTCGTCTGCATAGAAGAATAGACGCACACATCAATATGTTTCACAAAACGACATAACCCTTTTACAGATAACCTTCTCTAAGCATTTTGATCCGACAGGAAGCACTGACACCGCCCGATAAAATGACATGTCATTTCTGTCCCTTGATTTGAACCGAGCAGTAACCTTTGCCTGTTGCATTTTTGTAGGGGAAATTCCAGTAGACAAGCAAACATTGAATACCTGGGTGAAAGCGAACACTAACAAGTCTTTTTGAATGGTTTAATCTGGAGATCATCGATGTCACATGCCTTACTGTTCTTCAAGGATATAAAAGCGAAGTAAACCTCGTCAGGTGGCGTAAGCTCAAAAAACGCTGTATTTACACTAGGCGTACCCAAAAAATTGAGAGCATCTATATTGTGAGCGCTAATCACTAAATTTGCAAAGTGTTCATTGAGACGATTTGCTAATTCTATACCCTTTAGCTGCTTCCCATTCTCTGTAATCTCGTGCTCTTCATCATGACTTCTGTCATGATTTAGGAGCTTACTAAGTGCATGCCAAATTAGGTCGCCTTTGGTATCCGCATCCCCAAATAGCTTTTCCAGATACTCTTTTTTTGTATCTCGAAGAAACTTAGTTACAAAGTTTCTGTATTTCTTAAATGCAAAAACATCATTCGGGCTTCTAGACTGCACGAATCAGCTTTAAACACTCATTTGTTAACCAAGGTTTCCGTATCTTTCTAGATGTTGTTACCTTTTTTACCTTTGGTCCTGCGACCAAAGCTGAAAAATTTTTGTTGAACCTATCTTGACGAGTGTCTCTGCGAGAGCGTTTTGATTTGCTTCGGCGATTCTGTTGACCTGCTGCCCATGATACACAGCAGTGCCTTGAAAAGCAAATAATATTAAAGCTAGCTTTCCTGCAAGACATCTTGCCAAGTTGATGATGGCATAGTCAATCTTTTAATCAGTCTATACTGACCTAGTCTGTCCAGTTTATGAAATGGAAAATGTTGATGAGGCTCCAATGAGGAAACCATGTGCAACAGGCAAATGTCAGCATGAACAATTCCCACGTCATCTTAATCTGAACAATCAACAGTGTTGCCCTTAGCTGTACAAATGTGCAATGTAGCAAAGTGCACTTGCATACTAGAAAAAGTCTATTAAAATGACTAAACGAGCAGCACCTCACTGATAGAATTGTCTGACACAATATGCAAGTGTAAAGTCACAAGTACACATCAATGCCATATTTTATGACCAAACTGGGCATAAGACATGGCCAGGTTAAATACTAGGCTCAACGTCATTAGATCCCTTTATTGCACAGTTGGGCATTGTAAATATTAGGCAACACCATTTTCAGGCCATTTAATGCATGTCACGACATCTTCTACCAGGTAGACAGCTATATTTTTTTGTTTGCAATAGGTATCCTTTGATAGATTCCCAGTACATTTACAAGATCATGCATACATTTACATGGTCCTATCCCAAAGCCTGGGGCTGGGAAGCTTCCTTGCTCTCTTCTCCACAGTAGCTCAGTGGTAAAGCATCATGCACATATATATATGCAGAAGATGATTTGGCTCCCACCTGCAGCTAGTTCATCTTATTTCTAGAATAGAATAAAAAACAAGAGTTAATTCTCTCTGTAATTTCTCTGGGTTCTTTGTGTGTTTGCTTAATGTGGTTGTGGTAAACAAATAATTGAACCCCTTGGCTCCCCTTAGTGCTCTTGCACCTTGCCCTAATGTGTTTGCACAGACCAATGACAAATGCATCAACTGTGTTATACTGCATTTGAGCAGATTTGCAATGTTTAGAGCTGTGCTTGAGGGAGCAGCAAAACAAGCAGTTCTCTCTGGTGATTAAACCCTGCAAGGCTAGCGGTGGTGACGTTTAGTGGTGAAGTCGATGCTCCCATGACACCGAAGACCTCCAAGCACTGTTATGAATATATTGTGTATTGTTCTCTACCATTGACATCTGACCCTCATGCTGTCCATGAAGAATTCATGAAGAGAGTAGCTGTCATTTTTGTTGGATCACCCTTCACATTGCTCAGTAGTCATGATGCCCCACAACTGCAGTGGAAGTGAAGGCCTATGCCAAGTGATAGTTCCCAAAGGCTTTGCTGCAGCATGCAGCAATGTATTGTAGGACATGCACCAAGAGTGCATGGACTTTTCACTTGTACTATTGCATTCACTATGAGTTACAACACGTAAGCCATGACTGGAGCACTCACCTGGTCAAGCTGGTGGTGCTAAAATGTGACACTACAGATAAAAAAGTGGAAAGAGTGTTGCCAGTCAACCAATGCATGCTTACCACAATGCTTTCCATCATCTGCTTCCCTAACTGAGCAACACACTGGCCTGCAGAGCAGTGTGATGTCACTAGTTAGCCTTCAGTGCAATGTGCTTCACCATGGCGCACTGTTACCCTAGCTTCATATTCTAAATCTTTTGCACTGAATCAACAGCTTTGTTTGAGAAATGGCAGTGATCACAATGGCCAGATGCGACAGAATGTGCTTCTGGCAGTTTATTACCCCTCTGCAAGGAAAGCAGAAAGCGGAAAGCACGGGGGGTATGTGCATTGCAGGAATGGCAAAACCTTCTCCCCTTTTTTTATTGAGAGCATTGAATGCTAGTGCCACCAGTCTGGCTGGAGAGCACTCCAACTACAGCTTGCACGTGGCATCTCACTGTAAACACAATAGTACATGACTTGTCATAAAGTTCACACAGCTAGCACAAGCCTGATAACTCTGAGACAGCCTTTAGTGCTGCAGAATCCAAAGGCAATCTTGTATGAGTTGCTTGTTGCCAAAGCATCTCTGAGATTTCAACAGTGTGCTTGCACTGCTCCTCTGTGATATGAAGTCCTCAAATGACTGACACAGCTGTCCTGGTGACAAAAACGCTTCAAATACGTCAACTTTTTGGTTATCGGTTAGCCTTGTGGTTTGTGAATGGCTGCCTAGAGCTGTAGCTAAACCTCCTGCCTTGAGCAGCAATTCTATCAAGCTTCACGAGTTCCAGTTACAACAGCCTGATATCACTGTAGGTCACCGTGCATTTACTGGTTGGTCATATTGTTGCAGGAGGGTAGAATTCCTGTGGCATGCAGGTAGTACCTGTAAAATGGTATTCTGGACAGTTGCTGCACAGAATTTAATTTTGCAAATATACTTGTTAACCCCTACAATATAGTACTATTAACAAATATTTGAAAACTGCACTATGCAATATTAATACACACAGCTGTGTATCACTACAAAACACTGCAAATCTGCTCAAACATTTGTTGTGCTAAAGAGTGCTTCTATGGTGCTCCTGTCTAGAATGTATCCTGCTTTGAAGCTAAAAGCACTCCCGAAAGAACAATGACTAATGCACCCATTTTCATTATTCCCTCCAGAACTACACCTGCAATTGCATCAGTAATGAACAATAATGAATCCTTAAGCTTGTGTTAAATGCTAAATCCATTTACTCATGTTCACTAGTCAAAACGTGCGTAAGGAGTTAGACCTGCACAAGTTGGCTCAAGGCTTCAAAAATGTTTGACAGCATGAAGAGCAGAACAGGATTGAAGCAAAGAGAGAACAACCACTGCCACACCAGAGGCACTGTGGCAGCCTCAGTGCCTGTGCTACATTTCTTTTCTATTGTAATCTGCCCTCTGTGCCATTATATTCTAATCGATTTGCCCATTTGCATTCCAGTGACATCAATGAAGCAAACAAGGTACACTCACCAATCACCGGGGTAGGTGACAGCAGGGTTGTTCTTAACATCATGGTAGAGCTTGTTACGACCCAGGTCCCATCCCCAGGACTCACGGTTGCTACCCACCAAGGACTGGTAGCCAACCGAGTGAAGTGGGGCGTCCCGTGTGGCTACGCCCACCACAGCATGTGTTCCCCGCTGCCGCGTGCTCCAACGAACTTCCCACACATGCAGCCCTCGTGTATAGCCCACCTGCACAACAAAGCACAACAATCCTCAAGGCAATGAGCAAGTACTGAGGCACCAGGTTAGCACCTATGTGTATGTTTCATTTCTTCCTCGCACAATAAGCTGAAAGCTCTGCCGTGTAAAAAAAGGCAGCTAAGCAAGTGCTGGAAGGAAGACAGCAGAACTAATTATAGAAAATTCAGCACCAGTTTTGCCTCTACATCATTATGGAATTCCTCACTCACAGACCTTAAGGAATATTTTACCACTATATCGTTAAAATTTCAGTTGCATGCTTTCTTACAATATGCACAAGTTTGACTCAGAATTCTTAAGTAGCTTTCGTGCTTGCATAATTGTGTTCTAATAGTTATGTTAGCTATCTTCACTCTTTTATGTGTATCTAACAGTTTGTTTGCTGTTGAATAATTTATTATTTTTCTCTTAGTACTAAGAGGGGGTCTCACCCTAGCAGTCCTTGACATTGAGACTTCATTCTGTATAGACTGCACACCAAATTTTCTTATATTGTTTTTAAGAACTTGCATGCTGAAGCATACATGTCAAACCAAAAGCACTACTACAGTGAATGCTGGAACAAAGTAACAATGTTCATGATGTTCAAAATGGCATTAAAAAGGAAGCATGCTCATTCACAGGACCGCGGATCACAGCACATGAACAATTTATCTGGAAGAAGGTCGTTTGCCAAATGAATCGCCAATGAGAAAGGAATAATGGCTGCAGATATAGCTCGGCCTTGTTACAGAAGACCAGAAAACCCATGCAGCAGCACACTGGGCAGCTGTGCAAAGAACTGTCCCATTTTTCTTCCCATTCCTGTTACTTTACTGCCATACATCCTGTGCAGTTATGGCATGGCCTAAATACACCATCACAGTGATGGAACAAGAAAGAAGCCAGAGTTTGTTAACATATATGAAACTGTTTTGACAACAGGTGGGAAAAAAATGTCAGAATATGGCTCTTTTGCAGCTCTGCCGAAAGGTATACCTAATAAGCAGGCAGGTTTGAATAATTATTAGCAGAAGCTGAGTTGTTGAGTGTAGGCAAATCAAAAAAAAAAAAAAATTTAGGGCAACCAATGGAATTCATGCAACAGTAAGTCGTTAGCATTGCTTTTACCCCGTAGATGACACAACCGTCTGTTGTTACTTTTAACTATAGAGCATTAACTATAGAGCACACGGAACAGAAACGGAGCCACTAATGGGACCATCGGATCGCACAACACGTGTCCAAACTTGCCCAAGAGTGAGGTGCACCTGCTGAAAGCCAAGCACCAACTGTGCTGTGCTGGACTGCACTGCAGTGCATTGCGCTTGCCAACTCCATCAGGTGCCTCCTCCACTTCCACCTGCATTCACATACTCTCAACCCCTCTCCCCTCTTTTGCTGTACACAATACGACAGACAGGTTTTCGTTTGCATGACCATTCTAATGCTGACGCATAGAGAGAAGCGTGTCACACAACACCATGCACATGTGTTGGCATGCCCTGTGCACTGAACAAAGGCAAGTGCACACCTTGCCACGAATGCAGTCTGTGCTCTGGGCAACAGGATGCCGATGGAAGGTGAGTCGATCATCTTCCTTGACGAAAATGTTTAGTGACCGATCCTCGGGGTTCCAGGCGTGCCGGCACTGTAGCTCTGGACTAGCTGGTGGCATGTCCAGTAGCAGTTCGAGTCGCAATGGCCTTTGAGGCTCCCGGACCTCATGGATCCAGCCAGGCCGGCTTGGGTGGGCAACTGACGGCTGACCCACCAGGCTCTCTTCCTCCATTGGCTGAACCACCTGCATGACACAGAACTCTGCTGGAGAACCCCATCTGTGCATACTTTAAAATCATGTCCAAACCAAGAAAACAAGAATCAAACCAAAAGAAAAAATTCAAGCACGCTGTTCAATATTGTATGGGTATGTTGCAACTTTGCACTTCACATAAACATTATTTTCGAAGTTAAAGGCTAATTTAAGGACAAGCATGAATTTCTTACGTAGACTTCAGCAACATCTGCACATACATGTGCACTGCAATGTTACTTAACTAGATTTTACAACACTGTGTTCATGAACTGACTTTCACATAAGCAGATGTTCAAGATAAATGAAGCTACAAAGTTAAAAGGTCACCTTTCATAGAAAATGGGTGGCAGAGACTTAGTATTTAGACAAAAACCCTACTTCATGTTTCATACATTAGCACAGTAAGCATCTGTTTTTGCACTGTCACCTAGACTAATTTATTGGTAGGCCAATTTGTTTTCCTTGCAGTCTACTGATCTAGCAATATTGAGGAGTGCCCATCAATCTTTGTACTAACTATCATAACATAATTTTGGCAGAACAATGTCCTATCTGAACAATGTACAGGGACACTGGGGGGCGGGCAACGTACTAGGGGTGTGTGAATAGTGATTTTAGAGACCGAATTGAATATGAATCGAATAGTGCTATAAGCAAATCAAATTGAATATTTTCAAATGGTTTTCAAATAATCAACAAGCGTTATCACAATTAACATAAAAGAATGTTCACATCCTAGTATTCTTAAAGTTAGCAAGTTCATGTCATTATAAAATGTTATGAAGATGCTTATCAAAAGCACCAATGGAGCATTAGAAACAAACAAGTAGCTTCTTTGCATGCACAGGGCTCTGCTGAAACGCGGCGACCCCTCGGCGACACACAGGACAACTTGCACCACCGAAGCTGTTGCTGTTCACCCAGAGAGTCCGAATAATCGCTATACAGCCTGTAAAGTATAGCTGCCTAAGTGACATTGCCTTGGCCACTGCACAAGTTATGCTTCATGTCTATACCATGCCTGTAGAGTGAAAATTTACGGTACTTTTGTTCTAATTATACATTTATTTCGGCACAGTTCACATTTCGAAATATTCTAGAAGTATTAAAAAAATATTCCCATTTACGAATAGTGACTATTCGATTCAGTCTTCAAATTGGATAGAATAATATTCCATTCGTTATTCGAAAGTTTTGAATATTCACACACCCCTACAATCTGCCACACTTCGATATTCACCATGACTATATAAAATAAGTCTAAAGGAGGTACCAACACAAACAGATGCACAAAACAAGGGTGACAAATTTCTATAGTACCTGTACTTACGCTTTGATTACATTTAGTTTATTATATACCCACTGGGCCCACAACAACCTCTTCCCTAAAGCATTACTACTTATATAGCTCAAACAACTCGGCTATATAAACCATCTCAATGATTTATTAAGTCAAAGATAAACCATCCACAAATCACAATATAATTCAAGACAGGCCTGTCTCGTCACACTTTTGCGCAGCTGGAACTTACCAGAGTAAATTATTAACAGTAGCACAGGCTCCGAATAGCACTGTGCCTTCACACTGTTGTTATACTGTGCATTATGAAGAAACATGATTTGTAATCAAATTCATCAGTACTAAACAAAACAAAACAAAAAAGAGTCATTATGAAAGAAAATTTTTTTGCTGTTTTGTCAAACAAAAGCACCATTTAGATTTTATAGAATGCATTTACTAGCGTATTTACTTTTAAAGGGCTGTGTTTTAATAGCATTGCCAAATCAAGCCTATGAGCTGACAAACAGCACCTATAGCACATTGGCACCCAAATCCAGCAAACAATCTGGCAGCCAAAGGCGACGCCAGAAAGTGACCCCAAGCAATATTCTACATTGATTTGACACGTGAAAAAGATGCCCTGTGGGGGTTGAGCTTTACGGTCTCGATTACGTACCTCCTTAACATGATCTGCACTTTGAATTTATTGCCTTCTTTGTTCCTACATGGCTCAGCGTATTTCTGTATGAAAGCAGAACTGCTCATAATTCAATATACAATAAAGCTTTAATAAAATTTTCACTTGAACAATCTAAGCTCGCCCCAGGAGTGTTACACTGAGCTCTATGCAAAACAGTTTCAGTTCAACTCCTTCAGTAAAAGGCAACTTTCAGTTCTATGAACTTTCTTGCAAAACAGTATTACCTGAATTAGTTATCCAGCCCATCTTCCTGGTGCCAATACAGCTCAATGACATCAACTCTTACAGTGGTGCTCTGCTTCAAAACGGTTATAGTATTTCTTAACCTAGAAACACCTAGCTGAACAATTATGCTGCCTCATTTTTCCGTTTTGAGATGCAACCTAATTGAGCCTGTAGTGGTAGCTGTTTTGGTAACAAGTGCAAAGTATTTGCTTGTCTTGGTAACACACCGAAATTCCCAGCAAGTGTAGAAAGACAGTCCACAAACGCTTGAGATTTCATTTGAGTGTTGCACACATGCTTTGGTTCTTGATGAAAGGCTGTTGTACACATACCTCAGCAAAAACTATTTTTTTTTTTTTTTGTATTTCCAAGAAGTTTGTTAAATTTAAGTTTTACTGCACTAGTGAAGCCCTCTTCAGGAAGCACCGCCCGTGGGTGCGCAAAGCCTGACCTTGAGGCCGGTAGTGACCTTCTGCCCCATGGTGGCACTCCTGTGGTGGTGTCGGTGCCTGCGCTGCTGTCTCCTCCAGAGCGCACTGGGAGCGAGCCTCAGGGACTTGGCTGGGCAGGCAGGGCCATGCTGCTGTGGCCACGGCACCACTCGGCCTAGCCGGCCCTCGCAGCACAGGAGCAGGCGCGGCGGGGGCACTGCCGCAGCTAGGCACCTGAAACATGAACCAGAACTCTTCACTCTCCACCTAGTCATCAAGAGCATGACAGCGTCCTTTCAGCACGACAGTTTAAGGCTGAACTAGTTGATTTATATTCAACGAGGCTAACGGCACAAATAGATAACAAGGTAAGTGCAAGCACACCTGTCTTATTCATGTTTCAATTCAATGCTTCCATTTCTGGCTTCAGCCAATGAACATAACAGCAACATGTCAGTGGTAACACTGAATATCTAATCACACTGAAAAGAAACATTAACCGCTTTTGATAAGCAGTTAAGTGCAGAAATGTTCTGTTGCAGAAATGGCAAATATGGTATGCTGTAAGTGAGCATGGCTCCCTTGCTCACTCTTATAGTCGCTTTCATTACATTTTTTTTTCTAATGATAATTCATATAGAGAGTGTCAGTGGAATGTACTGCCATGGAAGAATGTTATGACTCTAGAAGCTACGCCCATCTGCAAAGGGCACATTTGGCTTAGTTTGTGGAAATGGACCACATAAAGAATTACCATTGTGTCCCAGTCCAAGAACATTAAATAAAAGCAAAACAACAAATCGCACTGCCGAAAAATTCGAGGATACTTTAGCACAATGTGGGCCTCCCAAAGCATTACTGCCTCTCACAAATATATATATATATATATATATATATTATTACGATATCATCGAACGATGCTCAAGAGACGAGCCACCGCGAGAACGACGAAGAAGTTGGTCGGTGCCCTTGGCACGAGAGAGTGTCAGCCTGGCTGCCTGGTTCCAGTGTAAATAGCGTGTAAATAGCATCTTCCTTCTGTGTCTTTCCACACGTAACATTTCTGGTGGAGGTGCGGGGTACTGCAAAAGCCGCCGCCTTCTCTCGTATCGTCACTCTTCTAACCTCACCACCCATTCTCGCCCACTTCGACCCTGATGCACCTACAGAATTACGTACAGATGCCAGCGGTCATGGCGTAGGTGCCGTCTTAGCCCAGCGTCAGCGTGGCAAGGATCGCGTTATTGCTTATGCGAGCCGCCTCCTAGCACCATCGGAGCGCAACTATTCCATTACGGAACGTGAATGCCTTGCTGTTGTCTGGGCGGTTGCGAAGTTCCGTCCTTACCTTTACGGTCGCCCTTTTTCCGTAGTCACTGACCATCATGCTCTCTGCTGGCTCCCATCGCTAAAAGATCCTACAGGCCGGCTTGGTCGATGGGCTTTGAGTCTACAGGAATTTTCATATTCCGTGGTGTACAAGTCTGGCCACCTGCGCCAAGACGCTGACAGTTTGTCGCGTTACCCTGTTGACGACTCTGACTCCTCCAATACCGCCAGTGCTTCTTGCGTGTTCTCTGTATCCCAGCTGCTCCATTTCGCCGACGAGCAACGACGTGACGCCTACATCAGAGCACTCATCGACCGTTTTGAACATTCTCCGGCCGATGCTGCTCTACGCCTGTTCATCCTCCGTGACGGTACTCTGTACCATCATAACCTTCATCCGAACGACTCTGAGTTCCTGCTTGTAATACCTAAACACCTCCGCTCCACCGTTCTAGAAGAGCTTCACGACGCACCAACGGCAGGACACCTCGGCGTATCTCGAACCTATGACCGTGCACGTCGCCGTTTTTTCTGGCCGGGCCTTGCCCGTTCCGTATGACGTTACGTTGCCGCTTGCGAACTTTGCCAACGAAGCAAGAAGCCTTCCCAGCTCCCTGCTGGTTACCTGCAGCCGCTCAACATCCCTGCCGAGCCCTTCCATCGTGTCGGCTTGGACCTTCTCGGCCCATTTCCGGAATCCACATCAGGAAACAAGTGGGTTGCAGTCGCGGCGGACTACGCAACCCGCTACGCCGTAACCCGTGCTCTTCCGACCAGTTGCGCAACTGATGTTGCGGACTTCCTCCTACATGATATCATTTTGATGCATGGTGCTCCGCGTCAGTTGCTTACAGACCACAGCCGCACCTTTTTGGCCAAAGTCATTGACGACATCATGCATGCCTACTCAATACAGCATAAATTTACCACCTCCTACCACCCCCAAACGAATGGCCTCACTGAGCGTTTGAACCGCACTCTTACAGACATGCTATCCAAATACGTTTCAGACGACCACCGTGACTGGGACCTGGCTCTACCTTACATTACCTTTGCATACAACTCTTCCCGTCTCGAAACTGCTGGCTTTCCCCCGTTTTACCTCTTGTATGGCCGCGAACCGACGCTACCACTGGACACTGTGCTTCCGTCCGCCACAGCTTCAGCTAGCGATTATGCCCGTGATGCAATCGCCCATGCTGACCATGCTCGCCAACTTGCGCGTGCTCGTCTACAAGTGTCTCAAGACAAGCAGAAACAACGCTACGACCTCCGTCACCGTGATGTCCCTTTTGTGCCCGGCGCCCTCGTGTTGCTTTGGTCACCATCGCGTAAAGTCGACCTTAGTGAAAAACTGCTTTCCTGTTACACAGGCCCATATCGCGTGATACGCAAAGTGACAGATGTCACCTATGAAATCGTTCTAGACACGCCCACTACGTCCTCCGCTGTGACAACCAGTGACATTGTCCACGTTGCCCGACTCAAGCCCTACAACTCTCCACGCGCCTTGGATATTTAACAGCACCGTGCAGTGCTTTTGCCGCCGGGGGGGGGGGGGTAATATTACGATATCATCGAACGATTCTCAAGGGGCAAGCCGCCGCGAGAACGACGAAGAAGTTGGTCGGCGCCCTTGGCACGAGCGAGTGTCAGCCTGGCTCCAGTGTAAATAGCGCGTAAATAGCATCTTCCGTCTCTTTCCACACGTAACATATATATATATATATATATATATATATATATATATATATGCGCCAAGCTTGATACCTTTGGCTTTTGAAAGTAAGGAGATATATCTTAAGAACCATAAATCAGGATAGCATTTGCAGCCAGTCTAATGGTGTTCTGAGAGTGAATGTACTACATGTGATTACAGTCCGTTAAGGATGGAAAGTCAGGAATACAAGTGACGCTATTTGTTTATGCACAAGAACAAAGTATGCATTCCCTGAAAAGAAAGAGGAGTGCACGTAAGGATTAGCAGGCATGTAATAATAATAATAATAATAAATAATAATAATAATTCGTGGGGCTGCAACATTAAATATGGGGACGGATTACCAGCGAAGCTGTTTAGGCTACATACACTATGAAATCATACACTTTTGAAATACGGCACCACACTACGCCGACCCAAGCGCCGCCACGGTCAGTGCACTTCCCATGCATATGCCGCAACCACAGCTGAAGCCGCGCCGGCACCTCCGACGCGTGCGACGTTAAAACCACAGAAGCTCAGGCAACGTGCAGAGGCGCCGTCGATACACGCTTTCCCACTTTCATTATTTGTCAAACAGGATTTAAAACAAATAAAGCGCACGAAGGCCAACTTGCTACAATAAATGCACTTTCTGATTGTGTGTGTGAGTGTGTGTGTGTGTGTGTGTGTGTGTGTGTGTGTGTGTGTGTGTGTGTGTGTGTGTGTGTGTGTGCGTGCGTGCGCGTGTGTGTGTGTGTGTGTGTGCGTGTGTGGGCGCGCGTAGCGTTTCTCTTACAACGCCGAATTTATGTAGTTCTATTTGGATTGGACCCAAAATATTAAACTTATTTTGCGAAGTTGGAGGAGTGCTCCAAGCCTGCTTCACCTCCACCGCGGGTCGGCCCGGTATCGTACAATCTCCGGGATCGGCCCACGCATTTGTCCACGCACAATGATACGGACATAAGCTGGCCAGGATACACCCCCTGGGGACGCATGCCCGGTACTGCACAATCTCCGGGATCGGCGCACACATTAATGTCACCTATACAGACGTAAGTCAGCCAGGGTAGCCCACTGGGAATGCATGCGGGTGATGCATACATGAGCTAGAGGTAAACAGCTTCGCTGTAATAATAATAATAATAATAATAATAATAATAATAATAATAATAATAATAGTAAATAATAATAATAATACGGAATGCATGCTTCGTGGCAACGTGTTGGGCCTGCCACTTGACCGCAATAGCGTTGATAGCGCCAGGGCCACCGAGCGCTTGAAAGGTTGCTACGTAACTTACAGCGGCAATGTCATCTTGGAAGCCTGCACAAAACCACGGCGGGAACTGTTTGAGCTGCACCCAAGATGGGGCGCGGCGAAAGCCGCGAGCTCCGATGGGCGAACGCTCCCGTGCCGACCGCTCGCCACAGGAACACCGAAGTCGCGCACTAAGGTGCTAGAGGACGCGCCGCCGCTGTAGTCCGACACAGCACAGCAGCCCAACCGCCACAGATGCACGACGCGTCGTAACAGCGGCGCTCTAAACGATGGCCGCGTGTACTTTTCAACGCTGTGCGCCTCCCGGCCGTTAGCTGAAGACCTTATGTGGCCGGAGGCCTGGGCCCCCCGTGCTCGGAGCAGCGGCGGTGAGTAGCGGCGGCAGGCTACACGGCAGGCAGGCAGCGCGCACACTCTTCCGGTCGGCCGAGCGGCCAGCTGTCGGCGGCACGGAAACAGCTGCTGTCCGCCCCGACGCGCGTTCTCCAGACGCGAGGGGTGCACCAGGCCCCCCTTCCTACAAGCTCCCCACTCGCTATTCACCAGCGCTCAAATCGACGCAGAGAGAGAGAGAGGGGGGGGGGGGTACGTTACGCGAAACATCGAACGCCAACAGCGGAACGCACGGCCTCCCCCCTCCCCCCACCTTTGCTGTGGTTCCCTAGAGTGCCATTGACCTCGTTCGCGGGGGCCCCGCCTAAAGAAGTGTTCCCACAGCGGTCACCGCGCAAACTTTCACGGCCTCTCCAGAAGGCAATACCGAACCTAATTTGTAAGCGCTACCTTACCCAGTTTTTCAATTCTCACCGAGATTTCCGCGGCATATCGCCACAAATGTATCTGATGCCGAGTGTAGAGAGTATCCCCAGCAAAGAATGAGGCGGCGGTCAGCGCGGAGTGTGGTAACAGCCGGGTTACGTGGTCATGGTACTATCTGCGATGTCGAACGCGGGCACGAAAGATTTTCATCTGATGTACTTGTAAGAAAGTTACGCGATAAGTCACCTGCTAAGTGCACGCATTAACAAGAGAAAGAAAAAAAGAAAGCAAAGGTGCAAGCAAACAACGGCTTCGCGCTGGTGCTGCAAACTGCCATCGGCCAGCGCGATAAGAGATGATGCACTTTGGCTGGACCTCGACGGCGAGCCATTGACATACGGTCGTCTCTTGATTTGATACACGTTGTCTCTGAAAAGCGGTCGTTACGTCCGTCACAATCGTACTGGGCATTGGCAGTGCATATCAAGTTTCACTAGTATTCTACCGTGGAACGCCACAGAGCTTTCAACGAAATGGGACGAGGATCGGCTGCTTCAGCGCACGACAGGTATAAATGATCGGAGTTTCCACGTCTTAGAGCTACGCCTACAGTGTAATAATGTGGCCACATCTGGGCTTTGAACTGCACCGTAGTGTGTCTAGCTGGTCAATGCTGAATTTTCAACTACGAAGGTAGCAGGTTTAGAACATCGACGAACTTGCCAGAATGGTCATCTTGCTGCCAGGCAGTTCTAGTACTTAGGCCACCTCTATTTACCAGGCCTTACAACCGCATGTGTGCGCAAATCAAGGGTTGCCTCTTGAAATATTTATTTATTTATTTATTTATTTATTTATTTATTTATTTATTTATTTATTACAGTGAACCTGCAACGCCATGCAAGTATTATTATTGCAAATGGAGAAATCGATAAGTAATACAAAGAGAAAGAGGTCCACGAGTTCTGGAACTTCTGCCTCAAAATGTAGTATGCAATGCTACAAGGACAGTATTAGAATTCATACGAACACACAAACACAGTAACAAATTAAAAAAAAAAAACGTCCTACTAGGGTCCTCGGAACTATATTTTGCTTCCATAAAAATGCGGCCACCGCGGCCGTGATTTGATCCCACGAACCCAAAAGCTGGATGTCGCGAACCGTTGGTCATTTCAGAAGAATGCGCCGAATCATATAATCAGAAATTGGCAGTCAAGTGCGTAGTAGTAGTAATAGTAGTAGTAGTAAATAATAAGTAATACATAAACATCCGTCTTGCTTTAGTGTCATGCTCTATAGCATGTCCAACGTAGTTCTATAAACGCTGATTATACCTTCGTAGGTGCGCTTCAAAAAGCTTTTGTAGACGAGCAGTTTTACATACCGCTCCCATCTTACATGCTTTGGGAGTCAGACCCACAAGTATATTGTATCGCGACGGTAAACACCTATGCTGTTGCAAGAACGTTGCAGCTGTCACGACAACATCGACCCCTTACTCCGAGACGTGCCGACCGACATGTGCGCGTTAGATTATGAACGAGAACACATGCCATTTGGGCGAATCGAGCTAGAGCGCATCGTTTAATAGAATGTTGAGCGCGGCAGGGGACAGGAGGAGGAAAGGGGGGGGCGGAGACAGCGCACGCGGTTCCGCCCCCTTTCTCACTATATTTACGGTAACGCCGGCCGCCTGCAGAGAGAAACCAGAGAAAACGCCGGGGGCTAAGGTGAGATTAAGAACGGGAGCGCGCGATCAGCAGTATCCACAGCGTCACCACTGGTTAGTATTTGTCAAATGCGCACAAAAGCAGGGCCGTTTCGACGATAATGCCCAATCAAGTCTATGCGCAGCAGCGAACCACAATGATTGCGGTGTAGGTCCACGCAACGAGGTTTAAGCTCCGCGTGACGGCGTTCGGGGCACTCGTGCGCATGCGCGAATACGACGCAATCTGGCCCGATTGGCCGGCCAGTTATCGGCAGAGATTGAGCGCCAGATAGCGCCAACCGCGCACGCTTCAATCGGAGGCGCGCGCAAGGCAGCAGCAGAGTTCTCACCGGAAGTGCGGTTCTCGCCTGAGCGGTACGTAGCCCAGGCCCGCATGCAGTAGCCACGGCCCAAGAGGCGAAACCAGGGCCAGGGGCGGCGGCAGCGGTGGCGGCGGCCTCCCAGAACACGGAGGCATCATCGCGCACCACGTAAAGCCTATCTCTAGCTGCTGCGCCGACCACGATTCGGCAAGCGGCGCGACCACGGCGAGCAGCGCACTAACGCCGGCAGCATAGGCGCACTACGCGACCACCAGAGCCAACGCGACTGCTAGTGGCACGACGACGCTGCTGCTTGCTCGGCAGCTGCTCACGGGGCGCGAGTAGCGAGCGCGGGGGACCGTCTCCTCTACTGCAAGCGGCGCCGCGATCGATGCCGCACACGCACTGCCAAAACGGGCCCGCGTTCCTCCCCGCGCTGCTGCCGGGTCCCGGCGCCAGTTTTTCGACGGAGACTTCCAGACCCCCGGAGGCTTCTTTCGCGCACCGGCTTCTTGACGATACCATGTGTACCACACGTTTCCACAACGTAGCCGCAAATCTCTGCGTAGCCCTGCCGACGCGCGTTCGTCGCGCTGGTTCGGTTTCGTTACACCGGCCGGGCATGCACTTGAGCGAACTCGGGAGACAGTGAAGTAAGGCAATCCGACGAAGAATAAAAAAAGAGAGGGGAAGGGGGGGTGAGAAAAGAAAGAGCAATTTAGTACGAGGACTTCCGCCGCGCGGAGTGATGAACCTTCGTAGGCCGGAGTAGTGTTTTCGTAAGCCCTACCCCCTCCCCGCCCTCAAGTTTCGCGTGTTCTTGTAAGCAGCTCCAAACGGCCACTTTCGCAACTCCGTATACCCGGCATGAGCCGTTGGTAATTTGGCAGAGTTGGTAGACTTTATGCACGAAGACAATTAAAGGACGTGGCACACATCGCGCGACACGTAACTACAGCGCAACCACGAATTCTTGCCTGCGGTACCGCAGTGAGCGTCGCACTTCTTTCAGTTCAGAGACATTTCAGAGTCGCAAAACGGTCGCCACAACGCAACCTTATATAACGTTGCAAGCGCTGCGCTCAATTCCCTCTTGTCCGTGGGTAATGGTGGCCATTTCCAGCGAACTGCAGGCTCCGCCCCAAAGAAGAAGCGGTTAGAGCGGAACCCGAAGTGTCCGTTCACACCAAGCTCGGTCGCCGCAAGTTCGTGCAAGCGGTATCGACCAGAGCTAAAGATATTAAAGAAGTAATAATTGCTCTCAAATTTCTATGGCGCTTATGGGGTCTCAAGTGTTCAATGGTAGAACACAGTCGAAGCGAAACTAAAGAGGGAGGATCCCGCCAGACTAATCGAGAAAAGCACATCTAAAATCGCATGCGGCAGGGGTAAACTATGATAAGGTGATAGACGCTACAAGAAAAGTATACAGGTCGAAGCTCCTGCATTCTGCGGGTCGAAAAAAAAAAAAAAAAACATGACGAGGACTCATTTGAGATTTCGTGCGCTGATACGCTATTCGTTCGCTCTGACATCGATTTTACCCAACGCCGGTGACTAGCAGGCTCATAGTGTTATAAAACGTCGACCCCAGTAGCATAGCCCTGGCCAACCCCTGTATACCTCGGTGCCTCATAACCGTGGGACATTTCACACACAAATTACACACGAGGAGCTAGTGTTCCTGGTGGAGTGATGCGACTGTACAAATCCGTTGCTACGCGACGAAGTTGGACGTATTTTTCCAAGACAAAAATTTTAGGGCAACGCTTTGCTTATCCGTCATAGCAACAACGAAACGTATTCACTACTACATGAATGAATCATGCATAAAGGTAACTACTCTACATGCTTCACCCGTTTACACGCTTCAACATAAAGATGCGCGCCGAGGCGGCTTTCTCTGAATACATCGTTGCATAAAACGTCTTCCAGAGAGAACGAAACCAGACACGCGCAGACTTCTGTAAACTCCGACTCGCGCCACAGTCTTTGTTTCATCGAAGCAGGTCGAGCACAGTCGAATCTCTAAATTCAACCACAGCGAGTCAGTAGAAGTGAACTATTCGAAAGTTATAATAAAAAGCATCTATACTTTTTCGGACCTTTGAACCGTGCCAAGTTAAAAGCCGGGTCGAATCGATCGACGTCGTTCAAACGAACTGCTTCTAAACATGTCAACTGCCCCTCACTATTTTCCTGCTTGAAACCACTTAAATGTCAGCTAATTGCAAATAAAAATTTTCCTGAGCGCTTTCTGTTCCGAGGCGCCCAATGTAACACGAGGTGATAGGGGTGGCAAGTATGACGTTGACAGCAATAGTGTTAAAGTCAACGGCAAAACTTAGGCTACATTGTCTGACTACTTAAGCCGAATACCAAATAAGCGACACTTCGCCTAAATTTGAGTCAGAGCAAGCACAAGTAACAGAACGATGGCGACGCAGCCGTAGAAATAGACCTCTCACGGGGCACGTCACACAGTACCGGCGACGTCACAGAGTGATGTCACCGCAGCCCGTGTACTGAGCCAGGCTAGGTAAGGCTAGGTGGTTCTGACTGAGCCCGGGTGGCAACACACCCGCCGCCGGCTACTCGGTACGGATGGACAACACCTAGACGCATGCATTCTTTTTTTTTTTTTTTTTTTTTTTTGTCGTGAACCTCCATTGTCACATTGTCAGCAAGATTAGTAGGATTTACGCTCGTCGATGGCGTGTCCTGTGAGATGGCGTCGGTGCGATCTCGGAGACAACATCGCTGCGCTCTCCAGCCGGCCTGTTTCGTCTTACTTCGCTTTTATGACCGCTACCGGTCGAGGCTCGCTCAAGCGCCAACGTACGCGGCTCAACAAATATATTTCCACCATTTTTCTTCTCTGCACACGATGAATCATGTACACGCATTACGCGTGCGTGCATTGCGAAGACGTGGGATCGTTCTCCGCCTGCGGCAAGTTTTTCCCCCCACTTTAATTTCCTTAATTCAATTAGCAAGTACAAGTAACTTCCCGTATGTTTTCCTTGGAGTCTGTTTGTTGGCTTCTCATGATACGATTAATAAAAATCGAGCCCCTCGATTAACCCCTTTTCTCCCAGAATCAAGATTGTGGGATAAAATCGAACGACGTTTGTAAAGACACGTTTGTATCTACTAAGAACAAAATGTAACAAGAACTATAACATATACAAAACGCATTGCCATCTAATAGGCACTACCTCCGTAAAAAAAAAAAAAAAAAACTTTTTTTTTTTATTGAACAGGCCTTCCCCTACAAAAATTCAACTGCAAGCCCTACAGTTGGGCGTGTCATACGGCGAAGCAGCCCCTCGGTGTAAAACGGCGGGCATCCTGCAATCATTGTTGACTGCATGCCGCTAGACAAGTAGTTATGCCTGCTGCACTGTAGTAGCGGCCATCTGTCCCTTTAGCAATTGATAAATAACTGATGCAATGCTATGAGCTCGCAGTAACGTACGTGCGAATCGCGCGAGCTCGTGCGCTGATCGCTTGATGTAGCTTTTAATGACAGCGCTTGAACATCGATGTGCTGCAATCAATACTACCTTGCTGCGCTGCCTCAACGTGCTGGCTTGAGGTCAAGGATAAGCACATTTAACTCTCTAACCTGTGCTGCTCGTAGTGGGGTAGTGAATTGTCACCGAATCAGCCCGACCATTTGTGATCATTTGCACGCACCACTCCGCACGGGTCGAATTGTTAATCGTCGCTGTGGCCAGGTCTTGAATCGTGAATCACCAGCCATGCCTGCTGCTATGTCTGTCTGCCGCCGGGACTGTAGGTGCAAAATACCGAATTTTTGAACGCAGATAAGCAAGTTTCAAGACAGGCGAATCAGTCAGCATGGCGCGAAGTTTCGTTTAGCCAGCGCGACGAACTGCTGCTAACCAGCGCGCCCGATGCTCTGCTTCGTGAGGCCTTGAAATAAAACGGTAGAATCTGATGTTGGGATTCAGGCCTTCTTGTTCATGGCAGCCGACGACGCAGAAGTAACGACGGCGACGCTTTTTCGAGGCTGAGCTAGGTCTCTCCGGATCGGCGTCGCCGATTCCTTCTGCTTCCAGCATTACGTCTCACGGAGTGTCCGTTTTCGTTAAACTCTAGGCTGCGACGAGCTCGCAGCGTGGTCTGTGAGAAGTGACGAGCCTTTTCACACTCGCAACAGGGCAGAAAAAAGTGCGAATCGACGCAAAATTCGGCCTAGAAACGCGCTTCGCCACAGCCAGGGCTCAATACGACCCAAGCTGGTACGACCCAGATGTCGTTTCCTGCGCCGCCACCAGGCGCCGCTACTATACCTCAAGCTCCAGCGCAAGACGCCCCTAGAGGGGATGGCATCTCGGCTGGCGCAGCGCAACCGACGCACCGTGACTGACCGCGAACGACGCTCGCCCGCGCGCCGATAACGTCGGACTATAAACGTGCCTAAAGCAAGAGGCGGAACTAACCGGGCTGCGGCCGCCGATCTTCGGTGCTGGTTTGCTTCGTCATCGCTGCTGCTCGATCCATCGACAAAATCACTTGCAGCGGAACCACGAGATCTCTTTCGAAGCGCACGCGCGCACCTTCCGGAGGCGGCCACTTTTGCATTCTACTTTGACGATCGCGAATCTTCGGAGCGCGTTCAAAAATCACCGCCAAACGGTAAAAAAATTACAGGGTCTCTTAAAATCTCTTTTAAGACGTGAACGGCGACAGCCTACACTTCCTCCTATCATTCGCCTCTTTCTCTTTGCCTCTTCTCTTTTAGTCATTAGTGTTAACTACTAAGCATTTTTAGTCATTTGTAATCAATTGTGGTCATTACAAGCAGTCGTTAGACATGTTCGTCATATCATGCATAGTCATTAGTAGTCATTACAAGTCATTTCAGTCATTATTAGTCAGTACTGTTCATTACTAAACATGTTTAGTCATTTCTAATGAATTGTAGTCGTTACAAGTTGTTAGGCATATTGGTCATTTCGGAGTCATTAGTAGTAATTACTAGTCATTATTACCCTCTACCAATCTCTATTATAGCGTTATCATTCATTAACTGCCACTATCAATCATTTTTCATTCTTTAATCTGTCTTCCTATGGCGTGATGACGCTTCAGCGGGCACTCCGTCGGTCAGGTCTGCTGAGACAAACTTCACCATGGGCCTAGAAAGGCTTTCGCCTTAAAAACGATCTGCTTAACAGAGTTCTCCTCCTTCAAGTCCGATGCCACAGTGCGTCCGTGAGCGTGGGGAAGATCTCGAAAGCGGCGTTTCAAACCATCGATGGCGGGCTTACGATGCCCAATAGCCGCGCTAGGGAAAGAGCTAAGTAGCTTCTACGATGTCTCAAGAGGTGGGCTGTAAACTGCGCAGTTTGCCTTATATTTACCGCGCGGCGTACCAAGTTAACACTGTTACTCCATTAATAAATCGGCGATAATTAGTGAATAATGGTTGGTTCCGTGTTTGCGTCATGGTGTTGATACACGCGCGGTCACAAAAAAAAAAAAAATGTTTTTCATTGACTTTGTTTATTTAGCAAAAAGTGAGTCACAGATTCGTGGTGTTCGTTACAATAGGTGAAGGGATATTTTTGCTAAATCTAATTTTATTCCTGTATGAAGGGCCTAATTTTGTAGTTACATTCAGAGGTGTACGACGTTGCCAAGGGTGTAATGTGAAATGAACCCCAAATGTTTCTCCACGCAAAACATTGATACCTTCACTAAATATGATTTACACACTCTTAAAGCCTGCACCCTTTGAGGCTTACCTTGTCGCACAATAACAATCTGCCTTGCTTGCGTTTCCTTTCTTGAATACTCAGCGCTCGCTACTTTTTTGTGCAGAATGCTCTGTCATGCTGATAACGCGCATGTCGTTCGTGACCTGGAAGTACCGGGTGCACAGCGTTAAACAAAGGAAATGCGGCCAAGACAGATAACGGTTATTGTTGTGGGAGAAGATAAGCCTCAAAGGGTTAATTCTTTTAAAGGAGTGTTAAAGAGAGGAACACTCTTAAAACGGTTGCACCCTTCGGGGTGTATATTTGTCCCACAACAATAATCGTCATCTGCCTTGCTTGCGTTTCCTTTCTTGAAACTCGGCGCTCGCTACTTTCCTGTCGAAAATGATGCGTCACACTGATAACGCGCATGCCGTTCGTGACTGGGAAGTACCGGGCTCGCAGCGTTAAAGAAAGGAAACGCGGGCAAGACAGATGACGATTATTATTGTGGGACAAGATACGCCCCAAAGGGTGTAAATTTTTCTAAGAGTGAACACTAAATACAGTTGCACCCTTTAGGGTGTATATTTGCCACGCAACAATCTGTCTTGCCCGTGTTTCCTTTCTTTAACTCTGCGAGCCCGGTACTCTTAAGCAAAATTACACCCTTTCGCCACACAACAATAATCGCCGTCTGTCTTGTCCGCATTTCCATTCTTTAACGCGGCGAGCCCGGTACTTCCAAGTCACGAACGGCATGCCCGTTTTCAGCATGACAGAGCATTCTCGACAGGAAAGTAGCGAGCACAGCGTTTTCAAGGAAAGAAACGCAAGCAAGACATGATGATTATCGTTGTGGGGCAAATATACACCCCCAAGGGTGCAACTGTTTTTAGAGTGAAACGCAAGCAAGGCAGATTATTGCTGTGGGACAAGACACGCCCCATAGGGTGTACACTTTTTTAATTGTGTAGACATAAAATTCCCTCATAGTTGTAATTTGAAAGGTTCGTGGTTTGCGCGCAGTCAATTTTCTCTTTTTGCACGCTGTCAAAATCAATTTCCTCTTATTTTCTCGCTCTTCTTTTCAATGTGCGAGTGTTGAAAGATATTCCCAATGGTAATCAGTCGGACCTAGCTTTCTGTAATGTCTGTCTGAGAAACGGAAACAGTTGACTTGATTGCGCGTATGTTTACGCTCTGTGCAGCATTTTCCCGCTGCGCAACGCTTACGCACTTGATAAGACGTCGTAGCGCCGTCGACGGCACCAAGCATTCGGCAATTTGCAAAGCTGAAAATTCTGAAAGTGCTGTGATTAAAGTCGGTATGGCGTAGTGTAATATTAAGCGACGCGGCTTAAGAGGAAGCTTTAGCTCGGGTGCTCCTATCTAAATACATGTAAAAGCAGAATTCGTTTTTTTCGGCAACCACTGCACCAAATTTGACGAGGTTTGATGAATTTAAAAGAAAAACTTAAAATCTAGTGACTGTTGGTTTCGAATTTTTGAGTTAGGTCTCCAATTTTTTATTAAGAATTAGCAAAATTCGAAAATTTTCAATAAACGCAACTATCAAGTTTACGACTCTGTAACTCAACAACGAAAAACGATATCACAATTCTGTGATTTGCATCTAATAGTACATCTAAAGCGGACAAAATTGATATGTTACACATGAATATAAAAAAAAAATTAGTAGTATGGAAATACAGCCTTTGCAGAACCCTTGTAGCCAACGTAACAAATTCACGTAAGATGTAAAATGACATATCGAATTTGTCCGCTTTGAACGATCTAATGTATGCCGTTTACAGAACCGCGATATCTGTTCTTGATGCAGAGCTATGAATTTGTAAACTTCGTGCTTCTATATTTTTCAAACTGTCGGATATTTGAAAGTCCCTAACGAAATTTAAGCCCTAAATCGAAATTCCACTTCCAACAGTCACTAGAATTTAACTTTCCCTCTCAAATACAACAAATTTCATTAAAATCAGTCCAGGGGTTATCTCGCAAAAACGTTTTTGCGTTTTACATGTATTTGAATAGGCCGCGTCGGAGTTGGCCCCGAGCTTAAGCTCGGGGCCAACTCGGGGAGCGTTTATTCACTGATCAAAACGAAATATATTACTAATTTCTTTCGAGCTATTTTTAAAACAGCCAATCCAGGTATAGTCGCACACTCGTGATCACATGCGTTCCATAACAGTGTGTGACACCAAGACGACTGATCAATGTAATCGCCTGAGAATCGCGGCCATGTGGAACTGCACCCGCTGCAGCCAGAAGCCGGACCCGCGAGTTATGTCGCAGCAGCATGCTGCTGCGACGTCACAGGCACTCAGTCACAGCAGGAGATGCTGTGGAACTTCTATAATGCGAATAATTAATCGACTCCTCCCGCCACGTCTCGGCAGATAGCTCGGCATACGCCTATCTGTCTTACCAAGCTGAGCGGCGCCGCGGTATAGGCAATAGGCCCGTCACCAGGCGATCCGTCAAGGCACTGTCGTTATGCCATCGTCGTCAAGGTGCACGGTGTACATCGGCAGGCAACAGGCCTTCGCCGTCACGCGGTCATCGTGTTGCCGTTGTCATAATATGACCATATAATCGCCTTCCACACACGGTTCGCCATCTAGTACCACTCTGCGGAACACTAAGCGAGGCTTGACAGCCAGCTACCTACAAATTGATTCGCACAGAATTGATTTCAACGGTACTTGGGACCTCCGCATTCTTGTTTATAGGGGCGTTTCATCTCCCGCGTTCCAAAATAAATAAATAAATAAATAAACAAATAAATAAATAAATAAATAATAAAAAAAAACAACGCAGTGCGAGTATACAGGTTGCCCCAGCTAACTTTAGCCACAGTTTAAAAATATGCGAATGCCACGTAGCTGGACACAACCAAGGTAATGTTGTTTGCCGTCGCTTGGAGATACTCATTCTTTTTCATTCTACCTAATTATATAGTCCTAATTAATTCACTTTTCCAATATTATACTTCGATGAAAAGTGTCAATGAGAAAATTGTCGAGCAACAAGAAAAATTCCCTATTGGGGCGAGGACTTACGGAGTCGCCATCTGTCGGAAGCGCCTCCCTTGCGTATAGTATGAGGGATCACGCGGCAGCCCTCCCGTACATTTCTGTAAGTACTCTCAAAACTAGGGAACTTTATTACTGTCGAAATAATAATCTTGGGCAGACTGAAAGCACAGAATCATTTACCTACGCTATCTCTTTACCGAATACATACAGTGAAAGCCACTGCGCACGGTCACCGCGACGGAGTCTCCCGAACCGGCTTCTTGCTTGAAAGGTCGGCAATCGCTGAGCGCAAACTATGTGAAATATGTTCTTATAGTGGGCGGTCTGTATAACCAAATGGCGCATAACAGAATGAAGCCTCAATGCCTGCAGCGATCGCACGGGTTCGCGGCGACCGACTGCGCGTCTGCATGCATGTCCGCGCACATTGTTTCGCCTTCACTCGGAGCGTTTTTGCACCGCGCTGTGGGCTTTAGGCCGCAACATATGAGCATTTGACAGTCCTCAAGTAACCATTGCTGCGTGGACGTTATCAGAACTGTTCAAAGACAATTTCGTTTTAACAAGGGACTTCGATGCCTACGACGACGGTGATGTGCCGTCGCGACGATTCAATCTTTTTTTCTTCGAAATTCTTGGCCGTTTCAATATTATTTCTGAACTTGCGTCGCACTGTATGCAGTCAGCGGGCGATTTCGCGCTGCTGCTTTTTCGTAATCCAGTGCGTTAATTCATAACACAAACATGACCATATGCCGTGCCTTTATTTAATGTACTTCTTACCACTCCGTTTCCATTCCAGTGAACTTGCCAGTGTCTAGCATCAACAAGTTCATAGACCAAACAGTTGTGACATTGGCCGGGCAGGGAGCGCAGGCGAACGTCTCAGTGCGCGTTTTCTGTATACTCACCGAACATCGCAGTCCCGGCGCCGTAGCAGAAACATTCCTCGCGTCTGTGCTTGCTGCATACCCGAGTTGTAGCCAATGGCTGTTTGCCGGTTCTAAGTTTCGCGAGCCAAGCTTCACGCAGCTTCTTGTCCTGCGGCTACGTGTGAATAAGGCTTACGCCGGGCTCCGTTGCGTACGTCCGGCACTGCGGCACCGAGCAGTAGCCTACCATGCTGCACGCCTCCAAAGGCAGCCCCTACCTATTTAGTGATTTCAAATGTTGTCAAGCAGACACCCAAGGCGGGAAAGCATCGCCACTTAATCAGAACCGCAGCGCAGGTGAAACTAAGCTTTCGTTTCCAGCTCGCTTCGGCGCTTCCGAAGCAGCCGACGCGGCCCCTTTGTCCACGTGATCCCTCATGCCACGTCACGCCGACGGTGGCGCCAGCTTTTTCAGTGGTAGAGCTCGCCCCCAATACAGCTTTCTGTTGCGCAATATGTGCTACATAACCGTGTTCTTTCGAGCGTGAAAGAAGCCCGCGAATACACGCAAAGTGCCTCGAGCGGCCAGTCGCGCGGCGGTTCTACGTGCATTTGCCGGCTTCTTTCACGCTCAGAAAAACACTTTTACGTAGCACGTATTGAGCAATAGATAGCTGTATCGGGAGCTTTTCATGTTGCTCTACAATTTGCTAATTGACACTTTTAATCTACTTATATTTGAGAAGTTGATTAATTAATTGAGACTAATTATATAATTAAGCGGAATGAACAACAAATAATTTGAGCATCTTCAAGCGACGGCAAACAAGATTACCTTTATTACATTACATGAACTACAGGCTGCAGCGTATATTATATATATATATATATATATATATATATATATATATATATATATATATATATATATATATATATATATATATATATATACTGCAGCCTGTAGTTTATGTGGCGAGGGCGTCACGCACAATGTTAAATTGTGGGGTTTTACGTGCTAAAACCACGATCTTATTATGAGGCACGCCGTTGTGCGGGACTACGGACTAATTTTGACCACCTGGGGTTATTTAAAGGGCCCCTCACCACGTCTGGCCATTTTGAGCTGATAAGCGCAGAGCGCACAATGAGCGATAACGATCGTGTCTACAAAGTATTACATCGCTACGCGCCGCGGAAAGGCCTGCAATTTCAAACCGAACGCCGCTTTTCCTTCTCGCGGCCGCCGCGCTCCAAGCCGGACGGCGACGTAGTCGTGACCTTGCGCCTATACGTAGTCGTGTCTGCAGTGTGACGTCACTCGTGACACGTGACTTCTAGAATTATTCAAGATAACATCTGTTATCTGTGCGATCTGCTGCTTGAATTGCAGAATTTAAGTTTAGAGAAGTAATAAAACACACAAACGGAATGTCTGCGTGTTTTTTTGTTTTACTTCGAAGCGAAGGAACTGATGTACTTCCTCTTCGTCTGCTTGTTCCCACGGTCGTGCGGTCACGTGCGCAGGTACCGAAACTATGCCATTTTCTACCGTGCTCCAGCGCGTGATCATGCTCTGCGATCCGCTTGTTCTGCCTAAGTATTCGTGTAGCACTGAATGATACCGCTAGTCATGTTTCCTTATGCACAGCGCGCAAAATCGTGCACTGCGTGAAGTCAGCGAAAACGCGTAAGGCCGAAAATAAACGAGGAGAAAAAAATGAAGGCGCGGCCTGTGACGTATGCGTCACGCGTTCCTCGAGGTCTCGTATGGAAGAACGCAGGGAAGGGATTTCGCTTGCGAAGGCTAGACGGGGCGAGTGGAGAGAGTGCCTTGCTGTGCAGTGAAGCCCGCCTGCTGAAATCATGGGTTCGTGGCACTGAAATATTTCCATCTCAGCTATTAATGAGCCGATTTGAAAAATTTTTGCGGCAGAGCGTTCCCGAGAGGACGCGTAACAACTTCCAGCTTATAACCAAAATTTGCTATGGTGCCTGGTGAAGGGCCCATTAATGTGCACCTAAATCGAACTACACGGGTGCTTTTGCATTTCGCCCCCATCCCAATGCGGCCGCCGCGGGCGGGGTTTGATCCGCGACCTCGTGCTTAGCAGCGCAACACGTGACGCACAATGCGACAACCGCAATGTCACAACCGCTGGAGCAAGGCAAGAGTTCAAAGGTGAACGCTCACGCTGTCTGAACGTACTACAGCGCACGTATACATGCGGCGCCAGTGACACGGACAACTTGCTTCCCCACGCAGATATATCCGATAGTAAATTTCGGCTAAGCAATACCAACTATCATTCTGCTGCTCTAACGTAACCTGTCGCACATTATAAGTATAGTGGGCTTATTACTATACATCTACATGCGCTAATGAAATACTAAGCACTGACTAAAACCGGTCCGTTCAGTCAAACAGCGGTAAAACTAGCCACATTTTAGTGAAACGTGAAATTACGGCCGCTGAACAAGTCAACTAAGACGCTTTGGCATCGCCACGGGTTATCACATGGGGCCGTTGCATATAAGTGATATGTGCAAAACATGTCGCAGTGAGTGCTAGTAGGGGAGCAGCATGTTTCTTTCACTAATGTTAAGGTTATCAGGCATTGACACACCGTGCGCGTTAAGTGTGCGCTTGCGAACAATGTCATTTTGCTATCCCTGCCCACTCATCTATATAATTTCTACTTTAGCGGTGTAAAAATACGGGACCACAGCCTTATGTGACCTTGATTTTTTTAATATCTATAACCGCATATAACAGCCGCAATATCCCAACGGTGCGGATTAATCCGGCACAATAGAGTCGTTTCTCATAAACAACGATGAACACGGCGCACTTTCTCGAGCCCAAGTCGTGCACTGGCACCGCTTTGCTTTTCATGGTGGCTTCATTGCGCGGTGCTATGTAAACAGTTTGCGTTTCAAAACCCTTGTGGGTGTATGAAGTGTGCTTAATTTGTTCGTAATATTAGCACCCTCCCCTTTAAAAGATAGTATCGGAACAAATCGTTTCTTTCTTTTCCTGGGAGGGGGGGAGGGGTAGACTTTTTGTGCCAAATACACAGCCGCGACAGACGACACGAGAAGTGCATGAAATAAACTTTAATAGATATCGCTGTCAAACCATCGTGGTGTGAAATATTTCCGTGTGCAGAACAGGTGGTCAGAATTAATAAACAGTTTTCAGCTACGACTTCTCTCATGGGGTGTAAAAAAAAAAAAAACTTAAAGCCTAAAGGGTAGAATGTCACCCATGGCACAAACCAGCCCACAGGCAATTTCCTTCTTTTTTTTCTTTTCAGAGTGCATTCGGTAGAGGCAGCAAATACTTGCCAGCCTTCTATCGGGCGAGCTGTCCCCGCCACTCAAGAGGCGCGCCCTGGGCTCGTAAGGTCAGGCCAGCACACGTGATTTCAATGGCTCTTTGCGGGGGCATTCGCGCCGCCATGCAGATAACGGACAATATACTCCCGTCTTTTTCACTTGCAAATGCAACGCGCCTTCTAAATAACGTACATAATATGTTACCGAGCCTCGTGCACCGAACAGGTACGCCGCGTGAACTTGAATTTTGAGCAGCAAGGCTGAGAACACAAAACAGAGCACAAGCACTCATTCAAGAAAAGGAAATGCAAGTGCAGCCCAACACACTAACATGCAACAGAAACAATGAGACAAGCCGTTGTGAATTCGTTGCTTTCACGTCAGCATACTTGCCAACTCTTTTTCGTAAAGCTTGCTCATTTAAGCTCGTTCTACGATTTTACGAATGTTGCGTCATGTTCTACGAAAAAAGAAATGCTTGCGAAAAAGTTTTAACAGTGCTGAAAGATGCCGTGAAGCGAGATTGGAAAAAAATGCACGGGAAAAAATTGTGACGGTCCTTCCGCTGCCTTCTTGCGGCAGTGCACGACACCGTATACCAGTGAAGTGCTTGTTTCGAGCATGTTTAATTAACATAGCTAACATGCACGGTAAAGCCCGTGCATCTAAAGACAATGCATGTGTTGTTTTTTCAACCTAAGCTGTTCCAAGTTTTGCTGCTGCTTGTGTGCTGCTTCTAATGTGCGTACGTATGACACAAAAAGTGTGCGCTCAGGGCAAAGTTCTTAAGACTGTTCTGTGTTGCTTCAGCAGTCATGGAGGCACTGCGTAACGAAGGGGTGCAAGAAGTATGCGTGAATATCGTAGCAAATATCTATAGGGAATTCACTGCTACCTTCATTCTCCACAAGCGGAAAAATACCTATCGAGAAAGGGCTCAGGCAAGGAGACACAACCTCTCCAATGCATGCTTAGAAGTAGTCAAGCTACTAGACTGGGGAAAATTATGAGGTTCAACGGCGAATATCTCAGAAATCTATGGTTTGTAGATGACATTGTTCTGTTGAGCAACACTGGGGATGAAGTGCAAGAAATGGGTGGGGACGTTAGCCGAGAGAGTGTAGGACTAGGTTGAAGATTAATATGACAGAAAATGTTAACGTTATACAGCCTGGTAAAAGAACAAGAATTTGTGATTGGCAGTCAGCCTCTAGAGTCAGTGCAGATGTACGTTTATCTAGGTCAATTACTCGCAGAAGACCCTGATCACGAGACGGAAATTTACAAAAGAATAAAAATGGGTTGCGACACAATGGCAGGCATCACCAAATCGTGACCGGGTGCTTCCCACTATCCTTTAGAAGTGTACAATCACTGATTAAATTTAAATTATGGGGTTTTACGTGCCAAAACCACGATCTGATTATGAGGCACCCCGTAGTGAGGGACGTCGGAAATCTGGACCTCCTGGAGTTCTTTAACGTGCACCTAAATCTAAAAGTACACGGGTGTTTTCGCATTTCGCCCCATTAAAATGGGCCGCCGTAGCCGGGATCAATGACTGATCATTGCATTCTACCGGCACTACGATATGAGGCAGAAACTTGGAGGTTAACGAAGTTTCAGGAGTTAAGGACGGCGCGACGAGCGATGGAACGAAAAATGTTAGGAGTACACACTTAAAAAAAAAAGGTAGTCATATTCACTAACTAAATACTAACACGCTACTTGTCGCATAAAGCACTGCCTTCTTATTAAGTGCAGGTAGTAAAACGATGATTATTACTTTTCACTACCTGCTGAAGCTAGAAAAAAGCACTAACATACTAACTAAATAGAACCTCGGTAGTGCAGTTACTATCGCAAATGAAACATAATTAGCAACAATACAATGGTGCCTATTCGATTTATACGTGCCGCTTGCATTGTCACATGAAGTTGATGTTATTGTAAAAGCATAAGTAAAATAACAAATATATATGACAAAAAAGAACCACGTCCTTTCGCTACATATTAAGGCATTAATTAAGGGTTATATATATAGGTAATGTATACCAGGAACATTACGCGCACTGACGCAGGGTAAGCATGTACTACATATCGCCAAAATGTACTACATATCGCCAACAAGCAACGATACGCAAGAACACACCAGGGTGTCTACCAAGTTGACATTTTCAACTTCCCTGAGCTTTCCAGGTTTTCCCTGAGTCCCTTCGCAAAATTTCCTGAGTGACGCGGAAGACGAGCTGATGTCAGTGCTGATGAGTGATGTCAAGACGGGCTGACACCAAGTCGCCCGATGCTGTCACTCTCTAGTAAGGACGTTAAAAAATAAAAAAAAAACGACTTAATCTTGTTTGAATAGTAAAGAGTAGTATTTAATTTATTCAAAATAGAAAACTGAAGGGATGGGTTAGTAAAATGCACAGAGAAAATTATATATTCGAAAAAAAGAAGATGATAACGCCCATTGCAAATCAAGGGGAACATCTTCAAATACGAATAAAGAGAGATGCATACAGAAGCAAATATTTTCGAAAATGAGCTATTTCTATCGACTGATAGCAAGCACATTGCTATTAGGCCTGAAATTTGTCGCAAATGAGATTCTCTCAGCAGTTGGTAAGTAAACCTCAACTGTCCTGTCATAATCTCAGCCTGCGCACAATACCTCAGTGTAGCGTTTCACTGCTTTAGAGAGTTTGTTTCGGTTTGGATGGGGGTCACCTGCATCTCGGCGTCAGCCAACATTTTGCTTTTTGAGCTCAAGCTCCTTCAAAGAAGAGGCGGCACAGTCCCTTTCCCGATCATTCTTCAATGCGTCGGTCCTTTCTGTTCTAGACCTCGTTACGCCGCGCGTTCGCCTCACAGACCATTTGATGCATCCTCTTGGTCAGTTGTACAGTCAACGTCCAATTTTTCTCACTCCCTAGGGGCCGCGAGAACGTCCGAAAAAGCTCTGAAGGTCTGCCAGTACACTTATTAGCCATACCGGTGCTCGTACTGTGACAGAAGACGGCGGGTGCACGCGTGTATAATTAGGGAATACTTACTGTGTCCCGTGACAATTGTCCCTTTCAACGCTTGTTAAGCCTTCACCGCAATACTTCACGTACGCTTCACCGCGTAACATTGCTGTGCTGAGACGAAGCTGCCTTTCGGAAACCAGCACTATGCAACGCACCGTATCCTAAGCTTCGAAGCCAATCGCGAGAATTACACAGGAGGAGTTGGTACCATTGCTGACAGCGGCGAATTCTTTAAATCAATATCACGGCACCGGTCGGCAAGAACCTTAATAGCGAACGTCGATGCAGCTAGGCCTCGCGTTGCCGCGGTGGTGGCCAACGTTACCAGACTGTCTAGTAACGTTGGTGGTGGTTACGGCTGCCAGCGGATCTGCGTGCCACAGCACCGGTTCGAGGCGGCGAAATCATCAAAACGGCGGTGTTAGCTTTGATAAATGCCGTTTCGGACCTGCGGTCGTGGCAAAAAAATCTGGAAAATCGGACGGCGAAAGGTTCTTGCGTCCGAAATTTCAGGCGTTCTTACACGTTGACTCCATAGAGTACGTGGTGGTGCCGCGAAGCCGTCCGCACTAACGGGCACGTCCCAAAAATCGGGCGTCCGGAAAATCGGTCGTTGACTATGCACTAGCAACTTCTCCAGCCGACGAAACGGCGTCAAAGACAGTTCGTTACGATTCCTCTCTTTTACTCGAGCCAGCATTAGGGCGACTTTCGTTCCCTTTCAATAAAACGACAGCGAATTTTCCCTCATAGAAGCACAAATTCCCTGAGTTTTCTCTGAATATTTCCACACTATTCAATATCCCAGAGAATTGCCGGTTTTCCCGGTTGGTAGACACCCTGCGCGACACATACAGAACGACAAAGGTGCTACGCGACACTTGCTCAAGAGCAACTTCAAGAGTATGTATAGCCCTAGTTTGAGGGAGCATGTGTTACACCGGTCAGCACCTATGTATCTGTATAAATAATCAAAGCTTTGTGCCCAAATTACTCAAGCCTACTGTCTGTACATATGTGTGCTACGACGTCGCACATAACCGTTAGTCCAACATAATGAACAGCACTACAGTTTACCTCAATTTTGCATAAGACTGTCACAATCAGAGCATAATAGGCCATGGCCAGACGAGGTAGTAGTGGCTAACTGGTTACTTCGTAAAAACTACTAAGAAGCCTTTCTGGCTAGCAAAGGCAACCCTTATTAGATTTACTAGCCGCTAGATAGTACTAGATAGTAATCTAGTCAACGCGTGAATTTACTTATTTACTAACTTTATTTTTAAGAGTGTAACGCTAAGAGATAAGAAGACAGCGATGTGGATTAGAGCAAACGGGGGTAGCTGATATACAAGTCAACATGAAGAGGGAAAAAATGGAGCTAGGCAAGCCATGTAATGCGTAGCGCAGATAACAGGTGGTCCATTAGAGTTGCAGAATGGGTGTCAAGGGAACGTAAGCGCAGTCGAGGGCGCCAGAGAATTAGGTGGTGTGATGAAATTATTAAACTTGCAGGCATAAATTAGAATCGCGCATATATACAGAGTGAAGTAGACGCGCGTATGAAGCGATTTATTGACGTTTCGGTCGGAGCCCAGGCGAAACGCCAATAAAACGCTTCATACGTGCGTCTACTTCACTGTGTATATTTGCCAGGCCCCATAAGCGCTTGTGCGTGTGTCTGTGTGCGTGCGTGCCTAGAAACACACATAGAAACTGTTGGGCAACTAAAGATAATGGCGAAGTTCTGCTCCTCATCTTTCTAAATACCCTTGACGATGAGCAAAACGAGAACAAGGTGAAAGCAGGAGCCAACGTTTCGACAAGTGGACTTGTCTTCTTCAAGGCCTTCAAGACCCATTTAAATATTCAGTCACCATACATAGCAGCAGTCCGGCAACAATGACCGCGGTTTCGCTTTTCCGTGTGCGCAGCGGTGGACGTGTATCTTCTCGGTAGGCATGTGGTTTTGGAATGTTTCGAAGCAGATGACAACGGTGGCCCCGCATTTTTTGACGTCGCCACAAGCCATGCCAAGATTGCCTTCCTATAGGTGGGAGAGGCAATGATTTGAAGGTGAAATTTCGAATTAAGTCTTGTGTTGAGCGCCTTATTTTTCTATTTACACTATATATATATATATATATATATATATATATATATATATATATATATATATATATATATATATATATATAGCGCCTCATATATAATTATGAGGCACGCCGTAGTGGGGGACCACCAATATTGACCACCTGGGGTTCTTTAACATGCCTCCAATGCTAGGGACAGAGACGTTTTTGGAATCTCGCCCTCCATCGAACTACGGCCGCCGCAGCCGGGATTCGATCCCGCGGCCTCGTACTTAGCAGCGCAACACCATACCGGCTAAGCAACCGCGGCGGGTATCGATAAGCAATATTACATTTCATTACAAAGGAGCCAAAAGCTTGAAATGGCGAGCTTTCAGTTTTAAGAACACGGCCAGAACATGCGAAAATACTTCGGTATTCACGACATCGTGCTATCAGTCCAGCGTTGCGGTTTCGGCGTGAAATTAACAAAGAGAAACTTGGCCCTTCATTTTTCGCCCTAATAAACAACCCTTCATGCGCCTAGCTGCACCCTCAGTCAAATCATTAGCTTATTTTACTCTAATGCGTCCAAAACTACAGTACGCATGCTCAATATGGGATACCTACCAATCTGGCCTATCTAAAACCCTTGAAGGCGTTTAGACCCGCGCGGCTAGGCTCAGTTCTTGTTCTTATTTTTCTTATCATTCCGGCGTTACCCAACTCAAAGCACGTGCCAACTTTTCGACCTACGTAATATATCCCGCCTTTGCATTTCTCATAAATTCCATCATTCACAGCTCGGTAATTCTGCCATCACTCCTGTAGCCACCGATCACTCCTGTAGCCACCGCTGACTGGTCTCACCGAGGACGACCGAATTGCACGCGCCGAGACTACGAAGAGCCGGCGAGAACAGTGGGGCAGGGGAGCCGAAAATCTGGAGGAAAACCGCAGACAGACATCGCCCGGCTAGAGGCACCCCATCACAGTAACGCGAACTCCGACAGAGAGCGGCCGCCGACCACCTCAGCTACACGAGCTACTACGACAGATCACGGCCGATGTTAGATACGGGACCGTTTTCTGAGCCTCCTTCGAGTTCACCAGACCACATCGAATCGTGCCACAGCTAATTAAGAAGCGCAGAAGCACGTATTGGCCTCGAGCTCCACCACTGGAAAAGCTGGCGCCACCGTCGGCGTGACGTGCTAGGAGGGATCACGTGGACATAGCGGCCGCGTCGGCTGCTTCGGGCGCGCCGAAGCAAGCTGAAAACGAGTTTAAATTCCCTCGTACGCTGCAGTCCTCATTTAGTGGCGAAATTTTCCCGCTTCGAGTGTCTCCTTTACTACGCTTGAAAGCACTACAATAGGTAGTGGCTGCCTTTGAAGGCGCGCAACATGGTAGGCTACTGCTCGGTGCCGCAGGGCCGGACGCACGTAACGGAGGCCGGTGTCAGCCTTATTCACACGTAGCCGCAGGACAAGAAGCTGCGTGAAGCTTGGCTCGCGAAACATAAAACCGGCAAACAGTCATCGGCTACAACTCGGGTACGCAGCAAGCACAGACGCGAGGAAGATTTCTGCTACGGCGCCCAGTCTGCGATGTTCTGAAAACGCGCACTGAGACGCTCGCCCGAGTCCGCTGCCCGACTAATGTCGTGACGGTTTGGTCTATGAACTTGTCGATGCTATAGATACTGGTAAGTTCAGTGGAGTGGAAACGCAGCGGTAAGAAGCACATTTAAAAAAAGCATGGCATATGGTCATGTTTGAGTTATGAATTAATGCACTGGATTACAAAAAAGGAGCAGCGGGAAATTGCACGCTGAGAACACCGATAAACATACAGTGCGACGCAACTCGAGAAATAGTATTGAAAGGTCAAAGAATTTAGAAGAAAAAAAAAGATTGAATCGTCGCGACGGCACATCACAGTCCCCGTAGGCATCGAAGTCTCTACAATGAAATTATTTTTGAACAGCTGTGATAGCGCCCACGCAACAATGGTTGCTTGTATACTGTCAAATGATCATATTCTGCGGCCTAAAGTTCATGGCACGGTGCGAAAACGCGCGCGCGGGGAAAGCGAAACAGTGCGCGGACAAGCATGCAGACGCGCAGTCGGTCGCTGCGAATCTGCGCGATCGCTGCATTGAGGCTTCGTTCTATTACACTCCATTTAGTTATACAAACACTATAAGAACATATTTCACATAGTTTGCTTCCAGCGCGTTTACCTACCTTTCACGCAAGAAGCCGGTACGGGAGACTCCATCGCGGCGACCGCGCGCAGTGGCGTTCACTGTACGTATTCGGTAAAGAGATGGCGTCTGTAAACGATTGTGTGCTTTCAGTTTGCCCAAGATTATTATTTAGACAATAAAAGCTTCCCTCGTTTCGAAAGTACGTACAGAAATGTCCGGGAGAGCTCGTGCGTGGTGTTTTCACTAAGCGCTGACAGCAAAACCTACGAGGAGCGCGCCACGTGATCCCTCATACTACGCCAGCGAGGCGCTTCCGATAGATGGCGACTCCGTAACTCCTCGTCGCCAATACCACATTCCTGAGGCGCGGCACGTGCAAGCAAGTTGGCGGCCCCCACCTCGTATGCCACATCTGGAGCTATTCACTGCTTGACTCTTCCCGAAAGTGTAGCGAGAGCCTGGCACTGTTCCAGGTAAAGTGGGTCCCGAAGCAAGACGGCTGTAATGCACCGTGAAACCCTGGCAGCGTCGCCCCCTTCCGCCTATTTGTGACGGCGCTTGCAAGTCAGCAAGGCAATACCGCAGGAAGAAAGCCCTCGGACAATTGGGGCCCAAGGAGCGACCCTCTCCGCCTTGGTGACGGTAGTTGCAGACCGGGACGGCAAGACCGCAGAGAGAAGTAAGCACTCGGACAATTGGGGATCAAGGAGCGACCCTCTCCGCCGGGTGTGGATGGATGGATGGATGTTATGAGCGTCCCCTTTGGAACGGGGCGGTGGCTTGTGCCACCAAGCTCTTGCTACTATGCTGCTTAATATCCTACCTAGGTTAACCAATGAAAAAACAAAAAAACCCCACTATGAACTACCACGTCCAAATTTTCTGATACCCTATTGCGAACTGTGCTTTTGTACGTCTTCGTCTTTTGTCGTTTCCCTACTTTTCTTCCACCAATCCTCCAATCGCCTCTTACTGATGTCTATTGCGGACCTGTTTGCTTTACCACCGCTCCCGCTGAACCCAAGGGCTTCAAGGAGGCCAGTGCCTAAATCGACCGCTGGGTAGACGTCTTCACATTCTAATAAAATATGCTCCGTCGTTTCCCTAGCTTTACCGCAGCAAGCACATGCTTCTTCTTCCTTCTTATATCTCGCTTTATAGGTGCGTGTTCTAAGGCATCCCGATCTCGCTTCGAAAAGTAATGAGCTTCCCTTTGAGTTATCATAAATGGTTTCTTTCCTAATTTCGTTTTTTCCCCTTAAGTAGTTACTCATGGCAGGTTTCTTTTCCATTGCCGCCACCCATGAGATTAATTCAGCCTCTGACTTTCCACTTGACCTTTGTTGCTGTGTTGCCCACCCCACAGGCCACATACTTGCTGGTAAGCTTCCTAGTTCTTTTCCTCCACTGTGAATCAATGTTTTGCCTGTACAGACACCTGAACACTCTCCCAGCCCATTTACTTTCCTCCATTATCCTCAGCCGTTCTTCATACTCAATTTTACTGCGAGCTTCCCTCACTTCAAAACTAGTCCAGCCCATATCCCCTTGCACAGCTTCATTTGTAGTCTTCCCGTGCGCGCCCAATGCGAGGCGACCCACTGACCTTTGGTTCCCGTCGAGTCCTGATTGTACCCCTGATTTAAAGCAAACAACCGCATTTCCAAAAGTAAGTCCTGGAACCATTACCCCTTTCCACATACCTCGGAGGACCTCGTACCTATTGTATCCCCATAGCGCTCTGTGCTTCATTATGGCTGCATTTCTCTTCCCCTTGACTGTTATGGTTTTTTCCTGTGTTTCCATATATCCGTTGCCTTCGTTTATCCATATACCAAGGTATTTATATTCTGTTACCCGAGGTATTACTTGGCCCTGTATCTCCACTGTCTGTTCACTGTTTTCATTGAATACAATAACACCTGATTTTCTAACACTAAATTTCAAACCTAAATTGTTGCCTTCCTGTCCACAGATATTAGCCAGACGTTGCAAATCACTTTGCTTGTTTGCGAGCAACACAATGTCGTCCGCATAAAATAAACCTGGGAGTTGCTGCTCTATTACTGTACCTGCCTGTTTGTATGAGAGATTAAACCCGATATTACTTCCTTCTAGCGCCCTCTCCATCCTCACCATGTACATCATAAACAGCAGCGGGGATAAAGGGCACCCCTGCCTCAGTCCCTTGTTAATATGAACTTTCTCCGCGCTCCTCATCCCTTCCCATTCAACGCAAACAGTATTTTCTAGGTAAATCTCTCTCAAAAGCTGTATACAATCGTTACCTAAGCCTTCCCCTTCCAGAATATCCCACAAAATGCTGCGGTCTACGTTGTCGTATGCTCCTGTAATGTCCAAAAAGGCCACATACAACGGTCTGCTTTCTGCTTTTGATATTTCAATACACTGTGTAAGAACAAACAAGTTATCATCCAAATGCCTACCTATTCTAAAGCCATTCTGAAGCTCTCCCAAAATGCCATTATTTTCTGCCCATGCTTGAAGCTTTAATTTGATTGCCTGCATTGCTAGCCTGTATATTACCGATGTAATGGCCAACGGTCTATACGAGTGAATTCTGTCTTTCTCCCCCTTACCTTTATAAATTAAATTCATTCTACTTTGTCGCCAACTGTCTGGTATTCGTCTATCTTTTAAAGTTTTTTCAACTGCTTTCACGAGAGCTTCCTTACTTTTTGGTCCCAGTTCATTTATCAGCCTAACGGGAACCTCGTCTAGCCCTGTGGCTGTGCGCTTAGGAATTTTCTCTTCCGCTTTCTTCCAGTTTAAATTTGTAAGCACTAGCTCCTTTCCCCTTTGGGTCTCTTTCATGCTCTTTTTTTCTTCAAATACAACCTTGTCCTTGCCTTGGAAAGATTCGGCTGTTACTTTTTGGATGTAATTTATTGCTGCTTCTCCTTCCAGTCTGTTTTCATCTTCGTCTAGGATATGTTGTTGTATTGTTGTTACCTTCCTGCCTAATAATTTTATGTGATTCCAAAATATTCTAGGTGCGGCCTTCTTTTTCTCACGTATTTCTGACAACCAACGTTCACTTTCACCTTTTAATTTTGCTTGCACCAGTATTTGAACCATAGACTTTTTCTCCTGGTATATTTCCCATTTACTGGTTACTTCATCCTGTGGCAACTGCGCCTTCTTTGCCTGCCTGTGCTCTCGAGATGCTTTCTGTCGTTCGGCGATGGCTTCTCGTATCTCCTTGTTCCACCAGCTTTTCGGTTTCTTTTTTCCTTTCCAATGAACATGTTGTTTCTCTTTCCGTATTTCTGTCGTTACTACACTTAGAAGCTCACCATATTCCCACCCCTTACTTGGCGACTTGCCAATTTCTTCCTCCACTCTAGTGACTATATTTGCTATTTGTTCAGCGTTCAAATTTGGACTGGCCATTTTGCTTTCGTTGCTCTCTTTCCCAACTACATATCCCATTTTCAAAATGATGCGTTTATGGTCACTCCCTATGCTGCTAAACCCTTCCTCATCGATGACCATTTCTCTCAACTTATCATGAATTCCTTCTGTCATCAGACAGTAATCAATGGTCGATTGCCGGTTTCCCACTTCCCACGTGATCTGTCCTTCACACTTAGGCCCTGTATTCACTGTGACACAATCACACTGTGACACTGTATTCACTGTGACACAATCGCACGGGCGCCTACCATTGGCCGAAAATGACGACACCTGAGCGGGCTCGCCGATTGGCCGAACGTGACGTGTCTTCGAGACACCGAAGGTTGTAAAAGACACAGACCGGGAGCAGCAAGGGAGCATTCCTTGATTCATCTCTTTCGAGCTTCTTGCCACGGGCCGCAGCGTCCGAGTTGCTGCCGGCCCGTAATGACTTCTATGACTGTTAATTTCTCGGTCGTCTCACTGTAAATAATGTAAATAAACCTCCAAGTTTTCATCCCAAAGTCCTCCTCAACTCTTACACCGACCAGGCAGCGACGCGCTGACTTGAACTGGCATGGCTGGCGGATTGGATCGTCGTGGCTTTGATGAAATCCCAGGCGACTGGAGCCTAGAGTATGGTGTTCTCTATACCTAGAGTACAACGAACCAGACCAACCACAGCCTCACAGACTGTGCCTGTGACAAAACAGTGTTTTATGTTCTTTCTCTCCTTACTGTCTTTCCTTTTCTTGCTTTCAACATCTGATGTGGCGTTGACAAACGCCTGCCTTGAGTCAAAAAAGATCAGGACCACTTACACTCTTAAAACGGTTGCACCCTTTAGGGTGTATATTTGTCCCACAACAATAATCGTCATCTGCCCTGCTTGCGTTTCCTTTCCTGAAAACTCGGCGCTCGCTACTTTCCTGTCGAGAATGCTGCGTCACACTGATAACGCGCATGCCGTTCGTGATTGGGAAGTACCAGGCTCGCAGCGTTAAAGGAAACACGGGCAAGACAGATGACGATTATTGTTGTGGGACAAGATAAGCCCCAAGGGTGTAAATTTTTCTAAGAGTGTACTTGCTTACTTTGAGACATCAGCACTGGCTGATTCACAAAGAACGGCACGAGGGAGGTCACGTGGAGACTACATCAATTCGTGACCGTGGCGCGAGCGGTTCGAATTGATGAGCAGCAGCGGAACCTTCGGGGGCCATTTTCTACCCAACAAAGTGATATATTGGCACACGTAAAAAGATTAGAGACTTCCAGAGGAATAATTTACCGATCTAGATCGACTTAAAGGGGCCCTGAATCACCTCCTCGGGCTTGGTGAAATAACATAATCCGCGGGTAGCATACGCTGTTGTGAACATCTCAGCCAAGTTCTGCTGTCGTACGCAGTCCGTGGACCTCGCAAGCGGAGCGCGAAGTCACCTTTTTCTCAAACGCTCTCGTTTCAAAAACCCCATGCTCCTCGCTCTTTTCTGTGTGCTTTATTTCGTCATAAGGAACACTCAAATACGCGGCTGCTATTGGTCGCTGCGCTCGGCTACACCGCAGCCGCCGCGAGGTGCCGCCACGAGTCCAGTGGCTAAGCGCACTGCGGCTCTCTAAGGACAGCCGCGTTTGGCTTACGTTTAGCGCGGCATAGGCACCAAATCAGAAATTTGAACTGCGCGCTACGGTGACGTCTCCGCCGTAGCCTTCGCAGTGCAAGGCATTGGAGCAGGAAGGGGAGCACAGCTGAGGCCGTGTTTGATTGCCGATAACTCCGCTTCTGCTGAATGCATTGAAGTACTTTTTGCGGCAAAGTGGTTATGAAATAGCCTATCTTCACTTCAAATGTCTTTCTCCACTTAGATAAAAAGTGGTTCAGGACCCCTTTAATATTTTGATTCCCTCTAAAGGAGGAGAACGCTGGCACTATTCTTCGAAGTAGTACAGAAACTGCCTGACGATTATCTCGCATAAAAGGATTAGCACGTATGAAGGTTGGAAAACACGGATAAGATTAATTGCCAGAATTGTGGCGCAACAAAAGACGAGGCACGACAGAAGCAACATAGACAGGCGCACTAGCCGTCTGTGTTGTCAACTAGCCCAGCAACGTGTTTTATTGCACTGATAAGATCTTTGAACCGATAGGAGAGTTAGGCTCAACATGCCGAACTCGACATCATCGACATTATCGCGAAGATAAAGAAGTAGACAGGTAGTTAGGACATGGGTTAGAGCAACACGACATGCAAGGTGTCAATCAATGACATAATCATCAAATTGGACCACGTTTAAGTCCAACTGCAACAATATTTCACTTTGGCTATATTGGTAATAAATATATGTATATACAACTAAAGCAATCCTGACAATTGGCACATGTACAATCTTTATTGTACATGTGCGCTCACATAGAGAATACCAAGAAACCAGCTAGAAAGTCTGCTTCTTCCTGTCCTGCTTAGAAATATATAGCATAGATGTGTGAATAAAAGCTTTTGCATAATTAATAAACTACTTGCAGATTCAGTCTGCAACTTTACAAATGCCACTAGAAGTTTCGGACTGGTGATAAAATTTCAAAAAAAGAAATTGCAAATGATTTTGAAACAAATCTCGAGCGATTATCAACAACTACAAAGAGCCTAAAAAGCGAAATCAATTAACCCGCCACCGATATGAATAAACCAAAATGCGGGTCATCTACATGTGTTTTGCTAAAACTTAGGTTACGGGCAAAAGCGCCGCTGTGCATAGCCCTCTTGGAGCTCTTCTTATTGTGGACTAAAATACTACTGCTACAACCTGAGCACACGTGAGAGAGGAAGAACTGTGGCATGTCGATGCACTAAAAACTTCACGACGTACAAAGATCTTTCCAGCACAAAGTTCAGCACCCAGAGTCACTCATCAGTGTTCCAAGGTATGCTGCTGCCAGAGCAAACTAAGAAGCAGGAATTCACTGATGCAGGAGATAACATTCGCTCTCCAGTAGTTCCGTTTTAGTGGCAGCAAACAAGTTGACTTCAGCCCTGCCAACTGGCCATTGTTGTGCCTTTTCACATTGCCCCCATAACTGTTTGAATTTCATACCTCTACACCTCTGCTTATCAGATACGTTTGCACAGTAGTGGGTCTCCTTGCGTTTGTTTGCTTTCATACACCCCATACATTTATTTTATCCAGCTCCACAGGTAACAGCAGATCATTACATCATTGTAACATGTAATTGTTGACTTGATTTTCAAGAACTGCTTCTGGCACAGAACTTTAGGTTAGTTGTGTTCTCCAACAGCGTATGTCATTCCAGGCAGCAACATCTGTCTTTGTTTAATACCGGTAATGGTTGTGCACAGAAAGCTTGTACAGTAAGACGGAGACAAAATTCTACTAAATGCATATATCCACAGTCAAGAAGTAGATGCTGACAGATGGGTAAGATGCCTCACAATTTGACAACGTACCGAGAGGTGCACGTTATCGCTGTCAAAGTTGGCTTCGTCATACTTTGAAAAGACGTGTTGCTGGGCGAGTTGGTGTTATATGCTAAACATTGTTTCCATACAAAAAGGAACATATGTGGGAGAGGATTGTGCGTTTTCTTTGTGTGTTCCCTTTTGCGCTGAAATAATAACATTGCCGTCCATGGTGAGCTTTAGTGATGTGAATCGGCGGTGTGAATACGGCCGTACTTATTTTTCAGCAGCTTCCGCAGGTTGATGACGTCGTTCCACAAATCACGTAAAAGTAAGTCAAGGATGACAATGCTGCCTGTCACAAAGATCAGCCAGCCTCTTTCAGGCACGTTAAAATGACACTAACATAAACTGTACATCATTTTAGACAAAAATTTTTTTAAAACCTCTATTTTCGTTAATTTCGTCGTACACTCTCAAAAAAGTTTGCACCCTTTGTGGCTTACCTTGTCCCACAACAATAACCATCATCTACCTAGCTTACATTTCCTTTCTTGAAAACTCTGCCCTCGCTACTTTACCGTCTAGAATGCTATGTCATGCTCATAATGCACATGCCGTTCGTGACCTAGAACTACCGGGTGCCCAGTGGTTAAAGAAAGGCACGCAAGATAAATGACAATTATCGCTATGTGACAAGGTAAGCCCCAAAGGGTGCAAGCTTCTTTTAAGAGTGTAAGAGACTGATTACTGGAGGAGAAACTGAAGGTTAAAGATCCTTTTTTATTTATTTATTTACTACGCCACTATCTGTGGCACAATAAAAGTTTTTAAATTGTTCCAAGTTGAGTGTTTGGCTCATTTACAATACAATTCAGTCCAACTTTACCAATAAAAAAATTGACTAGGCCCGAGCAGACACGCAAACATGTGACACCACGGCGAGTTGGCACGGGAACGTCAAGACAGCGTTGCCACCTGTGTTTGGATTTTGCACCTTTTCTGACCTAACTATTCTCAAGGTAAGAGATACTTTTGCGGCATTGTAGAAAAGTAATCTACTGATACAGCTAAAGCAATCTTCCTCTTTAATGTCCCTGGATTACCTCCTCATTATTTCACATATCTCTACATAATTACAGGGGATGCAGGCATATGTAAACTTGTTGTACAACATTTAAAAACAAATGCTGAAGATTTTACAGTTGAGCTAGCATGACCAGCCATTTATTCGACAGGTATCTGATTCCTGCTCAATCTCGGAGCACAACCACCATGCCTGGTCCACACTCTCATTAAACTCTCTAGACCTGCAATAAGCAGATAAGCAGTAACCTTGTTTTGTTTTCGTTTTCCTTTCTCGATGGCTAAAGTTCATCGTGTAACACCTATCACAACAAGCCGCGCCGTAAGAGACGGCACTATCACAACTGCGCCACGGGCATCACAGCACGTGTCTATGACACAGCCAATTTTACGGTCTTTATCAGTCGCGCTCTTCCAACGCAGCTACAGTCCATGCAAAGTGCACACAAGCATTAGTAGCGACGTCTTCTTGCTTTCATAAATTGTTTAACGATAGTTTTTCGCCACCACCATTTATTCTACAGCGCGCCTCTGTCCCTACCTAATCCTACCAATTTCCAACTTTCGAGATTGACAACTTGTACAGAAGAAACGAACGGAGAGTGGCTGGCTATAACGAGTGACAAGTGTATCAGTACAAGTGGTTTAACGGTGAGCAGATGTTTACGAACAAGGCCACAGAATAAACATCGAGAATCGAATGCGTAGATAACCATTAAAAAAAGCACATTTCGCAGTGGACAACACTGTTTCTGTGCCGACTTTCACTTGGCGTGAACGGCTGCGAACGCCATGCGGAAAATTTCAGCAGTCTAGGACAGGCAGCGGACGTTGACTAATACTGCCCAGCACACACGAGCCACGTGACTGCAAACTTTCCTATCGCGCGTACAGCATCGAAAGTATCGGGACTTAAGACGTCTAGTCTACCTTAATAATCCATATTGACTCCGCCGGGGAAAGTGGAAGTCGGAACTGACACACAAAGAAAAGAATAAATAAAAGAAAGGCAAATAGACGGTACCGGATCACTCTTCGAACAAGTTGCTTTGACGGGCCGTGGGAATGGATGCGGAATGCAGGTGTCGCTTCCACACGGCTGACCCCGTTTCGGTGGCCAAATACCGCGACTACGGCGGACGATACTCGAGCACGGGAACCACTGTCAACTCCACATCGTGTAGCCTACAAGGATTCATCATCAGCGCTGACACGACAACACCTACGACACATTTGCCAAACACCGTCCCAACACACTGCCACAAAGTTTCTGTGGCAGTTTCTAACGTCCTGCGACTGCTAATCTCAAATTAACGCCAAATGGAGGTGCGTCAGTTGGGTGTACACGATGCATACAACACACATACTGCAGCAAGCGCGTTCGCGGCTCAACGCCGACTGAATGCAAGCAGCAAGTTTTCACTAACGTTCGCTCTGTCGAATGCAACGGCAAAACAACTAAGTGGGCGTTGATACGCTCCCTAATGAGTTAGGCCCAAGTCGTCAATGACCGCAGCCTAAACTGCCGGACACGTAGGCGATGATAAATATAATCTGCGACCCACAAAATGATTAATCGCGTGTGGTATCAATACGAAACGAACGTCCACTAGCAGCATGCTCGTGCTCTACTTTGCAGCACGTCAGGTCAAAGCTTGGCAAAACATTATCGTTGGGCAATACGTCTGGACCGCTGTTACTAAACTGCCGCGAGCTGAACTTAAATTTCATTTTCAGCAACATTTGCAAGTAATAAAGTAGCTCAGAAAAACCTCATGTCAGTTAACGCTGGAATGTACGTTTGACACCGGTTGTTGCTAAAGAAGAAGACAAAGCTTGTAAATTTGCTGATGCTCAATAAAATCGCAGCCACAGCTGCTCCAGCACGGCTACTCACCGGTGAGTAACCAGGAGCGATGAAAAGAGTTGGGTCCGCTACAACATGCTCTTAACCGTCGCACAACACATGCCAGGTCATTGGCTTCACCGGTATATTAAAGCACAAGTGACAATCACACGTCACACAGAAACTTGCCAAAGACTCCGTGTTCGTACGCCATTATACTAAACAAAATGGCGCTGAGCTGAGCCGTGCAACAAGCCCAACTGTCGTAAAAGCGTTTCTCAGTGACAAATAGCGCGTAGACAAGCGGAAAAAACACAATAATAGTATGTTTTTATGTAACACAACTTTTACAAATGTTATTTATGAAGACACATTGATGCAATATTGTTAATTGTTTCTTAAAAAAAATAAAAGAATGGAGGTTAGCTTTTTTTGACAACAAGTGGCACCACTCCACTTCTCGTCCGTGCTACAAACTTAAATGCAAGTAAGGGTCGCTTATGCTCTTAACGCCATCTTGTGGTAGCGTCGACGAATACATTGGAATACATTTATTTCAAGGTAATTCAAATATTCTTTGTATTGCGTCTACACCAATATTTGATGCTTTTTTATACAATTGCGGTTGCGCCAACAGTTAAATATGTTCAATTTTGTTTACAGTTTTTAACGCATTTCATGGCATAGTGATATTTGATTGGCCACAGGCTGCGCGCAAATCGCTTGCGGGATTCACCACAGTTCTCCTCTAAACGGCCTAGTTGTTTCAACTTTAAATGACAAGCTTTCTGGCGGCTACACGAGTGCCGCGGTTGCCGGTTCCCGTGCGCGTGTGTGTGCGCGGCGTGGTGTGCGCTTTGTAGTTTTTGCTATGCTTGCGTGAGGCGGCAAAAGCCAGCAAGGAACTAAACACGCGGAGAGGTCTATTTCTTTCTTCTGAGTGCTTAGTTCGGAAGTAACGTCAAAATGTTTTGGGGTGAGTAGCCGCGTCGTTTCACTGCATTGGCGAAATTGCACCAGCTACTACGACTATGGTTCGCACTGTTGCCGATTCCTGCGAGGCAGCCGAGTGCCGTGTTTAAAGCAGTTCATTTGTGTTGAACACAATAAGAAGGAACTCTTGAGAGGAGCGTCATTTAAATGGTCAAGCTGTCCCTTGACCTGCAATTGATAGCTCGAATGAACACATTGTGTACTCTTTTGCAGGCGTCACTCTTGAAAGCGGGAAGCGCTATTCCCAGGTGGTCGATATGTCGTACCACCTTTCCATGGCTGCGCTGGAGCCGAAATCAGGAGGTAAGTGGCAGGCATCCGTCTTTACAGAGCGAAGATTCGGCATCGCCGAAGATCGCGCATGCGTCTAGGACTCCGAGTACATAATTCGCAGTGATTTGTAAGAAAATGTGCAAAGTAGTTCTAGGGATCACAAAGTTACACGGTAGTTGTAAGGTATGCGATAGCTGACAGCTCTCGCGAAGCGACATCACAGTACACGCTTTCTACATTTCTGGTCACTATAGCGGCAATCGTGCGCACAATTGATCCGGAGCTGGTCAACAAAAAGCCATACCGCGGCGACTACAATAATTTGCAAGGGCCTATTGTAAATCGTAGTAAATATAACATGCTGAACACTCCATAATTGACGAAAATGCGCATTAAATTATTTAACATCCATGCTCAATATCGCACTCTTAGGCAAAGTTACACCCTTTGGAGTGCCCCTTCTGCCACACAACGATAATCGTCATCTGTCTTGATGCGTTTCCTTTCTTTAATGCTGCCGGTCCGGTACTTTCCAGTAACGAACGACATGCGCGTTATCAGCATGATAGCATTCCCGACAGGAAAGTAGCGGGCGCGGCGTTTTCAAGAAAGGAAACGCATCAAGGCAGATGACGATTATCGTTGTGTGGCAGAAGGGGCAATCAAATGGGTGTAACTTTGCCTAAGAGTCCAGAATCGCCGCTGAAATTTGGTTTCTGCACGCGCAGGAGCAAACAGATCCTCATCCCGGAGTCTTGCGTTGTGTGGTAAGCTCAAGAATTGTGTAGGTAACGCAAAGCAAAGAACAAGGAGGGACAAGAAAAGGAACGCTGCATAATATTGTTAGCTTTTTTTCTTGCAAAACAATGGTGAAACCTGAAACTGAGATCGTGAGATTATCTGTCATTTCTCTATCGGCTACCTTGAATGGTTAGGCGGCGCAGCGATCGGCTCAGCCGTCAGCGCCACCGTGTCAGTTCCGCGAAACACCGATGCGGCTACTGCTACAGAGGCATGCTTTTGCGGTGCACGTTTGAAACGTGCTGGTCATCTAAATTGCGGTTTTAAGGCAATCGAAAACATCGAGGCTCATTTTGGACCACTGATGCTTGAGAAACGACGTCAAATTTACGACTACAACCATGTATATTGCGCCAAAGAAGTAAACAGCACGGACATTGCAGCGAGGTGCTTAAATTAAATTATGGGGTTTTAGGTGCCAGAACCACAATCTGATTATAAGGCACACCGTAGTGGGTGACTCCGGAATAATTTGGACCACCTGGGGTTCTCTAACGTGGACCTAAATCTAAGTACACGAGTGTGTTCACATTTTGCCCCCATCGAAATTCGGCGCCGTGGGTAGGATTTGATACCGCGACCTCGTACTTAGCAGCCCAACACCATAGCCACTAAGCAACCACCGCAGGTTGCAAAGTGTTTGTTACAACAAAGCAAGCATGCTTACTAAGTCGAACTCAAAGTAAGTTAACAAATCATCATTTTATGCCACTTAAGTGAACAAATACGACCGTGGACATTTTTTAACTCATTTGTAGCACAATTGTAGAGGTTTTGGCAAAATGGCAGGTAATGCTTTTTTCTCCATTGACAAAGTGCTTCGAGCACATTTTAGTATTGTCATTCGGGCTTGAATGTGAGAGGTCATTACCGCTGAAGCATAATAGAGAGTAATCAGCTGAGACTAAACAATGTGAAGACTGAATAAATATACACTAGCGTACACGAGAGAAATGCAAATTTTCGAATACTCGATGTGTGCTGCGGTGTACTCCAACCTTGGTTCTGTTGTTCTAAGCTCGAGAAAACATCGGCACGAATGAGCCCGGTTCCAGCAGTCGCGTCTTGATCTTGGCGTAGGAACAAGTACAATGCGTACAAAGCTCCAGCGCGGAGCGCTAACGAAGCTAGGTTTGACAAGTAACAACCACTGCGCGTTTGTCTTGGAGCAATACGAGCTAAGCAACTCTAATTTACAACAGCGGGAATCAGTTCACGCGTTTTTATGCAGTTGACGCTTTGTTGTGTTTTTTTACATATGCCGCTGCTGGTTCTTTTTTGTTTGTTTGTTTGTTTGTTTTGTATTTACGTCTCAGTACGTTTAACAGAAATTCGCAAGACTGACACGAACCGCGACGATCCACTTAAACACATCATGCGATTTTCATCGTATCATGTGAAACGGGAGCCACCAGGTTGCTTCCCCTGGTTTTGAAGGGAAGCGGTACAATTTGATGCCAACATACCCTTCGCAGTTCTTACAATCCTTAACGCAGCAGTACCTGCGCTTGTTCTTTTTGTTCAGACTTCTCACGGAGGAGCTGCCAAGAGGCCCTGGTAAAACCATTGGAAAATAAGAAAAGCAGGCTTTCAGGCGGGCCTGAACGCACCACGAACATGGTGAAATGACGGTGAGGCCTACATGCGGGTGCTCATTGCCACTGCTAGGTGGCGCGACATGTACAGGCATACTTAATTGCAGGGTGCCCATTCCATGTGCCTACCATCCACTGAGGACATTGAACCCTTTCAGTGTTGGTTCTTTTTTTTTTTTTTTTTTCCGAAGGGGATACACTTCAGTGTCTTCTTTTTTTTCCTCAAATATCAAATTAAGACAACACTTTATTTTAGGTTATTCAGAAAAGAAAAAATACCCTGATAATGGCAAATGCACTTTCAGTATGGTCCTCACTAGAGAGTGGAGAACGTCGGTGACAAGGTGGGGCAGAAACACGGAACGCTACAGGTACATCAGTGACAGAGAAAGGGTTAAAATGAAGAAGCAAACTTGTTTGGCCTTATAAACATTCTGCCCTGGAAACAGTCCTGCTGGTCTTGTAGCACTGAATCTGCTGACAGAATCCATCGGGCCATTTGATTTGCCCTGTACTTTGGGACTCCCCGCAAGTTCAGCACCAGTTCTTGCTCATGCGGAGCCCGCACGGTACCTCCTGCACAAAGCTTGCAGTGAGCGAAATGAATGGTGACATGCTGGTGCTATCACCATATACGAGGTCTGTTAGAAAAGTATCCGACCTTTGGCTGAAGAAAAAAAAATGGCATAACTGGACCGTTCGAAACCTAATCACCCTCATAGTAATCTCCTTGGGACTCCACACACGTCTCCCAGCGGTGCTGCCATTGTTGGAAGCATTCCGAGAAGGCCTCTTTCGGAATGGAGTTTAGCTCAGCTGTCATTGCAGCCATAGTGTCCTTTCGTCTGAAATCGTGCTCCTTTCAATAGCCTCTTGATTTTGGGAAACAACCAGAAATCGCAGGGGGCCATATCAGGAGAGTAAGGAGCCTGTTGAACTACAGGAGTCTGGTTTTTCAAAAAAGTCTGAATCAAGTGCGAGTAATGTGCAGGAGCATTGTCGTGATGGATGCGTCAATTTCCTGTTGACCACAACTCCGGTCTCTTGCGCCGCACAGCATCACATAGGCGACGGAGGACAACCCGTGTAGTACTCTTTGGTGATTGTTTGACCCTGTGGTGCGTACTCATGGTGTACCACACCGTGGGAGTAAAAGAAAGCAGTCAGCATCACTTTGACGTTGCTGCGCACTTGGCGGGCCTTCTTTGGTCTTGGTGACGTGGAATGCTTCCACTGTGACGACTGGGATTTGGTTTCTGGGTCGTACCTGTTCACCCAAGACCCGTCACCAGTGATTATGGTGTTCATGAAGTCGGAGTCTCTATTTGTGGAATTCAGCATGTCCTGTGAGACTTCAACACGAAGTTGCTTTTGCTCCACCGTGAGCAGCTTCGGCACGAATTTTGCCACAACTCTCTTCATGGCCAAATCTTTGGTCATAATGAAATGTGCAGAAAAACTGCTGATGCTCACCTCTTCTGCAATTTCTCGGATAGTCGCACGACGGTCCCGCATCACCACAGCATTCACTTCGGCAATGACTTGTTCATTTCGGCGTGTTGATGGCCGACTGGAGCATGGCTTGCTCTCCACCGATGTGCGTCCGTCTTTAAACCGGTTGTACCACTCCTTAATCTGTGTGCTGCTCATAGCATCGTCACCGAAAGCCGTCTGAATCTTCGGAATGGTCTCCACTTGGCTGTTGCCAAGTTTCTGGCAAAATGTGATGCATTAGTGCTGCTCCAGTTGCTCCGCCATTTTCCTTGTAATAAAAAACCAATGAGAGCACTGCACACTACCTCACTCAAATGCTGCGTCCCAGCGACTGACGCTATCGGCAGGCGGGAAAAAATTCGCGCATCCGCACGAAGGATCAAAGTCGGCTGATGCAAGCATTCTTGTTTCATATCCATCAGGTGTTCGAAAAAAAAAAAGAAATAAGGTCAGATACTTTTCTAACAGACCTTGTATTACTGGTGCCCTGTAATCCTTAGGGGTTTAGTATTACATAGTCATTTTCCCCTTCTAAGAGCAGAAGCAGCTTATGTGCTGCAGTTCATAGTATGTACCAGCTTTCATAATAGTTTGAAAGTGTGACATGCAGCAGAAAAAAAAAAAGCCACATGATACATCTAGCACTATACTAACTAGCACTGTATCTGCTTTTTGGACGTAAATGTCCGTAGAAGCTTAAATGTCGCATTAGTGTAAATCAACTAAATTCCTGCAACAGCACTTGTTTGGCCTACAAGATTTGACAACACATGATATTGTCATGAAGGAATTAAGTGCGAACATCAGAAAACAGACTAGAAGAGACGGTTTTCTTTTCTAATTTGCAACTAGCGTGCAACGCTTTCACAATATTTTCACAAATGCACAGGCATTGGGCTTCAGCGCATTTAGCACCTAGTTGTGCCACTATCACACATCAATTAATCGAATCAATGTTTATGTCCTCATTGTAGAAAAATTGTCACCTACTACATCACGTAATTAAGTGTAATTTGTGTTTGACCTCATTTCTTTTATTTGTGCGAGAGCATACGTTTGAGCTTTGGTATCTCTTTGCAGGAGAGCCCGTCATGGTTATGCTCGAACATGCCAAGGCAGAGTTTCTGCTGTGTACACTGGACCAAGCACATGCACGCCAGGTGGCACTGGACCTCAACTTTGTTGAAGGAGAGGAGGTGACCTTTTTTCTCAATGGCAGAGGAACTGTGCATTTGACAGGGTACCTGACCGACGGCCTACAAGATGATGATGTCTCTTCTGATGACGAGGAGGAGGAAGAGGCCTCTTTACCAGATGAGGAGGAGGAAGAAGAGGAAGACAATCAGCCAACCATGGGTGAGCGAGCCAGCTGCTGCCATTGTTTAGTAGCTGTTAGCACATTGCATGGTTGTCTCTTGGAGCTTGGCCACACTTTTTTCTCTCTCTCGCACAAAAGAACTTTTGTGCAGTGTTAGGTAAACTATTGCACACTCGCCAAAAGTAATCTGTCACATTACTAGGTAAGCAACCTGCAAGATCAGTTTGCTGAACTGCCTGCACTAGTCAAAATAACTGATGTAAGTCGATTGCATTATCATTGCTACCTTGTTTAGTCAGGGAATTTTGTTTGGTGTTTGTCCAAGAGCACAGGGAATAATACTGCATTAGTTCCCTTCAAGTCGCCTGTACGTGCCCCACTCCCCACCTCCTTTTTCTTAAAAGCTTGCATGCAAGTTATTTGAAATAGCCCATACAGTAAAGCACAACTGCTTAATAGGCAGATCCCACCACAACTTTCTCTGCACTACCACTGCTGCTGTAAGGTATGTCAGCAGTTCTAGTCCTCATCAGACTAGGCAACAAGTCTTGTTCAAAGCACTTTGTTATTGTATCGATCAATATTTATAAATATTTTTCTTTCCGTTTTCATTAATTTCTTGAAAACGAGAAGTAATCCTTCTGTACCACCGTTCACATAACAAACACCAGTAAAAGATAAATATTTAGTGCAGTATGTTTAGTTTCAACCTTAAGCGTTTATTTGTACCTAAAATGGACAGTGACTCATTATGCTGCCTGCAGAAAGTAGGCACACTTACTACAAGCATAAATAAAATTGGTATATCTTTTTTAAAGCACTGTAACGCATGTAATATAGCTGCAATGCCATTCTTTCTAAGAACAGCTGTGTTGGTAGAAATCACATGTGGATGTAAATGAAAAATCTTACAGGTAATTGCTGTGGCTAGCTGTTCTTTTTCCTTTTCTCCTCCCTATGAACTGGCTTCTGGCAGCTTAAGTTGTACAGTTGCTTTCCAGCACAACATGGTTTTTTCGTGCACAAGGGGGCATGCAACAAAGTGTTCTTGGACAACACTGTCCCTTGAATCAAACACGCTATGGAAGTAGATGAAATATGCTTGCAGAGGACACCTAATTATGTGGCACTGGTAAAAAGGACAGATGTGGTGCTGTATCATTAGTGGATGAAATTCCGACCATATCCCTACAGCCCAATTTGTTTTTGTCCCCTTCCGTGCATATGCATCCATGTTTGATACACATTATTGTTTATAGTTAGCTGTGATTAATCCTAAAATACGTAAATGTAGAGTCTACTCAAAATGCAGGCATACTGGTCTTAGTGACTTTGTTCTTTCTTTTTTTTTTTAATATATATATATATATATATGTCCAGCTCGGAGAAGGCCATCTAAGCGCAGCAAGAAGCTCAAACAATCACTCCTACAAGCAGTTAATGGTGAGAGTGAAGACGACGACTCTGACTTTGATGTCAGCAAGGTGGAGGATGGGACAGAGGATGATGATGATGATGAAGAAGAAGATGATGATGATGAAGAAGAAGACGAAGTTTCAGGTAAAGGCAATGCTGCTCTCCATGACTGAGCAGTAGGTTGATCAAATGTAATCTTTGTGAATAACTTGGTTAGCATATTTGAATGTGTTCCCGAAGTATTTTGAATGTATCATCTTATTCTGTATGCGTGTGTTCAACAGTCGCGGGGCCATAAATCCCAAGTCTGTTACAGCAGATTCATCAGGTGTTCACAATGTAGCCGCTCTCTGAATTTGTCAGTTGTCAGGTCCGTTGAAAAACAAAAGTGTTCAATGCTATTTACAGCTTAGGTGTGCAGCCAAACTTTAAAGACTCTTGAGTAACATTCTTATTCTTTGTGTGTCATTGGTCGCCACCTTCAAAGAGGTATGTAAGCACTGCAGCACACAATGTCTTAGGTTTTGGTCACCAATATAATTGGTCTAGTCTTTTTTATCTAGTGACAATTACATTTTTGCACAGATGAAGAGCCTAAGCCAGCACCAGCCTTGCCACACAAGCGCCCTGCCCAGAAGCGGGTTCCTGGCAAGCCGATGAGCAACACCTCTCCATTAAAAGAGCAAGGTACAACATCAGCGGTACGTACATCCAGAGCTAAAAAAGCAGGACTTACGAGCTGGGTGTGTGCTGTTGCATACTCCAGGGTAGCGTATCGTACTGCTGCCGAGTAGTAGCGACGCCTGCCTATCGAAGCTCGACCGACGTTACTATTGGGTAGCGTGGCGTTGTCGGCGGGCTGCAGGCATCCGGTAGACCATGGCGACCGGGCAAGGACGAGACAATATTTAGTGTGAAACTTGCACGGTTTATTGAAATGTTGATGAGGGATGATGAGAAGAGAATGAAGTGTTCAAAAGTACATTTCGGAGCCCCTTAAATAGGCTCTCTACAATTGTAGGAGGGATCTTGCTTCCGTCGACGTCACGTGACCGGCACAGAAAGAGGGCCCCTCCTCCTCTGGTTATACCGAGCCAGTGGCAAGAAGGAGGGCATCCCGCCTCCTGGAATTGTAGACGCTTGTCCGTCTCTCTTGCGTGCAGCTGGTTCATGGAAGTTCTCCGGTAGAACTTAGCCATTCGAGGAAGGGGTCCCTCTAATGTCGCCACACACACACACAAAAAAGAGGCCTGTAAACACTGTGGGGCTGCCGCCAGACTGGCAGACGCTCGAAATGGTCATGGCGAATTAGGAAGTCACGCTTCATTCTGACGAGGCATGGTGAGAGAAGGTCGGGTGAAATTCCTTTCTGCACGTGGTGCTAGACGCCGACTGTAACAGTGCATAGTGGATTGTCAGCAACTCCTTGCTTCGTATGTCTGATACTCAGCTGGTCATTGTTATTGCATATTCTAAATGGAGTGCTTTCTTTGGTTTTTCGTGTGATAGAAGGCAGCACCATTTCCCTCTTAGCTCTTGTTTACTTCCTTACTATCTGCCATTGTCATCCGTGGCTAGCTTTGCAGGTTTACAGGTGATGTCATTTCATTCACTTGATGTAGCACAATACTTTCCCTCCAATCATGTCTGAATTGCATCTTATGTAGGGCCACTTCAGTGGCACCATACAGGGCTTTTGAGCCATGGTTGAATCATGGCTGCTGCTGTAGATTGAAACCATTACCATCATTCCAAAATATGAAAAAAATATGTATATATGTCTTGTAGCCACTGTAAGGAATTCGTTCTTCTCTTTTACGAAACTGCAATTCATTTTTAGGAAACTTAGGTACTTTGTTTTATGTTGTGTACAATGACAAAAACATGGTTTTATTGCATTCCTATGAATTCTAATCTCTTGTACACTATATCATCCGACAGCTTATTTTGCTGCAGATGCAATAAAGTAGTTGGAATATGCCTGTAAGTATAGAAGTCTACAGTAATGTTAATAATATATTGGGTGCTTGCGTTTCTAATCCTTGTTAGTCAAGTTAATATTTTCTTTGAAGATATATGTCGTGCATGCAAATATGAAGGTGTGAGTTCACTTCACCTGATTTTAAGCATAACACTTTCACTATTATAGGTGAGCTTCAAGCATGCAAGAATGGCACAGAAATTCTTAAAAGGCTATTAATATCTTGAATGTCGTGTAGCAGCACAGAAACATCAGAAATTCATCCCTGCCATACACAAAACACACCCTTAGCTGCTAAAAACTTGCTATCTTGAAGCAGCAGACATTTGTGCTGCGATTCACACATGGTTCCTGCAGTTTGTTACATGCACCTCGTGTATAATTATTATCCTGAAGCTGATTTAAAACCCCTCTTATTCTTAGATTCTGTTTGTGACTACCAGTGTACATGCTAAAGTTCTCTGAAAACGAAATGCCTGTACCTTTAATAAGCAATACTGTTAGTGTGGATGTGCTGAGTTAAATTTATTATTATAGGTGTCTGAAAAGGTGTGCTCACAACTATTTTTAACAGCCTTTTATTTGCCTGCAGCCCTCAACAGATCCTCAAGATGGAGTGCCGAAAAAGAAGCGCAAGAAAATTAAGAAGCAGCGCACTGATGGTGCTACTGCGGTATGTAGAACTGCTGGCCGTGGTGCTGCGCCATTAATAAGAAACAAATTTCATATTGTGTAGCTGGGCTCAAGGCATTGACTTTACCCTACGACTGCACAGAACAAGTAGTCTCAAATGTGTACAGTTGAAACCATACCACCAGCTTACACTGCCATTTTGGATAGGCTATGTTTTGCTGTTTCTTTTCCTTGTATTTTCTGCAACCTGTTTTGCAAACATCAGCCTAATAAACAATGCAGCCTTCAAAGCTTTTCGTTGGATGTGCAGAGTTCAAAAGCCTTTAAACTGTGCTACTGTCCCATGTGTTAGTGGGATGCTATTGCAATGTCATCTTCAGCAAGCCAACAAGGCAACAGTCAGTCGAATCGGTGATGTGGTGAGCAATTCTAAGGTCCTACAACATTTTGTATAGTGTATTTGATGTTAATGAAACATTCAAAGAAGGCAAATCACAATTGCTTACCTTGGAGAAGGAAAAGCTTCTTTTGGCGCAACAAAGAGTGTGGAGTCCACAGTGTGACAAAAATACTGTAGTCAAGTTCAAGGTTGTTGGGAAGCTGAAAGGAACTTATCTCCAGTTGTTAAAAAAAAGAATCGAATTAATATTCTTAACTATGATCACATGAACATGAAATGAAACATTATGCAGCAATAAGTACAGTTGAACCCACTTACGATACCGTCAACTTTTGTATTTATGTTTTCTGTGTTAAAATAACCAGCTTACTACAATGCCCCCATGTCGCATTATCGGTTATAACGATGAAGTCTGGCTGCTGGGTGTCCGTGCCAAAAGGTAATAAAATGCGAAATCCAAAAGAAAAAAATTCGAGCCGCAGCACAAACGGTCTTTGCGCGCTCGTTTTCCAGCCTTCTCCACATCGCCAGCCTCGCGCGCCTCTCTCCCGTCGCCCTTCCACCCCTCTGAACACGAATAGGCTGTGCCCATAGCTCTATGCCACATCATCCTCCAAAACGCTAGTGGACGGTGCCAACTGCGCTGTGCTGCTCCCAAATTGCTCGCTGGCCCCTCATTCTGCACAGTTCTGCCAATGGATTAAGTCACTAGTGGTTGCATGGAAGTTGTTCCTGGCCACATGGTTTCTCAGCCTCGTTTGACTTGCTGCTGAAATGGAAGATGGCTGATCCGCTTGTTGATCATCAGCAATGCACGACCTTGCCAAAGTGCTTGTAACCGATGAAGCAATCATCGCAAACGTGCTTGCATTGGATAGCAAATGTGGCGACGACGCAATAGGGCAGGCTGCCTCATGTTATCCTCGCAGGAGGCTTTGCAGATAATTCAGTCTCTATGGGGGTTCCTTTTCGCAAAGGATCTTCTGCTGCCCTACGTGGAGCACCTGGATGCCTTGGAGAAGGATGTCAGCAAGCTTCATGTAAAGCAAGCAAGGCTGACGGGCATGGGCTTTTCTTGCGCAAGCCAGTGAAAAGTATGTGGCGAGATGCTTGTGGCAATCTCACCCCAGCGTTTCTTCTAGATTTCTCAAGCTGACAGGCTGCCGCACAACCTTCTCACATTTTTTAAAAGGCCCCTTTTGGGGCCACCAACACGATGCCTTGGTGGAGCTCGCATGTCAATTGCCATCTGTGACCCCTCTTTGCAGTGGCTATAGCAGTGCCATTCTCGAACACCGACAGCCACAACTTGTTACATGCAATCGAAGCGCGGAGAAAGCAGAGTTAAACAGTTAACGGGTGAACACAATCAGCAGCCGGACGGAGGAAAGTGGTGGGGAGGGGCACAGGCCTCCCACCATTATAGTTTTCTATAATGCTAGACATACGGCAGACCTTCAGAAATACACTTTGGCAGAATAAAATGACTCGGACTCCAAGCCAAAGCTCAATAGTGAACAGCTGGCGTCATTTTCGGTTAATTATCACCGCTCAGCATTGTCGGACGGCAAAGCCAGCGATATAATTTAATTCTTGATTTACTGGGAATCATTTGATTGCAAAATTTTGATGCTAGTGCAGTGTAATCGTGAGCAACATGATTTCTTCTCAAGCACGGCAGAAGGTGACAGCCAGGCCTCTTTTCGCTACAACATACGAGCATTCGTTCTCAAAAGGGTCCATAAAAAATCACAATATCACCGGAGTGCGAAAATTTTAACTGGTTCTCAAAATTCAGTGCCTGTACTAACTACTGCAAGGCATTAAGTGGATATGAAATGGCTCCATGTCGAAATGATCTGGCGGACCAGATGGCCACGTCAGTTGCATCGCATTATGCTAATCCCACCGCTGCAGTTCCTGTCACAGACCTGAAGCCCTTCTTACGGAGGAAACTACGGAACCACTGGCAGCGCCTATGGGACGCGGAAACAAATAATAAGCTCCACGTGATAAAGCCACAGTTAGGATTCTGGCCCTCTGTAACAAAATCACGCCGAACAGATGTCCTATTCTGTCGTCTCAGAATAGGACACACATTCGGCACCCATAATTTTCTACTCACCGGAAATGACCCTCCAACCTGCGGTAGATGAGAGGAGAGGCTTACCGTCCTCCACGTCCTCCTGGAGTGCCGGAAAGCCGAATCTGAAAGAAAGAAACATTTTCCCTTAGCATACCGGCAGCACATTCCCCTTCACCCATTAATGTTACTCGGCCCAGAACCGCTATTTGACACCAATGCAGTCCTAAGTTATCTGAAAGATGTTGTATTGCATGTTGTTAGCCCCACATGTTCGTAGCGTCTCCTCTCTTCAGAGGATGGCGCTGTGATAGTTCTTTCGTATAGCACGTGCCTCTAGGCCCTTGTGTTTCAAGGGCTCCGGCGAGGCAACAGTGCTCCAGCTATTTTTACCATCTCATATATTTTCAATTCTATGTCATCTTTTACGATGGATTTTAATGTTCATAGTATTCGTCATTAGTCATCGCCATAATTTTATATCGCGTAGATTTTATGCACTTTACAGCAACTATTTTTAGGCCACTTTACAGCCAAGTCACATCTCCATAATACATCGTCAACATCACCACTTGTCATGGCGCTCTTTGGCCACACCTGGCCCTTGCGCCATTAAACACCACATATCATCATCATCATGTCGAAATTGGCGATCTAAAGTGTCAATCCCCGGTGATCGATTTTAATATACGTGGTAACAAAAGAGTTAAGGGCAGTTAAAGACATGCATTCATTTTTTTCGGACTGCCAGATTTTTTGGATGCTTTCGCAGCCCCTAGGGAGTCCGAAAAATTTTACGTTGACTGTACAACTGCCCAAGAAGATGCTTCAAATGATCCATGGGGGCAAACACGTGGCGGAAGGAGAATGAGATCAGAAAGCACCGACGCACTGAGGAATTAACAAGAAAGGAAGTGTGCCGCCGCCTCTTTGAAGGAGCTTGAGCTCAAAAAAACAAAGTGTTGGCTGACGCCGAGATGCAGATGTCCCTCATCCAAACCAAAATGAACTCTTTAAAGCAGTGAAACCCAACACTGAGACATTGTTCAGGGGCTGAGAGTATGTCAGGACAGTTGAGGTTGACTTCCCAGCTGCTGGGAGAGAATCTTAGTTGTGACAAAGTTCAGGCCTCATACCGATGAGCTTGCTATCAGTTCATAGAAATAGCTCATATTCAGAAATATTTACTTCTGTATGCATTTCCTTTTCATTCGTATTTGGAATGTTCGACTCGATTCGGAATGGGTTTTACCATTTTTTCCGCTGGGCATTTTACTATCACCTTCTTTCTGTTTTCTTTTTGAATAAAATAGATGTAACTCCTGACTATTCAAACTGGATTAAATCATTTTTTATTTTCAACATGCTTACTAGAGAGTGACAGCATCGGGCAACATGGTGTCAGCCCGTCTTGACATAAAACGAAGCCTCCGTGGTTTTTGGAATGATTTCTGTCAGGCCATTTGCACGTGCCGTTGTTGCTATCACCTGCACTAGCTGCCATTATTGATGTAATGATGCATGCCCTGTTGTTAGGCAATCTTTATATATAAAAAAAAATGTCAACTTTTTTCATAATTCTCTGTAGCAGCATATGCGCAATAATGTTCCTGGTGGTCTGTCCTTGAAGATATACTTAGTTGCAGGTGAGCGTCTTTCCTGTCCACGTCTTCTTTTCCGTAACACTTCTGCGCTACCCTTTGCAAAAATCGTGCTAATTCAGCCAGAGTAAGCCTGAGCTGCTTGGATGAGGGGCAACTCGGCTATGAAGCATGCTGCAAAACAGTTTGTAATGTCAAACTGCTGTGCTTGTGCCTGTAAGCTAAAAGGCGGTTGCTCTGAGCATAGCTTTTCTTTAATGCTGATGGTGGTGCACATATTTCCCACAGGGTTCTGAGGGTCCCAAGATCCAGCAGTCACCGCTGGGAGGAGGAGCAGGTGAAGACGGCAGAACACTCCCAGGAGGTGTCATCAGCACTGACCTGCGTGTTGGGAGTGGTCCTGTAGCGAAACCTGGAAAAAATGTATGTCTTATCGGTCTTTTCCTGTGTGTAAGGTGTGCTTGTGCAAATCTCTGTGTGACGGCACATAACCTTGCATGGGTAGCGAAAGCCTGCACGGCAAAGACTACTTGTGGCATAAGTTGTCAGTGTCTTGAATTTCTGCACTATAAATACCGTATTTACTAGAATCTAGGGCGGCCCCAATTCTCAGCCGACCCCGGAAAGTCCGAAGTCGGGAGGGGTGGGGGTGGGGGGGGGGGGGGGGGGGGGGGGCATTACCTCGAATGTAGGCTGAACAAGAGGTGAAAACAGCATTTATTGAATATGAATGTGCCAAGCTCATTCTACGTTGCTATCATCGCGTTGCCGCCGCCGCACGCAAAAGGAGTCTCCCATTGCCCTCTCCATCGACTGACATTTTTCTCATAGATGCCAAAGTCACGCTCGGCTAGCACAATTTTTCGTTTAAAAGTGCCAGCATATTGGCATCACCTGTTTGGTGCCATGACGAGAACGCCACACTGCTCACCGACATTGCACGGGTCAAAATGGCAACATCGCTCGTGTACTTGAGTTGACTACTGGCACAGCTAGTAGTGCATGCAATACTAACTTTTCTAGGTGGCGCTAGACCCTATTTATCAATTTCAGTTTAAAACTGGCACGTTTTTTAAAATCCTCAATCTGAGCCGACCCTAAAGTTTGGTATATGATTATATGAAAAAAAAAAAAAAAAATCTGACTACATTCGAATAAATACGGTAGTACCACAGTATAACCAAAAACATTCTTCAAAAGCAAATGTGTGCAAAACATGTACAGTCAAAACCTGCGATAATGAAATCCCTCAACAATGAAATATTTTCGTATCCCCGGCGAACGCGCAGAGGATTCAATGCATTTCGTACCTCTTGACTATGAAATGTCGCTGCACTACAATCTCACATCAACAAAATTTGCTGGAATGTAACCCCGCATTGTAGCTACTCACGCAAGGCTAGCAGGCCCCAAAATGTGCTCAAATGTGATTGCTTTGCAGTAAAATTGCCTAAAGTACCACCACATTACACTTGCGTGAGTGCCGCTATTTTTGTTTACGAAAACAACCAAGCACCGGAATCAATCGCGTGTGCTGGAAACTTGTTGCGGCCGCCATCTTGTTTGTTGATTGCCCATTTGACGCAGCACGCATGTTGCTACTGACAAGACGGTTTTTGCACACCTAGTGCAGTGCATAATGTACGCCTTGGTGAGAAAAATACAGCAAAAACAAGGAAATCCACATCCCACCGACATGGAATCGTTTATGGTGCTTGAGATGGCTGTTGCAGCATAGACTGCCATGCATCAAGCCGCAATTGAGCGATCGTCTGGCAATATGCATCCCTTGCTTCAAGAACGCTGGTTTTGGTGTCACCCAACAGGCATTGCATGCAGTTACGATGGCAGATATAGATTTGTATTAAGGGGCTGTAGTCTCGATCGACTGCCTTCAGGTGTACGAGACATGATCATTTTTGCGCTTGGCACTGAACTCATCGGCGCCTATGGGCGACAGCGTTCACTAGAGAAATGCTGCTGCATGCGTGGAGCGCTGTTGCTCTGCATCCGGTGCCGAGTTACACAAAATCTTGTGAAAGTGATTGTATCTCCGAAAGCAATTAACCGACAATGCTGCTATACGGCAGTGCTGCCACTGCTGATCGACAGATGCGAGGCACTTTGTACTGTTGGCAATGCAGTTCTATATCCTCGCGCAAGCTTGCCAAAGTATAGGCTAACAGAATTTTGACAGTAAAGTTTCATTTTGCAATGCATTGCCTTATCTGTGCTGTCTCGTTTCGCAACAACAAAATGATCTTGAAAGCGAATTTTTTCGCATTGCTCGCCAATTTCATTATTGTGAGGTTCAAGTGTAGACCAAGCAGTTACGTGTGTCCGGGAATCAAGGGGCCTGACCGGAATGTGCCCTCACTTCCGTTAGCGAGGTGTTTCCTCTGTTTTCCAAGTGCCATACAGCCACTGTGAGGCATTCCATTGATGCTGCACCAAACTGCCGCAGACTCTCAACGAGAAAGCACTGCTAACCAGCAGGCATGATCTCTGGCAGCATGCCATCCCGGAAAGCTCACGATATGTGTTCGTACAAATACACGTATACATTGATTGGTCTGGCGGAAGGTTACGTCTACAGGGTGCATAAGCGGCAGCGGCTGGCAGCTACCGCAAATACATGCAGTAATCCTTCATTATAACGAAATCACTTTACTCGAAATATTGCTGTATTCAAAATTTCTTCCGGTTCCGACCCAAACTCAGCGTCAAATTATTCTCATGCAGGCACAAAACAGGCCTCAAAAGTACCGAACCCACGACCGATGACCACCTAGTAACGGGTACCAAGCGAGTGCCAAGTGCTCCCAACTGTTTACTGCAGAGCGAATGGAAGCTGTCAAATTGCATGGTGCAGCGTGCCCGAACTGTTAATTGCGGTCGCAATCACATCGCTGGTGTCCCCTGTGATAGAATCCACATGAAAATAAAGTTTTCCTGACGCTTTGCGATGCCAGAAAACTGCGGTCTCTTGAATGCCGAAAAGTGGCCAAAACACCGTGGGCAGACTTGCGCCGTAGCATTCCACGGGGAACAAAGTTTTACTGCTCCGAAGCGGACTTCTGTCGCTGAAACGTGCCGAAAAGCACAAGTGTCCAATCAATTATAAGTGCCATGTACAATGCGAGGAGCTACATTAACAAATTGGAAAGCCAACTTTGGGGAAACGGGTCTCGAAATTTGCTTGTCGCTCACCATAATTGGCCTGCATCACAATAAAATGCCCCCCCTTGCTTTATTGCACTTTTGACGGGGCAAATCGACTGATAACTTGGCGAAAACGAGAAGTCCGAGCATCGCTAGCGGCAAGTCAGGCTGTCAACATGGCAGGTCAACGGAAGCTGGTATTTCCCAGGCGATTTTCTCGAGCTGGTCATGCTTGATTCACACCATCCAACTTTAGACAAACAGTCTAAATGCCTGGTAGGGTCATTGAATTTTGTTCCTAGACGTTTGTCAATGGTGCGAACACCGGCACTCGAACCATAGAATTAGCATACTGACGTCAACATTGGTACGCCAGAAACTTGTTTTGCAAACTTCACGGCTGCACACCTCAGGAAGAAATTGCCCAATGATCATGCGAAGCCTCTACTGCAAAACCGTTCAGCTTTCAGGATCACACTGTGTACCCACAATGAGCGGCTAATTGTTTTTTGAGCACAACAAACACAACTTCAGACTCGAGCCACAGCATTTGCGGCGCTTTCCAGCACAATACTCTCGTAGCCTTCTGTGACCTCCGCATCCCCACACCCCACCTATATCACTTCAGTCTGCATGCAATTTGGACCCCAGTCACTCCTCTCACTGGCCTCCTTGCTGCCAGTTTCAACGGCGCTGCTTTTCCAAAGCTGCCCTCTTCCGACCTGTCCTCCCGAGCACAATCTTCCACCAACAAGTGCCCTAAAGCCGTTCCTGCTTGTTGGTCTCCACAACTCCGATCGCCTTTCTTCCACTACATGTAAAGCCGATGCCAAGCCTGCTATTGCAAGCGTCGCCATCACCAGTGCGCACTGACGAGGAAAGCAAGATGCCCTGACAACATATTGAAGCTTGTCCTCCTTATGCGTCGCTGCCGCGTTCAGTCACTTTGGCGCCGACAACATGTGCATTAGGATCCGTGCTGTAGGCCATGTGATTGAGTGTTATTCAGAGCGCTTCCTTAGAAATGCCTTGTGTGTGCTTTTGCAGTTCACAGTGATAAATGCTCTGTCAGTCTCCAGGCAAAAGTGTGACTTTGGAGCAGAAAGTTCTGCTGATAAAAGAACTGGAAAAAGGCGGCTGGCAGAAAACTGACATCACAAGGGAATTTGGGATACCGCCGTCTACTTTATCATCTGTATTGAAAAACAAGGAAGCTGTGCTGGATGGCTTCGAAAAGAGCTTCTCGGCAAAGAGAAAGAGGAATCGCGATTCGAAATACAGTCACTGACTGATTTCTTGGGACTCCAAAAATTCAGACATGCTCGATTATTCGGTCTGCTTCGCTGCACCGCCATTCTCCCCATAGATCATAATGTATAACAACTGCCGAAAGTTCGGACACCTTGCAACCTCTCGTCGGATTTTTCGGACACTCCTTGAGCCAACTCAATTGAAAGCACCATGCACCAACTCTGACCGGTGCTTGGTTCAACTTGCTGAACGCCATTTTTGTTTTGAACGGACCCTCCTTACTGCCCCAGGAAGTGGCGCTACTGCAAATCCCCACTCATCATCATCGTTTCTGCCTGGTTCGTGGCTACAGCAGTTCCGGTCTCAGCTTAGCCATGTCAGGACAATCCAGCAGCTGATTTGTTTGTTTCTTCATGCACGACGCTGCGAGTAGGCCACGTTTTTTGTTTGTGCGACTGGTATCGGCGAGACGGCATGGTGACGTTCGCTTTTTGTGCTGTGTCAAGGTTGCAGTGATGCAACATGGCATACGGAAACATAGCGTCAAGTGTCTAGTGGCACCAACAGTGCCTGTGCAGACTGTGCTGGGGAATGCCTGCATGGGGGTGCCGGGAGCCTAGGATTTGTCGCCTTCCAATGTGCACCCTACTGACGCCGAAAGTGTTCTGCCGAGACCTGTGCAGTGGTTCCGGACACCATCTCATTTGACAGCTTCACAGGTGCTCACGCTGCTGTACTGACATGCGCAGAACTCGATGACGGCGAGATCATTCGTCAGGTTTCTGCTGCACCGCCGGACGATGACTCCAAGTCGGAAGATGACGCACCATGTGCTACGCTGCCGTCGCATGCGGAGCGTGCACAAGCAGTGACTGTGCTTTCAGCCGCCTATAGCGACCGTACGACCCTCTCCGAGATTCAGGCTTATCTGATTGCGCGTAAATGGAACAGCGTGCAACGGCGCATTCACGATTTCTTAAAGCCTACTGCCGAGCCCGAATAAGTGCATGGAAATAAAGGATTTTTTTTTTTTTTTTTCTTAATCTGCTTTTTCGGACACCTGTTTATTCGGACATTTCCGCAGTCCCCGTGAGGTCTGAATAAACGGTCGGCGACTGTACCTCGAAGTGGAAGGCGCACTTCTGCAGTTGCTGAAAAGTGCCAGGAGTGCAAACCTTCCCGTACATGGACCTGCACTTACTGCAAAAGCCAAAGCTGTCGCCCTCCAAATGAGGCATAAAGATTTCAAGTGGAGCAATGGCTGGCTTGAGCGGTTCAAGAAACGACACAGCGTGACCTCAAAGTCGATTGTTGGCGAAAGCACAGCTGTGAACCGTGACACTGCAGACGTATGGCACCAACATCGGCTCCAAGCTCTACTTGAAAAGTATACAGACAAAGACATCTACAAGACACTACCAAATCGCACATTCACTACTGCTGGTAAATCCTCATCCGGAGGAGAACAAAGGAAGGAGCATGTCACGGTGATGTTCGGTGCCAGTGCAACAGGCAAGGACAAGCTTCTCTTGTTGATACTGGGGAAAGCAGAGAAACTGCATTGCTTCTGAAATGCAACTATCCCCAAGGAATGCATCTACAGAAGTAACAAGTGAGCATGGACAACTGCTGCTATTTTTGAAGACTATGTGCACCTTCTGGATAGACAGTTCAGTGCAAAGAATCAGCAAGTGCTTTTCATAATTAACAATTGTCCAAGCGACGGGAAGATCGACAACGTCAAGGCAATCGCTTTGGAACTTTTGCGTGTAGACATAATCGCGGTACTGCAACCCATGGATCAGGGCATCATTGAGACCACCCGGCAGCTGTACCGCAGGGCTCTTTTGTAGCGCATGCACACAGCTTATGACGCCAGCAAGAGGTACAACATTGGTTCGCTTGGCGCGATCTATTTGCTGAACTCGTACCTTCAAAGGTCGTCAACTGCATTGCGCACACCAGCTTTTCCCGCACCGTCGTCAGCGACCCTGATGATGACCGGACTTGCAGCAATCTGTACGAGGTTCATAAAATTGCTGGCCAAGATGTAGAAAGAGACTTCGAGACATTTGGTTGGCTGACACTGCTGCTCCCATGGTAGCGCCAGCAATGGATGCAGAGATACTAATTGACACTGTTGGTGGCCCCGACGAGGACGAAGAACCACGTGAAGTGCCAGTTATGGTGCACATGCGGGAGCACCTACGCCTGTGGCAACCACGGCCTTGTGCAGTGCTTGGTCACATTAGAGCAGGGGTTGCTCGTGACCGGTAAGAACTTGAGAAACAGCCAAAGCTCACTGCCTTATTTACTTCACTGAATACATTGTATTTTGACTTCCTTGCAGCTGTAATGCAATTCAAGCGTGACTGGTTGCTTATATCGAATTACCTCATTATAACGAGGGATTACTGTACAGCAAAAGTTGGTATATGCATGTGGTAGGAAAGGCAAAAGCTCGTGTGTGGATAACGTTACGAACTGATGAATATGTGGAGCACAGTTTAAACCGACAGTATTGCAGAGTCAAGGTCAGACACTCAATATCTTCACAACCTCAATAGATTTTTCCGTGGTGCTGTAAAAAACCAGTTAATTTTATGGTCAAAATACGCTTTTCCGGTCCGTCCGTGTCCGAAAATATTAATCGGCGACTGTATTTACTCTCCACACACAAACTGAAGAACTGAAGAACACACAATACGGACCACATGTGCTCACAAGTGGCCGAAGCATAACGCTTCTCCATCACCTAGGCAACAACCCCTCCCCACTTCCCCCCCTCCTTTCCTTGTTTGTTCATCCCTCCACGTATCCTCTTCTGCTTTAACCTTGTTGCTCTCTCCTCGGTGCACACCTCAATGAGAAGCATGCTCACTGCTCTAGCTTGTCTGCGGGATTTCACAACTGCATTATAACACATATTTCGTCTCACACGGCTACACCATAAGCAGTATGCACCTACATTGAGTTCTTTCTATGGCAAGATAAATGGAAGTCAGAAAAGACTGCATGATATTTAATCCTGCACTATGCGCATAGCACGCGTTGAAGGACCCGACACTGGTGGCAGCCTTGCTAAGTGCACTTGGAAAAGGAGGCAGCCGTGCACCGCAGTTTTCTGTCGAAGAACAATGGTTGCGCGGTGGAGTGCTCAAACATAGTTTCACTATATTACCTAGAGGGAAATCTGGCGCTGTTACGCTGTGGTATGCATGAGAATGCCAGTATATTGCGACTTCGGAGTGGCATTGTTCTCAGAGAGCCAGGACACGTTGAAGACGCGCCTGACAAGCACCGTTCCGTCTGCCACAATGATTCATTCTCTACTAAAACGGTCCATAAGAATTTCTTTTAGCTTTATGTGTAATAATAAACATGTTTTATTTAATTAAGAGAGCTTGTTGCATTTACAATTACATGAAATGTAAAAAGTGTTAGCAGGCTGCACATAGACCAACAATTTTTCATATGTGGGCCGATCCTACAGATAGTGCAATACCGGGCTTAGCCGTGGCAGAGGTGAAGCAGGCATCAAGCACTTCCCATACATGGGCCGATCCCGAACATAGCGCGATGCCGAGCCGACCTGCGGCAGAGGTGAAGCAGCCGTTAAGTACTCCCCATACGTGGGCCGATCCCGAAGATAGTGCATTAACAGGCCAACCCGTGGCGGAGGTGCAGTTTGCCATTAAGGGGCCCACATACACAGCTTCATTGGTCATCCTTCATCAGAGTGGAAGTCCAGAGAAAAGACGGGGAATGCGGGAGATGGAAATTCAATTGCTCATCATCAGAGTGGAAGGGCACTTAGTTATTTTTGTTCCCATTTGCGCATCTGTAAAGAAATCCTGAAACCATAGCTTCCATAAAATGGTCACTTGTAGTTACGACTACTTAGCTGCTTATAGCCCTGGCCTGTGCATAGGTACTGTCACTAAAACATTCACAAGTGCTCTTTGGAGTGTGTCTATCAAGGATAGCCACAGATCCTGTTGTGAAGAAGCCTTTTGGTTCTCACACTTTTCAGGTACACGTGTACTATACGGGTCGCTTGGCAAACAGCCACGTATTTGACTCATGCCGTACCGGTAAAGCCTTTTCCTTCCGCCTAGGCAAGCATGAGGTCATCAAGGGCTGGGAAACTGGTATTCAAGGCAAGTGGCACCTTCTGCAATATGCGCATGGATTTTCTACAGTTTCCTTATGTAGTGTGTAGCCATGCTCACCTTGTGGTAAATAACAATATCAAGTATATAAGGTCGCCTTGTGAAACACTACAAATCACTGATTTGTCTGGCGTAGTTTCCACTTAGTCAAACATAATGAATGTGTTGTGTGATGGCAGTACTTCACTGGCCAGATGTGTCTGCAACCTTTGAGACCGCTGAGAGCATTCTTGAGAATATCGGAGCGATCACTTTTTGCCTTTTTTACTCTTTAGTCGCTGACTCGGAAATTCAGCAAAACTATTCTTTTTTTCTTATTGAAATTAGTTTTTTTCCACTTGGCCGATAATTCAGAAAATTTTATGGCCCCTTCCATATAAAAGAATTTGGTCAACAACTGTATTCATTTGTATGAAAGGTCGAATTTCAATGTAACGAAATTTTAATACTATGCTGCTATACTATACTATGGATTTTGCTGACTTCATTATGTTGAGGTTTAACTGTATTTGCTTTCTACGCCAGACCACAGCGCACACGTTTGAACTTGGGGTGGATAGCCCATCTCCGGTCTACGTACCCACGAATTCCTATTCTCGTGGGTGGAGACTTCAATGCCCCACATACCGAATGGGGGTACAAGTGTAACTCCCAAAGAGGATACCAAGTTAAAAACATCATGAGCGATGCCACTTTTACACTGTTGAACCATCACGCTGTGGCTACCTGTGCTGTACCCGCATTATCTAGAACAAACGCTCCAGACCTCACGTGGGTCCTGGAATGCCGCAGTGGCGGGTGGAACCAGATACATGGGGCAGTGATCATATGCCAATAATGATTGGTTTGCACAGAATGTGCATAAAGAAAATTCGACGACGAGTGGCAGTAACGCATTGGGATAAGTTTCGGGAATCATCAATTGATAAAGTACCCTCAGAGCCCTCAGAAATTCTTCCCACTTTGAAAGAACTGCTACGGAGGAACACCACTGTAACCACAGTTGACGAGGAACAACCTCAACCGGACCTCGCCCTTTTGCAACTTTGGGCAAAGCGACGTCAGGCAGAAGTGTATGCATCGAGGAATCCCGATGCACCAGGTAGCCGTGCACGTGCTAATCAAATAGCGGTGAAGGCGCGTCGGCACGAAAAACAACTTTCTCAACGACGATGGTATGAGTGGTGTGAGAATCTTGGATCGGGCATTGGAAACAGAGCACTTTGGCGTACGTTTGGGTCAATGGAACGCGGTCATAAGCAACCTGACCCTGCAGCGAGCGTTAGGTTAGCGATGCAGAGTTCGCCACATCAATTTGCAGATCACGCTGCTAGAGCGTTTTTCCTCAAATACGATCACGCGTCACCTATAAACTGCCCCGAAATTGATGAGTCTGACACAACCTCCAAATCCAAAATATCCAGCCCTTTCAGCATGGCCGAATTAATAGCGGCGATTGAAACTTCGAAGCAACGAACAACACCTGGTCCCGATGGTATTCCTTATGAAGTGTTCAAGAACATGGAAGGAGCAGCTATTAATAAAGTATGGGAGACTGGAAACGTTCCACCTTATTGGAAGCATTCAATTGTTGTCGCGATTCCGAAACCAGGAAATTCTCCAAATAGCCTGCAGTCTTTACACTTAATTTCACTAACCTCAACTATCTGCAAGCTCACTGAAAAGATGCTGGCCACACGTGTTTCCTGGTGGCTTGAATGCCACAATAAATATCATCCTGCTCAAATTGTATTCCGTTCTTACTTGGGAACTGAAGACGGACTTTCTGTCTTATCAGACAATGTTTTACTGGTTTCACCACACAGTCACGCTGTGCGCACGGTAGTAGCAACAGACAGAACGAAAGCTTATGACAATATAGACCATGAAATCATTATAGCCAACCTCATCGACCTGGGACTTCCACCGCGGGTGATAAGATTCATCTACTCATTCCTTCAGAATCGCACATTTGCGATTAGAGTAGATGGAAGGCAAGAAAGATACTTCACATCGAACAGAGGAGTCCCACAAGGTTCGGTTTTAGCTCCTCTTCTCTTCAATGTTGCTCTAATACCTCTAGCCTGGCAACTACATCAGGTTCCAGACGTGAGGTTCTTAATCTATACGGATGACGTCACCTTGTGGTCCGTGCATGAAGATATATCTAGACAAACTCAACAGCTTCAAGAAGCCCTTGACGTTCTGAACAACTACGCTCGGAAAGCAGGGTTGGACATTTCCGCTCAAAAATCAAGCTATGTTGTGGTGGCCAACAAAAAAGGACGCATAAGAATCACGCAGCACCCCTTTACATTTAGACTCGGCGCAGTGACAATCCCCGAGGCTTCTGAGGTCCGCATACTGGGTCTCGATATTCACCACTCCTGCAGTGGTGCACACTGGCTCCATAAAACCAGACAGAGTTCGACAAAAACACTTCACCTTATTCGTTGCATTGCAGCAAAAGCAGCTGGAGCTCGTACTGACGTAGCTCGACGGTTGGTGCGTGCATTCTTGCAGCCACGAATTTTATATCGGGCACAATTTCAACGGCTGACTTTGGCACAGCTGGCACAGTTGGAGACGATTAATCGCGATGCTATCCGCACAATCACAGCACTGCCCCACATCACTCCTATACCAACCTTACAGGAACATGCCCAGCTCAACACAATTGCAGAGCTAATTTTGCAATGTGAAAAAGCATGTGAAATAAAGCAACTTATTCCGGCTGTCACTGCGTTGCATGCTCATTTTCAACGCGGCTCTCGGATTGACAATCAGCCCTATCCAATGCCTCCCTGGGAATTCACCAGCATCACAACTAATAAGCCTACGAAGTTACGACGCAGCGATACAACAGGCATTATTGACGAACACAATATCGTCGATGCATCACGCACTAACACCTGCAAAGTCTATACGGTTGCTGCCATTCTCCCAGACGGCGGAAGGACATCATTCCTGAGTACTACGCATAATTTCATCACCGGCCACCAGCGCTCTAGTAATGGAACTTCAAGCCATCCACGACGCTGTGCAAGATGCGACATCTAAGCTGCCTACCATCAGGCAACTAGATGTCTTCACTGATTCTTTAGCGGCTATTCAGGAACTCAAGAAGGTTGATGAGGCGATGGAAATCTGCGAGACAATACACACTATGAATAGTAAAACAGCTACTTGCGTCAAGGTACACTGGATTCAAGGCCATTCAGCGAACCCTCACAACATTGCTGTTGACCAGCAGGCACACTGCCCTCCTAATCCTGATCTTCCGCCTATTCCCCTCCCACCTCAACCCCTTAACTCGCTCCGAGCCCGTAAAGATTTTCTCCGGCAGGACACACGCGCTCTTATCCCACCGTGTGTCTGCTCCCTCCCCCTTCACCTTACTAGGGCAGAGGAAGTTGTGCTTAGGAGGCTTCAGGCCGGGGTGGCCCTTACACCGGCTGTTATCTCAAGGTGGAACTGGTCGCATTTACCACTGGGTGCTATGTGTCCATACTGCTCCATTCCTGTGATGGAAGCAGATGCATACCACCTAATATGAACATGTACTGGTTTAAAATCGGAACACTCGCGTCTCCTACTGCAAGCCGGCCTCCGCTACAGTGTGACAACCATCTATGACCGCTGGATACATGACAACAGATACCACAAAACACTGCTTCAATTCATACACAACACAGGCCTCACAGCACACATATAATACACATATACGCACCAAGAATTACGCCTTAAGGCAAGTCATTATCGCAAAAAAAAAGAACTATTTGCTGCTTAAGAAGTACCAAGATAGCTTGAATAAGAGGTCCATTCAGTTTATCCTGCACAATGAGAACAAGATCACACCTGGAGCATGCTGTACCCTTTCTCGTTTAGCAAGATAGGTGGGACTTTTTCGCTGTGGACATTGTTGCAATTGACTCATTGAAGGCAGACTGTTCCACAACAAAAAGGGAACAGTTGCACTCGATTTTCACTGGTTGCTTAGCTTCCAAGCACAGGTGAATCAGTGATGTTGAGTGTTTAAAAATGTAACAAAAACCAACGCATTCCGCACGACATAGCCCATGGCAAAGATTCAGGACTACTTGAATAGGAAAGCCTGCACTACATTTCCCAAAGCTGCCGCTACACAAGTGAAAGCCTAGTTCACATCATAGAGTGAGTGGTGGCATAGCGTGCGGCGAATAGTAAAATGTAAGGAAATTGAATGGACCTCTTAAATGTTCTTGCTGCACTGAACTTGCATGCTCATTTCATTACAGTCTTGCACTCCTGGTTGTATTTGAAACCTCAAATGCTAAAAAATTTCTTTGCAGGCATGAAAGTAGGTGGAAGGCGCCGTCTGGTTATTCCAGCCAGTCAAGCATATGGCAGCACCCGTATGGGGGTCATTCCACCTAACAGCACCCTGTACTTTGATGTGGAGCTCAAGGCCGTCTCCTGAAGTGTTTCTCATTTTAAGTGGCCACAATCTTTTGCCCATTGCTCATTTCCTCCATTGAATAAAAGCTGAAGACTGGTGATCAGTGCATGTTTCATTGCTGTTTGAAGGAAGTCTCTAAAAACGTCAAGTTACTTAAAGTACAGAATAATGACATGGGCAAAGCCATATTCTTAAATAAGCTGCTATTGTTTTACACAGCTGCCAGCTCGTTTACCAAGACTCGTTAATTTTGAATTTTCTTTTACCCATGTGCAGATGACGTGAATGGTATGAAAGGTTACAAATGAGGAAATGACCAGGTTTCATCTAGTCATTCCAGTGATATAATTACGCTGCAGAAATAATTCTAGTTTGTCCCCAGGCAAAGGCCCTGTGCCCACATATAATATCCACAAGCAGTCACAACCATGTGAAGCCAAGGAAAGCATAGGGGAAATGAAAGTGGACAAAAAAACAACTTGGGAGCTGAACCCACAAACTGCACATTACGTGTGCATTTCTTTGGCGTCGTACGGTTGCGACTGGGATATCATCGACCTTAGTGAGATTAGAACAACTTGTGAGGCTTATACATTGCTGAATAACGGACATGTCCTGCTATAGAGGTCTCCTAGATAAGAAGCAATACGGGGTAGGATTCCTAATCCATAACGACATAGCGGGCAACTTTGACGAATTCTACAGCATTAATGAGAGGGTAGCTGTAGTCGTAATCAAACTTAAGAGGTATAGATTAAAGGTAGTAGAAGCCTAAGCTCCAACATCCAGTCACGATGATGAGGAACTAGATCAGTTTTATGAAGATGTTGAATTAGCGATGCGAAAAGTGCAAGCTCAGTATACTGTAGTAATGGGCGACTTCCAATACAAAAGTGGGGGAAAAGCAGGCTGATGAACAAGCAATGGGCAACTACAGCGTCAATTCTAGAAACGCTAGAGGAGAGGTGCTTGCAGAAAGAAATAAGCTTCGAATAATGAACACCTTTTTCAGGAAGCATAGCAACAGAAAGTCGACTTGGAAAAGCCCTGAAGGTGAAACAAGAAATGAAGTTGACTTCATACTTTCTGCTGATCCCAGCATAGTGCAGGATGTAAATGTGACAGGTAGGGTAAAGTGCAGTGATCATAGGTTAGTGAGGGCTAGGCTCCACCTCAATTTGAAGAGAGAAAGAATAAAATTAGTCGAGAAGAAACAGGTCAACATAAGGGTAAAAGCAGACAAATTCAGGCTGGTACTTGCAAACAAATGTGCAGCCTCAGAACAGAGAGGTGAAGATGACATAGAGGTAATGAATGAAACCGTAACTAGGCTGGCTTCAGAGGCAGCAATTGAAGTGGGAGGCAAGGCACCAAGGCAACCAGTAGGCAAGCTCTCCTAAGTGACTAAGGACCTAATAAAAAACGACAAAGATTGAAAATGTCCAACTCAAGAGATAAGATAGAATTCGCAGAACTGTCAAAACTTATCAACAAGGCGAAAATAAGTAATATTTGAAACTATAACATGAGAAAGACTGAAGGAGCCGTAAAAAATAGACGCAGCCTGAAATCATTGAGAAAGAAGCTTGGCATAGGACAAACCAAGATGTATGCACTAAAAGATAAGCAGGGTAATATCATCAGCAATCTCGAAGATACAGTAAAAGCAGCGAAAGAATTATATACTGACCTGTACAGTACCGAGAGGAGTCGGGATAATTCAATTAGAAATAGTAATGAACAAGATACAGAAACTCCTATAACTAGCGATGAGGTCAGAAGGGCCTTGCAAAACATGAAACGAGAAAGAGCGGCAGGAGAAGATGGAGGAGGCATAATGCTTGGAAAACTGGCGTCTCTTTATATGAAATGTCTATTGACTGCAAGGGTCCCAGAAAACTGGAAGAATGCAGACATTATACTAATCCACAAAAAGGGAGACGTTAAAAGAATGGAAATATTATAGGCCCGTTAGCTTACTCCCAGTATCACACAAAATATTTACCAAAATAATCTCGAATAGAATAAGGGCAACACTGGACTTTAGTCAACCAAGGGAACAGGCTGGCTTCAGGAAGGGATACTCTACAATGGATCACATCCATGCCATTAATCAGGTTATCGAGAAATCCGCAGAGTATAATAACCCTCTCTATATGGCTTTCATAGATTACGAAGAGGCATTTGACTCAGTAGAGATACCAGCAGTCATAAAGGCATTATGCAATCAAGGAGTACAGAATGCTTACGTAAGCACCTTGGAAAATATCTACAGAGGTTCTACAGCTACCTTAACTCTACACAAGAAAAGCAGGAAGATACCTATAAAGAAAGGGGTCAGACAGGGAGACACAATCTCTCCAATGCTATTCACTGCGTGCTTGGAAGAAGTATTCAAGTAATTAAACTGAGAAGGCTTAGGAGTAAAGATCGACGGTGAATACCTCGGCAACCTTCGGTTTGCCGATGACATTGTTCTATTCAGCAACAATGCAGACGAAATACGACAAATGATTGAGGACCTTAACAGAGAGAGTGTAAGAGGGGGGTTGAAGATTAATATGCAAAAGACAAAGATAACGATGAGCAGCCGGGCAAAGGAACAAGAGTTCAGGATCACCAGTCAGCCTCTAGAGTCTGTGAAGGAGTATGTTTACCTAGGTCAATTACTCACAGGTGGCCCTGATCATGAGAAGGAAATTTACAGAAGAATAAAAATGGGTTGGAGTGCATACGGCAGACATTGTCAGATCCTGGCTGGGAGCTTGCCACTATCATTGAAAAGAAAAGTGTACATTCAATGCATTCTACCTATGCTAAAGTATGGGGCGGAAACTTGGAGATTGACAAAGAAGCTCGAGAACAAGTTAAGGACTGCGCAAAGAGTCACGGAACAAAGAATGATAGACGTAACAATAAGAGACAGGATGAGAGCGGCATGGATCACAGAGCAAACGGAGATAGACAATATTCTAATTGACATTAAAGGGACCCTGAACCACCCCTCGGGCTTGGTGAAATAAGATAATCTGCGGGAAGCATACGCTGCTGTGAACATCTCAGCCAAATTTTAGTGTCATAGACTGTGTGTGGAGCTCACAAGCTGATCACGAAGTCACCTTTCTCTCAAATGCTCTCTTTTCAACAGAAGGCCCTGTCTTCATTCTCTTCCAGACGTACTATTTCGTCATGCCCTTAGATGGCCACTATTGGCCGATAACTGACATCAAGCTGTGGTCGACTACATGGCATAGATACTGCGGCCGCAGGGTGCTGCCACGAGTCCACTGGCTAAGCGCACTGCGGCTTGCTGAGGACAGTTGTGTTTAGCGTGTAGTAGGCACCAAAGGCAGAAGTCGTGGCATCTACATTAACATCCAAAATGAAGTTAGAACTGCGCGCCACGGTGACATTTGAAAGGCAGAGCGTTGTGGGTACGCCCCACTGGGGCGTACCCTTGCACTGGTTTCCTTCACAGTGCAAGGCACTGAAGAAGGAACGGGAGCAAAGAGTAGGCTGTGTTTGATTGCCAATAACTCTGCTTCTGCTGAACGCATTGAAGTACTTTTTGCAGCAAAGTATTCCTGAAATAGCCTTTCTTCACTTCAAATGCTTTTCTCCCGTCTGATCAAAAGTGGTTCAGGGCCCCTTTAAGAGAAAGAAATAGAGCTCAGCAGCCATGTAATGTGTAGGTTAGATAACCGGTGGACCATTAGGGTTACAGAATGAGTGCCAAAAGAAGAGAAGCGCAGTAGAGGACGACAGAAGACTAAATGGGGTGATGAAATTAGAAAATTCGCAGGCGCAAGTTGAAATTGGTTGGTGCAGGACAGAGGTAACTGAGATCACAGGAAGAGACCTTCGTTGTGCAGTGGGCATAAAATAGGCTGATGATGATGATGATGATGATATGTTCGTTACCTTGTATGGTTTTGCGCAGAGCGGCCGGCAGCATGTCATCTTTAGTGTAGGCTCGCCGTTGCTGACGTTGCGCACTGCAGCGAACTGTTCTGTTCCTAGCTTTTATGAGGAAATGATTACGTAAAGTGAAGATTAGGCTAAATTTCGTTTCTCTGTGTGTGCTTCTGTGGGAACCTTACACCTGCTCCGAACACAGAAGTAAGTGCTCCAAAAGTAGATGCCTGCTCCAGTGGCTTCTCCAGCCACCGTCCTTCGTGGAAGCAACAACCATACTGTGAATACCACTCTACCAGAGCCTGACCCTGACAAACAGACTGTCACGAATGGCCCACTAATTGATCAAAGGGGCGAACGTCAAGGACTTCTGTGGGAACAACTTCGACATCAAGTTTCCAATGTGCCACGTAGTTGCCTCGTATGCAGGGGCGAACGTGCAACATTGCAGGCGAAGCCTGGCAGGATGATGCGACGTCATGGGCCGGAGTTTGCGAACGGTTCAGTGATTGTGCTTGGTCAACAAGAGCAGTGAATTTCCCCAACAAGAGAAAGGGCAAAAAGAAGTGCATAAAGAAATAGATATTGAGTGCTGAGGGGAGGTGCTCCGACTCGTAAGTGTGCTTTTACTCATGCTCACACTAGTACTCGAACTCGTGCTGGTACATGTAAACTCTTATCATGTAAATTTGTAAATAAACCCTCTTTCTCATCTCCTGGACGTCGCTCTGGACCTTTCAATCACCTGGCACCTGGCACATCACCAGCCATGGAAACTTAATGACTGCTTGGACATGTGAATCGCAACTGGTTGACCACAGTGGGATGCGCTACCCTGGGTCCCAACGACAGGATGGCAGCGGTGAGATGCAACCTGCGGCCAATGGCAGTCGCCATCATCTGATTCACAAGCGACTGGTTGGCAGCTGATGTAATCGACTACGCTTCATCCTGGCAAAAACCAACATATCTGGATAACGGCAGTATTTAGGGTACATCAAGTTTGTTGTGGAATGAAGAGATAGCAGCACTAAGGGCAGCCATGAACTTGAAGGCACTAAAGAAGCCGGAATTGTTAAACTTGGCCTGAGAGTTGGGCCTCCAAATTGCCAAATCAAAGAGAAAGCCAGAGATCATTGAGGTGATCAAAGATATTGGGCAGACAACAAGGAACTTGAGCAATACTTAATTAGCATTAAGGAAAAAAAAAGGAGTGCGAATGTGTAGCACGTGAGGCCAGAGAAGAGTGCGAGTGTGAAGCGCTTGAGTGAAAGTGAGAACAGGAAGAGCACAAAAGGGAATGGGAAGAGCACAGAATTTGGATGGAAAAAATGAAAAGTAAATCCAGAATCTTGGAGGATAACAGGCACAGTCTATGCTGCCTGTATTCAATGTTGTCAAAAACATAGAACTGAGAAGAGGTTTATTGGCGGCTCCTAATGCAAAGGCACAGCAACCGGGAATGGCGAGGCAGCCCGAAGCACTGTCCAAAAAGACGCTAGCAATCAGCAGCGCGAGCCGAGCCGAGCCGCGCGTTGGCGATGCGGCTGTGCCGCGAGGCGCGTCTTCTTCTTCAGAAAACATTTTCTTGCCCTTCTCAAGAACGTTTGCATGGAGGTTGAACTTGACCGTAAAAATTGATCCTTTGAGCTGTGCGGCGTGTTTTCCGTTAATGTGTCCAACGTCTTGTCTCGCCTTTCTGATGGCAAGTTCCGGAATTACGATACAGCTAAGAGAGCTTTATTCTGACATTCCAGTATTCCGGATGAGAGTGAGCGGAATGGTCAAGGGGACGAACAAACAGTTCTTTTTCCTGAAGCAAGTGAGTGACAAGCCGCATTTGGGATTGCGTCTGTGAATGGAGAGCATGCGAAGTGCAACGTAGCAGGACCTCCAGTGGGGCCAACGTGGAAAGCGAAGCAGTCGCCTGTCTACGAACAAGGGCCACTCCAGAATGCGTTCCTTGCGGGGATGAGGCCGGTTCCAGCGACGATGTAAAGGTCAAGAGACCTCCTTCGTACCTTTGCATATGGGCGAAATGCCGGAGCCGTCCGAGGTAGACCCAGATAGCGGGATGGTTGAGCAAATTAAGGACACAATAATTCAAGAGTCCAGCTGCACTGTCAGGGAGGGCCTGGCTAAGCAAGGAGTTTTCAGCGTTAGCACTGGTAAATTGCCTCAACAATACAGGGAACCGGAGATTGCTCTAGGCAAGATCTTTGGAGAGTGCACAATTCAGGCCAGTTATACGAAATAAAGCGCAGCAGATATTGCAATGGTAGTGGTTACACTCTTGAGCAAAATTACACCCTTTTGCCACACAACAATAATCGTCATCTGCCATGGCAGGATACCCTAACGTGGGTTCGAACAGCGTTCATCCTCAGCAGTGATTTCTGAACAAATGCACACCGTGTTTTAGTAAGCACACAGAAGTACCACAACCACAGTCTACTTAGGCATACTAAATTTTTGTGTTTAACATGGCAGCATTAGAATGGTCATGTGATTGAAAAGCCGTCTGTTCGCTTGTGTACAGCTAAAGAGGGGAGTGGAGAGGAGGCGGCGTGCGCAGTGCACTGGAATGCATTCCCACACAGTTGGCACATCAGTAGATGCACTTTGTTCCCGAAAGAGTCTGGACTTCTGTCACACACTCCGATAGCCGCATTTGTGTTCTGTATATAGTTAAAAGTAACAATGGACACCGCACCTTCTGTGGGGAAAGCTAATGCTAATGCATTACTGTCGCACGAGTCCCATTGATCACCCTCTTATCCCTATATGAAGTGCATTTTGATGCAGATTGTTGGCATAATTTAACATTTTACAAAAGTAATTTAATGTGAGTAGCAAGAAAATAATTTTGTAAAAACATGAATGAGCAGTGTGCTGCATGGCTGACCTTGCTATAATTAAGGGGGTCTTCTTCGGGCAGGCGGCCTTGCCGCTCGACTGGGAAGGCCTCGCTTCTCTTCTCTTCCATTCCCCTCACCCCTCCTCTGTACAATGCTGCTGAGGTGTCCTCATAGAGAGAGTCAGTTACAATATTGCACTTTTAAATTTCCTTCCTTTAAAGATCACATCCTACTATACCATAATTAAGGGAAACTAATAAAATAGTAAGTTCAACAAGGCTGGTAGAACACAATGTGCTAATTACATTGGTTTATCTTACTTTGAGCAAAGGCCTGATACAGCAGAAGAGATGTAACAATGAAAGGTGATGACGCCATATTGAAATTTCCACATCACCTCCCTATTGACATAATTTTTAGCCGAGTCTGTCTATGGCTAATTAACTTTTCATTAATAAGTAAGCTTTATATTGCAATTGTGAATGAACAAACCCAGCGACAACTGTGCTGGCAAACTAACAGGCCTAATTCATGAAAATTATTGTGAAACTCGTGACATGACAATGACTTTAGAGGTGCTGCACCTTGAGCACGAAATTAATAGATTTACTTCATTATCACTAGGTAACAAGTGGTGCTTTATTGCCAAGAAAATTTAAAGAATGCCATTAAGGCACAACATGCTGCTCTAGACTGCGTTAATGTTTCTTTTCCATGTCCTTAAGAAGCTACCAACATAGCACTTTGAAAGTTCTTGCAGGAAGACTAAGGTCTTGCTTTAAATAAAGACTTCTTCGTGAAGGTGGTGGGGTAAGAGTGAAATGTTATCATAAAGTGGCTAACTACTCCAGAAATAATTGAAAGTTGGAGACTTGTGTTCAAACTTTCTGCATTGGATAATTAAACTTTTTCTAGCTTGCACTGTTCATGTTAGGTGATACAGTCTGTACATAGAGTGAGCAAAGCAATCCAAGCATTGCTGCATCAAGATGGCAAGTTGGGCCAGTTCGTTAGGATTCATTATAAGGTCTATAACAGTGCAACACGAGATGGACAAAAGAAAGGTAAAGAACGATGACACGGCGCTGACTCTCAACTGATATTTTATTGAAGATATGTTTAACATATATATAGGCACCAGTCCAAAAACCATGACATGCATGAGACAGAGATACATCTAGGCAGCTGTGAACAAGTGACGCATAATCAAAAGTGACAAAGGTAACGCAGTTCATTGTCATGAAGAGCGATAGATGGTTCGCTGATACATGCCTTGTCCCTAATCTTTATATTGTAAATCTCAGCGATTTCTCTTGTCAATTGGCTCGCATGTGTATAAATGACGTTAGTTTTTTAAAAAATAGGGGCGACAACCGCACGACATGCAATGCTCCGGGAGATGAAGTGGCGCAACCCCTTGAAGAGATAGCTCATGCTCCCTAAGTCGAACATTCACACACCGCTTCGTTTGTCCCAGGTACTCTCTACCACAAGATAATCGAATGGGATATACAACCTGCTTAACACAAGTGATGTACCCGTTCACATAGTTGACAGAGCACTTTCCCTTTACTTGCTTATCCTTCAGCATAAACAGGCGTATGCAGAAAAAATGAACATCGATGCTGTACTTTGAACCGAGGTCCTTAAGCCCATGCACCAACTTGTGTACATACGGTACTACTGCATTTTTTTCTTTTCTTCTAATTTAGTTTTACCACATTGGTCATTTATACTCTAGACGCCATGAACCATACTATCACACACAGATGAAATACAGTTGAAACCCACATTAACGAAATTCCGCAACGGAATTCTCGCGACAACGAAATATTTTTGTATCCCCGGCGAACGCCCATAGGATTCGATGCATTTCGTACATCTCGGCAACGAAATGTCACTGTACTACAATCCCGCATCAACGAAATTTGCCGGAACATAACCCCGCATATTACCTACTCGCGTAGGGCTAGGCTCCAAAATGTGCTCAAATGCAATTGCTTTTCACTAAAATTGTGTAAAATACCACCACATTACACTTGCGTGGGCACCGCCATTTTTGTCTATAAAAACAACCAAGTGCCGGAAGTGATCGCAGGCACTGGAAACACGTCACGGCCGCCATACTGTTCGTTGACACGCATGTTGCTACCGAAGTCTCACGACGGCATTTGCACACCTTCTAGGCGAGATCGGAGATCATTGTTTGAAACGCGCATTCAGTTTGCGTTCCCCATGGCTGACGACTCGGCGCAGCCTAGGCAAATGGCATAAGGCGAAACTGAACGCAAACTGAACGCTCGTTTCAAACAACGATCGCCGCTGACAGCAGTGCATTGCATAATGTGCACCTTGGTAAGAAAAATGCAGGGAATAAAAGAAAAGCAAATCCACGTCCCACTGACATGGAATTGTTTATGGCGCTTGAGATGGTCACAGCATGGAGTGCCACACATCTGGCCGCAATTGAGCGATTGTCCAAAAATATGAATCCCTTGTTTCAAGAATGCTGGTTTTGGTGTCACCTGACAGGCACTGCGTGAATTCGGTGCTAGACGTAGATTTGCACGAAAGGGCCGTAATCTCGATTGTTTGCCTTTCGCTATACGAGATACAATCACTTTTGCACTCGACACCAGAAGAGTCAGCGCCTACGGGCGACCGCGTGTGCTGTAAAAATGCTGCTGCATGCGCTGTTGCTCTGCATCCGGTGCCCAGTTACGCAAAATCTCGCAGAAGTGATTTTATCTCCGAAAGTAATTGACCAAAAATGCTGCTTCACAGCAGTGCTGCCACTGCTGATCAACACATGCAGCGCACTTTGTACTGTCGGTAATACGGTTCTATATCCTTGAGCAAAGCTTGCCAAAGTAGGCTAACGGAATTTCGACAGTAAAGTTTTGTTCTGGGACACATTACCTCTCTGTGCTCTTTTTTTACAACGAAATCCTCCTGAAAGCAAATTTTTTCGCATTCCCTGCTGATTTCATTATTGCGAGGTTCGACTGTAATCACTTTGGAGTAACCAGCGTCCAGTCAACGATTTACCTGATCAGAAAAAGCAGCTTTGGACACATGAAAACACGACTTCTTTAATGCAACATTTACAATAGTCTTCGCTGTAGTCCGCTTCACTACCTTAGAATGAGCACATTTATAGTTCAAAATGGGCTTAACTGACTTGGGATCATATTTCCAGCACACATGATTTTTACCAAAGGTTAACCTCACGTCTGGAAACTGTATTCGAAGACCTTTAGGGTCACTCCTTTAGGGTCAGCTCTAGAAACTGCAATTGATGACCTTTAGGGACTTCGAAAGTAACATCAAGGCCCATGTTGTGCTGCATGAATACCGTCAAAATTTCATCAACACAGCACGGCATGGCAGCATGGCATGGGCCTTGATTTTACTTTCGAAGTCCCTAAAGGTCATCAATTGCAGTTTCTAGAGCTGGTAAAAATCATGTGTGCTGTAAATATGATCCCAGGTCGGTTAAGCCCATTTTGAACTACCCATCCGGTCATTCTAAGTTAGTGAAGCTGGCTATAGCGAAGACTATCCTAAATGCTGCATTAGAGAAGTCGTGTTTTCATATGTCCGAGGCTGCATTTTCTGATCAGGTAAATTGTTGACTGGACACCGAAGTGATTATTTCATCTGTGTGTGAAAGTATGGTTCTTCCTTCAAGAGTATAAATGACCAAGGTAGTAAAACTAAATTAGAAGAAAAAAAGGAAGAAATGCAGTAGTACAGTATGTACACAAGTTGGTGCATGGGCTTAAGAACCTCGGTTCAAAGTACAGCATTGATGTTCATTTTTCTGCTAAACATAAGATAGGTCACATATGCCCGTTAGTTGATATGCTGAAGGATAAGCAAGTAAAGAGAAAGTGCACTGTCAACCATGCGAACGGGTACATCACTTGTGTTAGGCAGGTTGTATATGCCATTCCATTATCTTGTGGTAGAGAGTATGTGGGACAAACGAAGCGCTGTGTGAATGTTCGACTTAGGGAACATGAGCTATCTCTTCAAGGGGTTGCACCACTTCATCTCTCGGAGCATTGCAAGTCGTGCGGTTGCAGTCACTATTTAAAAAAAAACAAATGTCATTTATAAACATGCAAGCCAATTGACAAGACAAATTGCTGAGGCTTACAATATACAGATTAAAGACAAGGTGTGTATCAGCAAACCATCTATTGCTCTTCATGACAACGAACTGCGTTACCTTTGTCACTTTTGATTATGCGTCAGATGTTCACAGCTGCCTCGACGTATCTCTGTCTCATGCATGTCATGGTTTTTGAACTGGACCTACATATATGTTAGACATATCTTCAATAAGATATCAGTTGAGAGTCAGTGCCCTGTCATCGTTCTTTACCTTCCTTTTGTTCGCGTCTTGTGTTGTGCTGCTACGATACAAGCAGTGCTGTGCTAGAAAATATTGCAAACAATGGAGAACAAAGAGCATAGATTTTTAAGCAGCACATTATGGTGGTGCTACACGCAAATGTGTCCAAGGAGTGGCATCAAAGGGAGTACTGCCACAAAATCTTGCATTTCTTTCTTTATTAGAAAGACATCAACCCCATAATTATGTTATTAAGCATCGCTCTCAAACACACAAGTCATTAACTTTGTCATCCTTAAACGTTGCCAATCAACAGTGGTTCAACGAAAGATGCATCAGGTTGGTGCAAATGTTTCGACAAGGGGCCCCGTCTCGGTATGCAAAACATTGAAATATTGGTAGCGGCCCTATACATTGTTTGTTGAATCTTTGTTGGTCATTTAAGCCTGTATTGTTTAAATGTTCCCAGTGTCACAAATAGTGTGACAATGCAATCAGTGTCCAGTAGACCAGTGTCACAAGCCACTGTTGCACATGCAGAGGTTACATGCCACACCATCACCATGTTGCTGAAAGACTGGCGTAATGCGAATTGCCTTTCGCTTCTTCCTTCACTCTGCGCATTATGGCATTAGAAAATTGGGATAAGCCTGGTCCTCTTGCCGTAGCTTCACTGGGAGCGCCTTTTTCACCTTATTTCTCATTCCAGTGACCACTACGAATTTAGCTTGCAGTAGCAGTTGTGGTGTGGCCTGAAACCATTTCACCAAGTCGATTCTTGCATAGTGGTTTGTGTTGGCGTGTGACCACCAGTTGGTGAATGTGTCAATCACATTATTACTATTATATTATATGGCACAATTATTTCTTGTGCTCTTCTGTAATTCAGGTCCTGTACCTTGATCATAGTTGGCAGCCACCCAATTCAGCAGAAGCAACAGACATGACTTCGGTGTCAGTACCTTAAGGTGGAAGCAATTTCCAGTTTCCCCAAATGAACATTACAAGCAGCATTTGGCCACCACTGAATCAATTTGTAAAATTTGTTGCATTCAGAAAGAAAACGCTAATCTAGTGGCTGTCCGGAGCAAGTCTATTTTTATTTACGCTTTCCCTGTTTTTTTCCTTTCTTTTTTACAAGAACATTTCAACATATGCAAGCACCAGACATACTTTCAACATTACCTGTTGGAGCATCTTAACTGGACACTTTATATAATATTGATGACGGCAAACACAAAGATCTTGTGAGTAGGACTTCAACAAGACTTTCATAGTACAGAGTTTTTAACTGCAGATTAAAATAGCTTGTCCACTGAAAGCACTCGATTTGCCACCAACAGAATGGCAACATCTATTTTGCTAAGTTAAAAAGCAATGAAGTTTGTTCTTCATTATCACTTTGTTCATCTTTGCCAATTTTAAAAAACATCTGGGGTTATACAAAATGTGTTCGAAACAGTAACCAGAACTTTTTTTTTTTTGCTTTAGACAGCAAATATTATTCAAGTAGGCCGAGGGCATTCCTGCACATTTCACATCCATTCGAAGATGAAAGGCTCAAGCTAAACTAACATGAAACCTGACAAGAGTGACATAGCTGGAAAATCTTTTTCCACTTTCATGAGAAAAAGGTTTCTTTTTAAAGGAACATTGAAGGCAAAAACTAAGTCGGCGTAGACTGCTAAAATATCAGTCCAGAAACCTCGCAGCACTTGTTGCGTGCAAAGAAAAGACTTAGTTTACGAGAAAGATGCGTCTGAAGGGTCCATGTACCTTTAGCGCAATTCAAGTCACCCACCTCCAAGTAGAAAGTGGCGACATTGCATACGCCATCAGTGCCCTTTACTGTTGTCGGTGAGGTGCCTGACAGACAGCACTATGGTTTTCTGCAGAGAATGCAAATGCACGGCCATGGAAAAACCGCGCCATGACAGAGCGTTGGATTCGCCGCTGCAGCTGCTGTTGGTCACGTGGTGTGGACCGTTCAGGAATCACGTGACATCAAATGCAACACATGGTTGTGGCATTCTCTGCTACTTGCAGTTTGTGCAAGTTTCACGAGCCAGCAAAACCAGCACAGCACTAGTCACAACAGAACTCCTCAAACACTTAGCACAGGCGGCGCAAAGAAAATGAAACCTTTCGACTGCCCGTGTCATGGCCAGACGAAACGTCAATAAGTTAATTTTTCTATAAATCAAACAGAACTGCACAAGTAGCATTTTCTTTCGTCTCGTAATGCAACACAGTGATTTTTTTTATTAGGAGTGGTTGAGTACTAGTCATTGGGCTAGTATTTGCGTGTTCTGGGGGTATTTAATCATGTCCTGCATTTACCTCAATTTCTCAATCACAAAAGCTCTGTTCATCATATACATTCTTGAGCACTAATCTATCACTTTAACTTGACTTAATATTTGCCTTTAGTGTCCCTTTAAAGGAGGAGACGAAAGCCAAAGTTGTACTGCTAAATTTTATGCCCTACAGCAGCATGGATGACGCAACTGACATTACACAGATTTCACAATATCTTCACTCAAGTCCTTATTGCAATGGAAAAGAAATACAAAAGCTGCCGTGTTGAGGTTTATTTTGAAATGCAATGCAATCATTGTTAGTTGATGAACAGCCTTCAAACATTACCAAAATCGCATCACGCAGGGCTTGTGTGGGAACTTCACAGTGGCACAGACTTCAACTGGTTTTGTATTCTTTCTTGACATCTACTGGAAGGCAGCAAAAGTTGCCTATCTGTTGGCTATTCAATGCCATAATCTACGGTTACCATTCTAGCAGAAAAACATGAGGTTAATACGTGAGTGCACAAGCATGAAATCCTTATGTGTAGAGCAAGGACAAAAATAAGAATTCAGTCTAAATTGACTATATTCAGATGCGGGTATAGTTAGCTCAAATCACAAAAATGAAACTTCTGCAACATAAACCTACAAGAAGCACACAATTTTCACAAGGCAGAATTCACAACCTTCTTTTTGAATAGTTCGTATCACTAAAGGAAAATTTTATTCTTATAAAACGTGAAAAAAGAATGGTTACAACTAATGAACTTTGCACACAATTCCACAAAAAGTGAGTTTCCCAAATTTTCCTAACACAAAAATAAAGCACATAATTATGATAGCTAGTGGCTGGCGTAACCTTGTTAAAATCTAATACATATTCTCTTCAGATTATGTGCTTCTCTATGCACAGAATCGTGCAAACATGCTTATGGATCCCGTCGAGCTTGGGCGTTTGTATTACTAAAAGGCCTGTCCAAGTTTTCCACAGCGACCATCAGAACACCAGCACTTGGCGACGCTTTCTACAAAGCAAACAGACAAAGCTATCAGAGTCAACAGCCTACTCTATCAAATGGAACAATTCCACAAAAATTTGTGTCCTAATTTGCGCTCTCCATGCCGTCTTGAGCAAGACAGAACCATCACTGCCCACCAAATGAATCTGCAGTGTTAGCAAATGTTTTGTCGTGTTTCACAGTGTCTCATGACAAGGTGCATTTTCCATCAACACTACCAAGTGCATGTGCCACCAACCTGTGTGGACCAAGCAATGCAAATTAGTTCATAACTGTTGCTGTAAAATGGGGCTCAAAGAACAACAGTAATTTCCTTTCAACGCACAAAATTTATTACTCTCTGCCTCAAAGCCAGTTTTATTTTATTTTAGACACAAGCCACACTTGCTGAGCCCCAAACCATATGCCTCTGGGGCTGTATTATGCAAGGGTTTCTTGGCTTTTAATTTTATTACCCATCGCAGTGAGCAGCCTGTTCCACCAACAATGAAGGTTTAGCATCATGCTAGATATCAACAAAAGGCATAAAAAAGGGAAAAAAAGAACACTGAAAAATGAAAACAGGCCCTACAAAATACAGTGCCTCGGCGCCTGCATTAGTGCTGATGTGTGGCACGTCAGTAGACAAGGAAATTGCAGCATACCTGGATGACAGTTATACTTAAATGTGAAGCAGACTGCCTGCACTGCTAAGCCAAACTACACATATGCATGCCAACGTGCAAAAGCTCATGCCCACATGCCTCACACATGCTCAAATGGTGCAGGACAGATCGTATGCAACGAAGCACGGCACAATTACAGATACCTTCTCCAGACAAATATTGGTGCTCTGGCTGCCTCACAAAAATACGAAACAATGTCTACCAAAATGAAAATAGTAAGCCAAGATGCGCGCATTGGCATGCACCTTGTAGCTCCAAATCGCCATTCCTCGTGAGGCGCAGCAAACGCAAGGCGTGCAGGCATGATCTTTTGTGTGCCAGCAAGCATACATGTGGTTTGGCCTTTAAAGATACACTAAAAGAGAAATACTAACTCAATTTAGACTGCCGAAGTAGTCTTCAAAATCTCGATTTTCATTATATTGTGCTAACAGGATGATTATTTGAAGAGAAAATTAATGCTAAAGTTCAATTTCTTGTCTAGCATGCTGAAATCCCAGCGCCTGTACATCTATGTAACATCACGAATTTCAAAGTATTTTTTCATATTTGAGCCTCGTTGGCTCCGAGTAAAGCTTGCAAAATTTCCAAGTTCAATCTTCATCTTCTTGAGAATACAATGTAGTCCATGTTTACTGGTAAACAATTAGCCAGGTATTGGCAGAAACTGTCAAAACCCGATTTCACAGAGACCTGGTATGTAAACTTCAAGGCAGTGCTGCCACCAGTCATTCTTTTGGCTCTTCTCATGGTAGGAGTGGCTTTTTAAAGTGAAGCAGTAGATAGAAAACTCTCAGCAAGATCATTTTCAATTTTTTGGTTCACCTTTAAAAATCAGTTTTCCACTTCCAAGTTGTCAAAATGATGCCACAATTTTTAACTAGACCTAATAATGTATCTAAATCAAAAAGCATGGATATATGCAATCGTTAATAAAAATTGAAGCAAAACTAAATTCATTTTTTATTAGGAGTGTGAAGTGATAAGCTAACTTAGGAGTTAGAAAATATGGCCAATCTGTATTATCTATGTAGTAAGGGTTCACTTAAGGTGAGTCACGTGACCATACGATGATTTGGGGGTCCTGGGTCCTCCAGGCACGAAGTTCACATCATCCGCAACAAAGTGCAAAGCTTTGACCCCTTCCCGCGCTAGAGGTGCAGCCACCGTGCAACTGGCACGCACCTAGCGCCTGCTCATTGATGCCATGGTTGGACACCAGACACCGCACGCCACTCTCCGTAGTTGCAGCTGCTCTCGGACTGCAAACATGCCTTGACCAAAAGTGAGTGTTGCTCCTACATCGCGCAAAAGAACATTCAGCAGTAGGCAGTGCTACTCTAACCTAACAGAAGATAAACAAGGAAGTTTAGCTCACAAATGCACAAATAAGGAGCCACTATATAATGCTCTGCACCATGATAATTCACCACAAGGTAGTTTCGGTCGCTTTTTATTTTTGTATTGTAGAATATGTTACTAATGCAGGTGAAGTTTTTTTTTTTTCTTAAGTGTATTCTTAGCTCGAGGGTAATTTAATATCACTTGCATCATTTGAAAACTTTCAATGTTTGAAAAAGAAAAAACAGCAATTTTTAACCCCAGCCAAGATCATACCAGAGTTCTTCACTTTTTTTGTACCAGCTCAATGCTGCAATCTTTCAACACTATTTAGACAAATCGCAACCACACCAACCCGTTTGCGCACTTACCCTAGAACTTTTTACATGATCAGTGCCCACCATAAACAGTTTTGCTGTCAAGGTCACTACTTGCTGTTTACGAGAAAAGTACGCACTGTAAAGTTTAATGAGTTATGCTACTTTGTGTCGAGGGCAAATTAAAGGAACACTAAAGAGAAAAACCAAATTACCCCTTTGCAGTCATGAGAATTTACTCCCTTCACAGTTGTTCCAGTCAGAAATTTTTGGATGCCTCACAGAAAGAGGTCTTGTGTGAACACTTAGTTACTTCCAAAAACTTATTGTATTCCCGAGGCTCTCATACAGTGTAGTCTCCAGCCAGTATCACGCAATGGCCTATCACTGCAGGGTATGCTTCTCTAGGGTTTTCATTGTTCAGCGTTCTCATTCAAGGTCTATCATCTGAAGGCAGAATATATTTGAAGAACTAAGATCACCTTTAGATGTTAAACTTTCTAGAGTTCTTTCAGTAAAATGCACGCAAAGAAAACATCATCCTCAGTGCTTCGTACCACGATGTGTACAAATTCCCCTATGTGTGCCATTAAAACAGTGTCGTCCTCATAAGCAGACACTGCTAATTGCAATTATTGATATGCTTCCAAGAAGTGCTGCAAGCTGCAACAAAGAAGAGAACCATCGCACGCAAGCGTCCACAAGTCAGATGTTTACCGAAGTCCGAGTGGAACAAATATCCTTGCGAGTCGGCCCAACAGATGAACACAAAAGGTTAAGCTAGATCGCTACATTACACCTCTAAAGTACCATACTCTCCAGTTTTCCCAGAAGCAGCATAGTCTTGCTAAGCCAGCAAAAGGGCAGGATTCCCAGCACCCTGCTCTCCTCGACTTTAGTTTTGACAGCATTCAGCTAAGACTTATAGCTCGCCAATAATCATTGTACTGCATTTGAAATGCAATGCCTGGGTACTTCTGCCTACGTATTTTGTTCAAAAAAAAGAAGAAAGTAACTTCTCACCAACTTCATTCACCAGCACCACAGTTTAGGATTGTAATGCAAGACTTTTGTATAAATTTCCAACAGTCTCTTTTCTGTAAAAAGAAAGCAATCTGCTCCAAAAGAACAATTTAGGCTCCATTTTAATATTTCTCTTTAGTGTCTCTTTAATGCATTTGCACAAGACTTGCTGCAGTAACTACAGAGAATTTCATGCGAGAACTTCACTGAAATTTTTACAAATGTTAAGTGCTACATATGTAATGTGATATGCCAGGCAGGTTGCTCTTTACCTGTCAGTGGCACCAGAAAGAAAGCGTCCAAAGCCCAGAGCAGCATAGCACAGGCACTCACCCATTTTTATTTACTTCAGGCTCACTAGACAGAAGTCGTGGCATAGGCAAAGTTAAGGTCACACAGTTGCCTAGAAGGCAGCCATCTGTGGAAGTTTACCCACAGAGCCAATAATGGCCTGCCATGCCTTGCGTAAAGATCCCACACACCAGCTGTATACATGCAGGCTAGTCACACGAGCCAACACGCAGGAGCCACACCACCTTTTTCTAGCACTGCACCGGAGAAACTTGCCTGCTCCACAGAATGCAAGAAAGTACTCAGACTCAGCATTAACAAGCCTGCAGAGCAACAGATGAGGAAAAGCCTTAGCCTTAACTGAAATCAGTTCCAGGCATCTGTCTGCCACATTCTCTCAAGTTTACACCGGCTACACTCGTCACACCAGAGGCAATGATGCCATTCCTGCCAGATAAATTTTACGAGCTATACAAGGCCAAGTGGGACAGAGAAAAAAACACACAGCAACAACCCTTCTTCAAAGTCCAACAAGAGAAAGGGTAGAACACTAGGCCACGCCCAGGGCAGGGCCTCCATGGCCATTTTTTTCAGACACCTCCTGCTCCCTAAAAACGCTTCACTTTCTTTTTTCCTCTTTGCAATCAATCTAGTCTTCTCTCTCCATGGCACTGCAGTCCCAGCTGCAACACACCGATGGGAGAGGGGGAAAAGTGTTTTTCTTGTGGAGTTCCATGGGGGTGTTTGCTGGCGTCTCAAGAAGTTTCAGTCACACTCGTCGTTGAAGTCGTACACCGAGTACTGGTTGCCACCCGGGTGGCTTCCTCGCCGCGATGACGTAGAGTTTGCAGGCGACTGCCGTCGAGCTCTGCTCGTCGGTGGCTGCGAGGAGGTAGAGGACGAGGACGACGAGGCTGAGGCCGCAGGAGGCGGTAGATGGGATGAGCGGGCACTTCTGGGTGCCCCATGCATGCGCAACAGTGCCGCCATGGCTGCGTCATGACGGTCACTCTGAGAGCGCGGCAATGGCCCTGCACCTGCTGCCCTTGATGGTCCTGAACTGGTGCTGCTTCCGGCTGCAGAAGCAGATTCCGACCCAGCCTCCTCATTCAGCAGCTTGCGGCAGATGGGGCATGTACCGTGCTGCAAGCCAAAACCAAGATTATTATCAACAGTCAACCAAAACACTGACCCGCGCATTCCTTAATAAAAAAAAATCATCTGCGCTTACCCTTCGCACTTTTAAACAAGAAAATTTCACGAGGGGATTGTATTTTGCAAACACACAAATAATCATTACGCATACTTGCCGCCATCCCTTGAAAGATCACTCCTACGATAACTTTCTGCGGTATGTCCTACCTCCAATGCTGTATAGTTTATACACACACTTTGTTCTGGTTATGGTACAGTTGTGCGATTAGCCTGGATTAGCCATGTGTGTCACTGTTGCAGAAAGCAACAACGTTGGAGACATGTCTCTTTTAACCCGTTTACTTCCTTTCCCTTGTGAAGGGCAGCAAACCAGACAAGCCTCTGATTGACCTCTCAGCCCTTCTTCATTTCAGTCTCTTCACTTCAGAACTTAGAAAATCACTGCATGCGTTCCCCCATTGAAAGTCCTGTAAGAAGTGCTAAATCAGTGAGGCATGAACATATGTAATCGACTTATTCCGACAGTTTGCCTTAATAATGCATAAAAAAGAATGTACAAATTTGACCGTGCATATTAGTTGTTTGCTTCTTTGAACACCACAAATACTCATTCTTTCAAGGCGTCTGTCTAGTAACAGAGTGCCAGCTTTACTGTGATCTGTTATTGGTTTCTTCCAATTGAAGCAGCTGTGCATGCAAAAAGTCGCTATTTGATGAATGATGCTATCACAATATAAACAGTCGAAAACAACGCCTGTCCCTCAGTATTTTATTTATTTGTTGTTGTAGTTCATCTCCATGATCCCACAAGAGTGTCATCCTACAAAGTCATATGGCATGGACCCAGGCTGCATCAAGAAGTGTGTACATAGACTTTCACTTCATTTTTTTTAGGCATAGATGGTGCAATATTTTGCAGAAACCATCACAACAGCATGACTACATCGGCACCAGGCTTCATTTTAATTCTTTTATGTGCCGTGCCCAAACCTGGCAAGAGGCCTTTTGAACAGACTACTACAGTTGACAATAGTAGTGGTTAAATGTTATAGACCTTTTGCATAATGCCAACAAATCTGCTTTCACTAGGTGCTTGCCACTATCAAGAAGAATGGGCATGCAGGCAAGTAGTGCTTATTCACAAAGGTGTCATTTGCTACAACAAAACAAAAGTGGCAACAAGGAGAGGCCTCAACTCCAGGAGCTACAACTTTTGTCAAGATTTATGTCATTCTGGATGTTATCAGAGCAAACTACATGAAAAAGAGGGAAGCGAACTAAGAAGTGCAGTATGCTGTGATACCTCGTGTACTGGTGTACCAATCACGCAGTCATTTAGCACAGAATTGGCATCGCAAACAAAAATGCTAGCGTGTTCAGCTATAAGATCAGGTCAGTTTGTTGCAGCCACCAGTGCCTGGCATACCATCCTTGGCTCAAGAGACATGACATGACTGCTGTCACCTGCATGGCTTTAGGCAAGTGAGGGAGCTCATTACGATTGTGCTTTATCTCCGTAGTGTGAACAACTGATTAAGTAATAAATAGCCACTTGTGAGCAGTACACATTCCTTTAAATATACTGCGTGACTAGTGAATCAAAGATGCTGCACTTCACTCTTACAATTAGTATGAAATATGGACAAATAATCGGCACGGCCATGAAGTGGCAGAGTTCACAAGTGAAGTTAATGCATTGCAAGCTGTATTGCATTTCGTGCCCTCATGTGCACCTGCTACACACACTGCTTGCATAGCCATATGCAGCTGTCAATCGGCATGTTGAATTTTCATGAAGAAAAGCTGGGCAGACAGCACAAAACATACAAGCACACAGCGAAGCAGGCAACCATTTATTGGAGCCTGCCCATGTCTATCTCTTACAATGGTGGCCAAAAACAAGCATCACCTGACTGCCGGCTGTCAGGTTCATGAAAGTCCCTTATCAAAATGTACGTGATACAATACTCACAAAGTCGGGCAGCACACAGCTCCTTGACTGGAACAATGATCAGCTATTGCTATGGATGCTTTTATAAGAGTTCATGCTTACAAGAACATGTATAATTGTAAATACATGTGGAAACCTGTATAACTGCAAAATAACACCGATGTACTTTGTGTGTCAACCCTTACAGCTAAGGCACATTCTTAAGTGTGCCCAACACAGCGTGTGCACTGACCAGTTCCAGCCAGGGCACAATGCAGTCTGGATGAAAGTGATGCTGGCAGGGAAGTCGCTTGACTTGTTCACCAGTCTTGAACTCCTCCATACATACTGTGCACTGAAGCAATTTGTCTGCAATCAGTCAAGACATACAAAGTTGGAATGGTTCCCTAATCAGCCAAACTTTCAACAGCCCATGACACCACAACTGTCAGACAATGCTAGTATAGCTTCAGTTCAGAAGTGCATGCCCATAAAGCATGTTCATATTGGCAAGAAGTGCGATCTTGTACCTTTCAACCTGTTTTTATCAGTACTGTGAGCCACAATTATGAGTCAGCCATCGCATACTCATTCAAACCTAGACCAATCTCGATTCTAGGCTAGTACGCATAAATCAATGCACTGAGAAAAAGTTTTTTTCAAATGTAACACCACAGCCACATGGGCCAATTTATTCACACTTGAATAGACGCATGCTGCAGCAGTGAATGTCACTTTGGCAGACTTCCAGGGAAAACAGGGGGAAAGTGGGAGATGGAAATTTAAGACGATGACAAAACAAAAACAAAGTGAAAGCGGGAGCGAATGTTTCAACAAGTGGACTTGTCTTTTTGAAGACCTTGAAAGAGACAAGTCCACTTGTCAAAATGTTTGCTCCCGCTTTCACTTTGTTCTCGTATTGCTCATTGCTTTGGCAGACTGTTACTTTGGCAGCATGCTGCTACACGAGAAATAAAAGTCATCTGAAGTTGATGCCAATGTTAATAGGAAGATCTGTAGGCACATTATAAATTTGTTATTAGAATGTTTGCATAATAACACTACATTATATTTAAGAAGTGTTTAGCATGAATATTAACATAAATTCACTGCAATCACATCAACACACTGAATCATCACGAGCTCAGACATACAATCATCGATCGATTTTCCAGACGGCCGATTTTTCGGGCATACTTGATAATTCGGACACCTTCGCGGCACCGCCATGTACCCCACAGAGTCAATGTAAAAGAACGTATGAAATTTCCAATGAAAACACCTTTCGCCGACCTATTTTCCAGACTTGTTGCCATGACCACAGGTCCGAAACGGCATAATCGAAGCCACCCATCGCTGCCGCCATTTTTATTATCTCGCTGCCTTGAACAGATGCTCTTGCACGCAGATTCACTGGCAGCCGTAGCCACCACCTTGGCAATGCGAGGCCTACCTGCTTGAACGTTTGCTACCAAGCTTCCAGCTGTTCGGCGCCATGTTTTTCATTGAAAGAATTCGTCACTGTCATAAATGGCGCTGATTCCCCCTCTGTTATCCTCGCCAATAACTCCGCAGCTCGGAAAGCACAACACCTTGCAGGATGCTGGTTTCCGAAAGTCTGCTTCGCCTCAAAACAGGAATGCTACGCGGTGAAGCATACACAAACTATTGCGGTGAAGCATACCAAGAGTGTGAAAGGGGCATTTGTCACAGGGCGGGCACGGTAGGTATTCCTTAATTATACACACACAGTCTCTTGGGCCACTACATGCACCAATATGCCTAAAAACTGCAGGCTATTTAGGGCTATTCAGAGCTATTTAGGTCGTGTCTGTGGCTATTTGTACCCTTGGGGGCGGTAAAAGGCATGCATTCATTTTATTCGACTGCCCGATTTTTAGGATGTTTTCCCTGCGACCCCAGGGAGTCTGAACAATAGGTTCTCATAACTAAATTTTGTGACCCCCTATTGTGAACTTTGTTTTTGTAAGTCTCAGTTTTTTGTCGTTTCTGTACTTTTCTTCCACCTTCTTCTAATCGCCTCTTACTAATCTCTACTGTGGACATGTTTACTTTCCCCCTGCTCTCACTGAACCCAAGGGCTTCAAGGAGGCCAGTGGTGCCTAAATCAACCGCTGGGCAGATACTCTTCACATTCTATTAAAACATGCTCCATCGTCTCGCTAGATTTAATGCAGCATGCATATGCTTCTTCTTCCTTCTTAAATCTCGCTTTATAGGTGCGTGTTCCAAGGCATCCTGATCTCAGTTTGGAAAGTAACGAGTTTCCCTTTGAGTTATCATAAATTGTTTCTTTCCCGATAATGTAGTTGCAGCGCCCTCCGGCCAAATTCACAATAAGGAAAAAAAAAAAACACCCATTGAACACTTTCATAGAGTAAACCAAATATATCCATCTTATCTGTCCATGAGGCATCTAGACATGCACTTGTAATGCATTACCAGTCCATTTTATCCAGTGAAAAAGCGCAGTCTTGGGGAACGCCACATGATAGCCAGCGAGCTTGCATTCCGTATCCAATCCAATTCTTTCTGATGCCAACATGCTGCACAGCGCGCACCACATCCTCCCATGCTGTGGAGTTTTCAAATTGGTCAGCACTTTCAACTTCTTTAGCAAACAAATCTTCGTCTATGCGAAATCGCTTTCATGGCTTGCGCTGCGCAGAGGAACATAAAGGCGTGGTTGAAGTGCACGGCATGGTTGAGGACATGTCACTGGAGGCAGCCATCTTGGAAAGAGAGAGGCAAGCAAGGTGCCTCAATGCATGTGCAAGAAAGGGTGCGCGTGTCGACCACTCTCGCTAGTGAAATATGGCAGCAACGCTCCGCTCAGGCAGCTTGTAAGCAAACTGTTTCTCACTCCGCTAGCCCACTTGCGGCTAAGCGGAGAGCGCATGCACTTCCGCTCCACTTAGGTGCTGAGTGGAGCGTAAAAATGCCAAACTAAAACACTATTACTGACCCTACATTGAGTACTACTTATGAAGAACTATCGAAGCTACATATTTCACTGCAATTAATCGCGCTCCCTCGAAGTAACAGTGAATCTGCCCACCTCATAGAGGCATAAGCTAACATGATAAACAAACACCAACAAACTGACCATGCTGCTGTCATTACCTTTGTTGCTAAACCATAGTCCTTTTCATCTCTCTACAAGGCTTCAAAAGATTGTCAGTTACCTTGATTGTCATTATTTCTTTCCTTGCTGTAAGTCACTGGTGTCAATTTAAAAATCACATTCACCCACTTAAAGATGTAGCTAAATGAGCATGCTGTTCCTGCAAAGCCACTATCTAACTTTCCGCCCGGCTTAGTAAGGTGCTGTTGATACACTAGACAGGGATAGCTGCTTCTGCCAGCCAGTTAATAAGTCATTGTAGCCCATCTTAAAGCATGTATTTAATTACATGGAGCAGTAGGAAATGGCTCCTCTAATCTACCAATCACATTCTTAAATCGCATCAACATATTCATATTCTGTGAAAAATAAGGATATTGTCATGGATTCAAATAAATTGCATATCAGTTCTGCAGAAATCTGCAAGCTGGAGAAAATTTCACAAAAGGAAAAGATATCCTCTACTCGACAGCAGCATGAGGCTACCAATAAAAACCGTAAGATTGTCCCAGAGAGAACATTTTGTGATATTGACAGATGGATGGCAATTTTGTCTTTCAAGCAAACATATTATGCCCGAGAGCAAAAGTGTCTCGGAAGAGCAGATTGCTTTTAAAGATCTGGATGCAATAATTCATTATTAAAAGGGCCCTGAAACATTTTTTGAACATAGTAACAAAAAAAAGGGCAAAGCATCAATTGCGATAGCAAATTAGCACACAGCCATATGAAGTAAGGATGGTAATGTTAAGAAGTAAGGATGGTAAATTTATTGACCGTATCAAATTGTAAGCATCCACTTGCTAACTAAATTAATAAGCATGATGTCAACATGCACATTAAATATTATCACACTATGACTGTGGATACTCACTGTCAAAACACTGGCGTGAGGAAATGTGGCAGTAGCAGCGAGTGAAGTGACATTCATGCTGTATCGCTTCAGCGCAAATCAAGAGCCGAGGACACACAGCATGCATAAACCTAGACTCTGTCCCCAACACAGATTTCTCTTAAGGTACGGTCATGCGACTGCGCTGTGGCAGCTGGAGAGAACGCTGCCCCCTCACAACTACGCACCCCTTGCCCTCCCTATCAACTCCCTCATCTTCAACGGTCTCCATGCGCGCACACCTCTGTGACGGCGCCACCAGCTTAGCCCGCTCCTCGAAGTTTAATTTTCTGCCGTTATCAGGATGCAAGCATTAGGCGTTTCGTCGTCCTCGCTTGTTGTGGGCTTGCGCAACGCGATATTTCACGACTTGCACCATTTGTGCATTGTACTATGGTGCACGAATACTTCGAAAACAACTTTTAATTCAAACTTTTTTTTAGCTTTAACAAATTTTCAGGCCCTTTCGAGTTCGAATTATAGAGATTCCACTATCGCAATAAAAAACATTGCCAATCTATTAACGAAGGTCCTGCAAACATACGAGCCAAATATTATTGCACTGCATGCACCAGGAAATTAACAATCTCATTTCACAAGTCGCTTACTAACAAAATCAACAAGCATGGTGTTACGCTCACACAAGCAAACATGTCTGACTCAACGACCGCGGAAACTCACTCTCAAAACGGTGGAGTGAGGAAGTGCAGTAGGAGGAGTGAGCAAATTGGCCTTCGTGCTGCCTTTCGCTTCAACGCGAATGAAGTGACGAGTACACGTGCACCTAGACGCATAGACTGTCCCCATTGCAGATCGCTTTCAACATAGTGGCTGTGCTGTACGCAGCACCTGCTGGAGTAGAATGCCTCTCCTTCTGTTTGCGCCAGTCCAGCAGACAAGTTTCGGGAACTCCGAATGCCCGTGATGCAGCCCGATTTTCGTCCGCCTCTGCGCGCATGATCATTTGCCTTTTAATTGCGGCATCATGATGAACTCTGCATGTCTTCGCAGTTGGCACTTCCATGCTGATTGAGCAAATGCAGAAAATGGGAAGACGGTGGACAAACCTAAGCACACGTACTACATATAGCACATGGAGGAAGCTACAGCAGCTAGGCTCAAAGTGCGTACAAGACAGCCATAAAGAAATGCCAATGGCATTATGGTAATTCAGATTTAGGGTTGCACTCGATTCTAACACGCACACAATTTTTGGACCGGTTTTGTCAGGAAAAAAATGCGCATTAGATTCCAGTAAATATGGTACCTTGTGTGGTCTTCCCAAAAACTCTCCATTAGCCGGCATAGCAGTGCACAGCATGACATTATGGGAAGCTCAACGCTAGTGTATTTCTTCATTTAGAGAAATCACATTTTCACATTTCCAGCCAGTAGCCATAAAAACTGTATGCAGTGCATTGCAGCACACACCATTGCTGCAGTAAAGTGAATTGTATGCAGGTATCATCTAGACAAGGTTTGCCCGAAATTTTGTCCATTATAGCCGGGTCCATTAAAAGCAAAATTTGTTGCAGGAGTAGTACAGGCAAATCAAACTAAGTGAGAAAAATATACTGTTATACAGTAAACTTCTATATATAATGAAGTCGGTGAAATTGGCAAGTTGCTATTATATATCGAAATTTCGTTGTATTGAAATTTGACCTTTCATGGAAATAAGTACAAGCACCGATTAATTTTGCTTACACGAAAAGCGGCTGCAGAATATTCCCAATTATCGGCCAGTCGAAAAAAGCAAACTTAATGAGAAAATAATCCAATTTGGTGAATTTGAGAGTCGGTGACGGATGATATGGTTTCATGTCACGTCAACGATATCTTCATATCGACAGTACGAATTAAGTGAAGCCAGCCATTCTTCACTCCACCGTCCAGTTGATAGCGTCGCCTCCGTGGCCCCAACCCACGGGCGGCCCTGCTTCCAGCTTTGATGCCCCCACTACCCCTTGAGTGCCCTGGAGATCCTGCGCCACCTGCTTTATTATAACCTCAGGTGCTCTCCTGAGGCCTCAGTTTGCCAGTTACATGTGCCTTTCTGGAGCAGTGCTTGTAAAAAATGCAATCTATCGTCGCAACAAGAAAAGCAACCCAAGACTTATACAACACCAGTCAGAACCTTGCCCCTTCAGAAACAGCAATCACCAAATGGGGCGTCCGTGCCCACTGCCTGACCGCGCGGGCAGCCAGCGACAGAGCGTAAACAAACTCGACCACACTCCACAATGCCGGTGTGTCTAAGGGATGCGTACAACAGGCGCTAAGAAACCTCCGCCGTAGTGCCTAGGCAGAGTTGCATATTGAAGGAGCAAAGGCCCCCAGATTTTCTCTCTCGCACACGCTCTTCGCGCCTGCACAGAAACGTCAAGAGTCGCGAGGAACGGCACGGCCCGCTGTACCTACTAGCAATCCAACTTTTTCATGTTCCTGTGCTGCCCTCTGACGGACGCCGCTGGAAACGTTTTCGAAGGGTGTCGGGGCTATCACCGGTTGATTTGTGTATCTGCAGCCAAGTTGAGTGTGCGTTGGTTGCGCGCTTCGTGGACAGCGATCATTATCAAAATCTTCTCCTGGGCAGCATGTCGTTCAGCCATCGATCAATGGGTGAACAAACCCGAGTGCACTGCTGTGCTAACAGTGCAGCCGATAAAGGCAGGCCGAGTTCTGTATGCCGACGTGGCTGACGGAGTTTGTCGCTGATGCGACAATATAAACTGTCGAAATCTGTCGAAATGCGAGGTGCAAGAGCTGGCTCTTGCGCCTCGCATTTCGTATTCCTTTTACACATTCATTAAAATTTCGCATATTCAAGAAGCTTTCTAGCGCAGCCTTTCACGTCGGATTTGCCAAAGCAATGCATATGTTTACATTGGCATCTACAGCCAAAAATCGCTGCTAGCTCAGGATATTGTGGAAACGGTGCATCACCGATATGAAATAATGTCAAAACATAGAAAAACCATGGCCGCTGGCAAAACAGACATATCTGCGCATATGAGCCGCGTTGTTCCACCCGGAAACAAGTCAATATGAGCGACTGAGCCACTTAAACAACGGCAACTGTGATCCAGACATATATTACAGGCTGCTATTACTGATTCTCGCTTTTGTTTAATTTCATCATAGTTGCAGTTTGCGGGTGCCATAAAGTGTTATTAGAAAAAACTGTGCTTGGCATAAGCCCTCACTTATAGGCCGTGTAGTTATCTCGTGAAAATGCGGATGCCATTGCTGACACCATAGGTAACTGAGCTAGCTTATGCTGCTGTACCAAATGCACTGTCTCTTCTTTCCCGTTTGACGCAGAGGTAAATAGCGCTTCTCTGGAATTAAGAAATGTGCCAGCATAACAATACATACAGACCCACCCTCCACGTAGCGAATGTGACTGGCAGCCTTCAGGAATATTGACTTAAGTACAGGATGTTGGCACAGTACTGTGTCGCCTCGCGCCACTTATTGTGTACGTGCCATGCGAGGTGTAGTTGATATCAAATCGCTATAGGGTCACAACTGAAATATAAGATCAGTTTCCTTCGTCCTAGCTACTTAGTTTTTCCATTCAAATCCACCAGTAGCGGGTGCATGAACTAGACGGGCCAGGCCTAACCCAACCTTTGCAAAACAGGATCAACATTGGCCCAAACTTCATGTGCATGGCTTGGGAGGACTGAAGCTTGTGCATTTCAACTTCGGAGGCATGTCGACACATTTTGAGCACGAATAACTATATATACAAGCGAATGGACTGCGGCTATCACACTGTCTGTTTGACGGTCGATCGTGCAGGGTTCGATTGAGGTTCGATCATGGTCGACACGCTGATTTTATCGGTGCCGTTGACAAGAAAGCCCGTCGCGCTACAACTCGCGCCCATTGGTTGCGCCGTTGTCAGCCTATTGTGATCAAATAGTCTCAGCGACACACTGTGCTGAGTAGTCGGCCAATCGCTGGCGTCAGCGTCTTGTCAGTCTCGTATCGACCCAGTGTTACCGCACCTTAACAAGTATGTGAAGTCAGGCAATGCACTGCCACCAACAGCAAGAGAGGGCCGACGCTGCAAGAAGACTGCGTCAGCGACGTGATGTTTTGAAGTGTTGTCCAAGTGTAACGCAGGGCTTTGTCGATAAAGTTGATAGCTGTCAATACAAGGCGGCAACTACGTGGTTCACTGTGCAATTCGGACGAGGCTCTGGCCACTTTCTGTTTCAAAGTAGAGTTGCAGTCTTGCGCTAAGCACATTTTCGGCACCGCACCGACGTGTATACAGAGCAACTGACCAGGGCAGTTCCAAAGCGGTACATGTCACAGGTGTTCCCTGCAGTACAGGTCCGTGCTCTTTTTTTTTCTTTTTTTCGGGGTACTTTTGCTTGATATCAGGCCGCGCACGCATCCCTTCCAAAATGTTTTGCGACTAATCTGCTAGGACAGGGCGCATGCACCGTGAAATAGGCGGATTGTAAAAATGCAGCCCGGATGCGTGCCCTCTCCTGTGACGCGCGAGGCAGGAGGGTGAGGCAAAGGAGGAGGGGCGTTCATCTTTAGTGGCTGCTACAGTGCCTCGATGTCCTCCTCGCCCCCTGCTCCATACAGAGTAGACAACCGCGGCGTCTACTACGGCGTTGGGGCCTACAACTACTACAACGTTGACGTGCGCGGTGCAGACGATGCAACCGTGGGCTATGGTGATGGCGCGTCCGGGAGCGATGGTGAAAACACAACCGCGAGCGATGGTGGCGTTGCGTCCGCGTGTGGTCGTGACGACAACGTGACATCGACAGAGCAGAAGTTTTCACATCAAATATTCAACTGCAGATTTCAGCTCCTACTCTCACTAATAAAAAGGTTGCGCAACGAGACACAAGAGCAGACGTTTTTAATGTGCTGTCATCTACCTCTGCACGACGGATGGATGCACAATGATCAAAATGTAAAGAAAGTTGTCTTCAAAGGCAAAGGACTACATCCCATGCAAGTTTTGGGTGCTCAAAGCAAAGATTTACATGTTTACAACAAATGAACCACCTTTGAGCTCTGTTTTCTCAGCTTTCATTTTTTGTGCAGTTGCTTTCAGTCATCCCAGTACCATTTCACAATGAATGAAGACAAAATCATTCTGTCTTTTGCACTTAGATTCTGAAACATTGATGAATGCAATAAAGTTGTCCATTTTTAACTGTATCTCATAAAAAAAGTTATAATGGGTTTCTTGCAAAAGTCGTTAGTAAGACAATAGGCATAGAAAAGTTAAATATTTTTATGCTCATTTCGGCCCTTAAGGAATAACCAATAGCTTCACTGCACAGAATGGGCCTTTGTAAACATGTGGATGTGAAAATCCCGTGTAATTAATTTGGGAATGACCATTACAGGCTGCCAATTGTTGTAACTTGAAAACTATAATAGATAGCAAAAGCTAATTTCAGTTATGATACCAGCATAACAAATCACACCTGCATACCAAATTTCCGCATTTTATTCCCATAAAATAAAATGTTTTCATTGGCCCATCTCCCCTTAAGGGGAAGATGCCCCACAATAAAACATTTCTTTAATATTTGAACTAGAGATATCAAAATCCACCCACTTATACAGCATTTAAAGCAGATTTCAAATATGTCATTAGTTTCTGTGTAGCTGCTATAGTTCTTGAGTTAAGTCCTACACAGTGGCAAAATAGAGTGATTTTACGGGTACTTTATTGTGTAATAAGTTTTCGCAAAATGCTTTGTGGAGTAGCTTATTTAGCTCTTTGTGGGCCGCAAAGTGCCGATATCTATTCAAACAGCATGTACAATTAGTGGAACTATTTAAAAAATTAGGAGACTTCAACTAATTTTTTTCACAATCACATGAAAATAACCTTGTACACTTACAAGTTACTGAAGTACTATAGTGCCAAACAGAAGACAAGAGACACGAACGAGCGCTCGTCCGTGTCTCTTCTTGTGACATCTGTTTGGCGCTATAGTACTTCAGTAACATGCACCAACTAGCCCAACAAAAAGTTCTGCTGGAACACTTACAAGTATCTTATACTAACGAAATTCGGCATACACACTCTTGAAGATATGTACGGTGCTAATATCTACTTGAAGTTGCAATATCTCCAAGCAGTAAGTTGCGAAAATACACGGTTATATTTCAGAGAATTGAGAAAAAAATTCCCGTATTTAATCGCATAATGATCGCACTTGCGTAATGATCGAATCCCTGAATTTTGTCGGCAAAATTTGATTTTTTTTCTTTCCCATGTAATGATCGCACTCCGAACTTGCCGCAGCGATATGTCATGTGCCAAGTCTAGCTAGTAATGATCGCGCTTACCATCTGTCGAATGCTACGCGAACAACTCTTCAAGACAAACCAAGCGGTTTGCACGCACCAAACATTCTTAAGAAGATGCCTCATTTCATGCCTTTCATCACTTTTCCGCACTTCCATGACAAAAACAAATACATAGCTACAACCAAACTTGCCTTTTTTATGTGTAGGCTTTATAATGGTTGTGGTCAACAACAACAAAAAAGGCGCCTTTCGATTCTCGTCTGCACTCCTGAACACGAAACAAATCGCGAGCAGCAACGATAGTAGCCACGTTTACACTGATACGTTAGAAGTGTATCCTATTCGTACGCAGACGCTTGTAACACAGCTAAGATATTTGCCCACCCTTAGCGGAAACATGCCGTATTAGAATAGTAGTGAAGACAAATGCCGCAGTTTCCGCAGCATGTCCGCCATGTGTTTCTATGTCACTGGCAGCTAAGCGCGCCCATCTGTTTCTGTCCACTCAAAGTGGATATGGCTACGTTATTGCCGCAAACTTGCCGATATTAACGATATCATCCATTGCTAATATGGAAGCAACTGTTTCAATGCACGTAATGTACTCACGAGAAGAAAAAAAATCGCTTTCGCTGTGTTCGGCTTGCTCAGCCAGCCGCTATTTTTGTTTTGGTGTCCCGCACTACATAAGTACAGCGACAGCCACCTATTTGTTGACCTGTTGTCATCCTGCAGCAAACGCAAGATGAAAAAAATTTTTCTTTTCGCGGGAAATTTAACCCACGTGATGATCGCACCCCTGAATTTGCGTCAATTTTTTTTACAGAAAAGTGCGATCATTATGCAAGTAAATATGCTAGTTGAAATGTTCCAATTCTTTTGCACAGTTTCAGTAATTGTACACACTGGTTGGCTAGATATTGGCACTTTGCGATCTATAACGAGCTAAACAAGCTACAGCAGGATGCTTTTTGTGAAAATTTATTATACAAAAAAGTGGCCATAAATATGACTATATTTTGCCATTGTGCATTACGTAACTCAAACTATAACAGCTACACAAAAAATGACATATTTGAAATCTGCATACAAAACTATACTTGACTGAATTTTGAAACCTCTAATATAAATTTGAAAAAAAGTTGTTTCGAGGAGAGTCTCCTCTAAGCGAATCACGTGGGTCTTTAGTTCAACATATTTCCTGTGTTAAAACCAGTTGTTGAAAAATAATTTACCACTATGATATGGCAAATTTTGACACTATTAATACTGAGTTAGCTAATTTTTTTTATCCTTTCCTAAGCCAATTTGATGATCGCACGGTTGATGAGAACTGGATCGTTTTCAAAAATAAAATACTTGAGTTTACTGACAAGTGTAGTATCCTGCAATGTTAAGAAGCCCTGATTCAACTCCAAGTTAGTAAAAGCTTTCCAACCGAAAAAAAAAAAGAACGACTGTATCGAATAGCGAATAAAAGTTCACCTCCTTGTAAGCATCCTATTTCGATGCCAGTGCACAACGCTTACACAGAGGCTACAAAACTTGCCAAAAAGGCATTTCAAGTACACACTTTCCCCGCAGTACTTGGGAATGACCCCTAAAGAGTTTTGGCGTGTTATTAACCACTCCAAAGATAATTCGGTCACGCTGAATGATTCCGATGGCTCACCGGTACCCGGTGATATATGTCCCCATGCACTTAATTCTGTGTTCTGCAACAACTTTGTTCTATGTATTGACCCTGTGCTTCAACTCCAGAGTGTTGCAATTACCCACCTATGTACTTCATTATCATTGAACCTCTTGGGGTCGAAAAGATCTGAAGTTGTCATCAAGTTCTGGTGCTGAATTGGTTAACGCGAAATTTCTGAAAAATACTGTTTATTCATCTGTTCTGCTGTCAAGAATTTTTCAGCAATCTAGCTCCCTGCCGATAGGAAGGTCGGGAAGATAGCCCCCCTTCAATAGTCCGGTAGCAAAAATTCGCCCCTCAACTACTGCCCCATTTCCCTCACCAGCATTCCTTGCAAGGTTCTTGAACATATTTTGTACTCACATTAGAAAAGCACTTAGACAATAATTCATTTTACTGCGATAGATATTATATGGACACTCCAGGCACATTTCTGCCGTCACTGTGAGGTTCCATAAGAGGGGAAGCGTATGAGGGTGAGCCGGCGAATGCAGTTCAACCTCGCATGCGCGAGCGAGGAACGCGGCCGTGATGCGTGCCCCATCCTGTGGCACGCGAGGCAAGGGGGGTCACACGAGGGAAAAGGGACATTCTTTTCTAGCGGCTGCCAGGGTGTCTCGATGTCCTCCTTGCCCGCCGCTCTGTAAAGAGTGGAGACATTGCGGCATCTACTATGGCGTTGGCCACACAATTTTGCAGACGCCGTAGTAGACTCCTTTGGCAGACACCGTAAGGACGCGTTGCCGGCACTCGTGTCTTGAAAGCAATCTGCGACGTGGCCAAAGTGCACGCCCGTGCGGGCCTCATCTTCAAAGCGATCTGCGATGTTTGCAGAGTGCTTGTAGTGCCGGTAGCTTCATATGCGCGTTTCGACGTTTTGTTCGCGTTGAAGCGACAGATGGCACTGAGGTCAATTGGCTTGCAGCTGCTGCGGTGATTCCTAACTCGTGTTTTCACAGACAGTTTCCGCTGTCATTGAGCAAGATGTGTTCATGTTTACCTGTGCGCGCGTGATACCGTACTGGTTAATTTAGTTAAAACAGGTTGACGGGATAGTTAGTTTGAATCCATGATATAATGTGTAAGTGTGACTGAACAAGGACCTAGAAGGAAGTCTGTTTATACGTCCTCGTTGAGTCGCGCTTACACATTCTATCATTGTTAATTTAGTAAGTGAATGTTTACAAGCTTCCATGATTGATAAAACTGCTACCCTTACTTCGTACAGCTATCTACTGATTTGCTATCACAATTGGTGCTTCACCTTTGGGGCGCAACTGCGAATTTTTTCACAAAAGCACAACATGGTTTCCGAAAAAACTTTTCTTGTGAAACTCAACTTTTTTCTTTTACTCACCACCATCTTATTCTTGACAAAGGTTCATTCGCAGACTGCTTCTTTTTATTTCACCAAGGCCTTCGACAAAGTGTGTAATAAATTGCTTCTATATAAAAATAAACTGTTTTGATCCTAACCTGTTTGCATGGCTTGAACATTTTCTCCTTAATCGGTCACAGTAAGTTGTGTCAAATAACTATATGTGCCAATTTAATCCCGTAGACTCTGTTGTGCCCCAAGGATCAGATATAGGCCCTCTTTGCTTAATTTACATTAATGATTTACCCAATGATGTTTTTTTCTAATACAGTCGAACCCGACTATATCGAACCCGTTTACATCGAATTATTCTATATATAGAACAATTTCTGGACACTGTATAGTTACAATGAGTATATATAGCAATAATTACGCTTACATCGAACAAAAATAGCAGCGACTCCCGATACATCGAACGTCAAGCGACGGAAAAGTGCCCCCAGAAGTTGGCTTTCCCTCGCGGTGACAAGGAAACCCGGCGGCAAGGCTCCATCCAACCGCTCTCCCTACCGTGACTGCGCCTCCCTGCAAAAAATTATCCTGGCCCGCCCGCAGCGCTAGCTCAGACAGCCATTCGGAGGCTCCTGTGCCCTCGTCGTGCAAGATGGCGAAAGTGCGAGTTGTCGCGCTGCTTTTCAGGTTCATTCTGTGTTTGCCTTGTGGGCCTTGTCCCACAGTGTTGCCGTGATGGAGCGGCAGAATTCGTGAAGCTCGAAATCATAAATCTGGTCGAACGCGATGAGAAGTCGGATGTTGCCGCAGCGTGCAAGATTCCGAGGAGCACTCTCAGTGCGATGTTGAATAAGGGGGAGATTAGGGCTGGAAGCAGACAATCACGACTTGGTGCCCGTGGTGCCCAACGTGTATGCACAGCCGTGTACGAGGGGTTCATCCAAAATCGCTTTAGCCGTGCCGGCTTCCGCGTGCTCAGTAATGACTAAATTCTGATTAGTGCGACATAGCCGTTGCCGACATTGCCAAAGTTTGGAGCGAGCTGTCAAGAATTTCCGGAAGCTGTTGACGAATCAACGGTGGACGAGTTTGAGTGCAAATGGGAGAGCCCGAAAACGAAGACTATATTGCCGACATCGTACCGAGCACAAGCGAAAGTGGGCACAATGAGGAAAGCAACGACGGTCCTTTGCCCACATGCTCCGAAGTGATTGGTGCGTCCGCACTAGTCCGGTGCTTCTGCGCGAATGCAGAAGGTTGCGGCCTCAGCTGCTTCGACTCCTTAGACAATGGGGAGACATGCGTGTGTTGCAAGAAGAGAAATTGCCCAAGCAGAAGAAAATAGTGGACTATTTCATGCGAAACTAAGCTAGTTTCATCAATAAAATGATTTTATAAATGGTATGTGCTTTTATGACATCCAATCATTTAGCAGGCTTATATCGAATTATGCTCTATATCGAACTGACAGGTGTTTTTTTGTGAGTTCGATATAGCCGGGTTCAACTGTATTTACCTTTTCACAGAGGACTTATCCTCCGTGAAATCTCGGACAAATCTGATAACGAATTCTTACAAGATGATATAAACACTATCTCTAACTGGTCTGACGTATGGTTAATGCAACTGAACAGAACTAAATGTATATATATGTGTGTAACTCGCACCAATATTTCTCCGCCATACTATTACCTTAATAATACTTCCCTGGAAGTCGTAACCTCGTATAAGTACCTAGACGTCCACATAACCTCGTCACTTTCCTGGTCGTTCCACATCGATAAGGTAATTAACAATACTAACCGCATGGTAGGTTATCTTTACGAAATGTTTCTTCTGCCCCTACATCATTAAAATTAATCGAATACAAAACGCTTATTATGAGTAAAATGAAGATTGAGTACACCTCATCCATCTGGGACCCGCATTTCGAAACCCTTATTCGATCACTTGAACTAATCCAAAACAATGCCGCGTATTTCATTTATAGCAATTACAGCTGCGCATCAAGCGTAACTGCCATGAAAAACTCTTTGCTACTTGCTCCTCTATCAGTCCAATGTAAGTGCTTGCTCCTTGCTTTATTTCATAAACTATATTTCCACGATTCCTACCTACGCAATAATCTTATATCATCTCCTACCTACATTTCCTCTCGCATTGATCATAGCCATAAGGTTGGAATAATTCGATGCCACACCAGAACCTGTCCCAAATCATTTATTCCTAGGACCTCTCAGGAATGGAACCACGTTCCCGGCGTAGTTGTCGCAATCGAGGACAACTCAGTTTCGTTCGGCCATATCAGACATCACTCCCGGATACAATTAACTTATCAAACACCTAAAAACACTAAACACCTTTTGCTGCTTTGTTATTTACTTATGTATATCTCTCTTACCCACTCCCCTCCATAATACTTCGACCTTGAGGGTACAATAAAATAAATAAAAATAAAATAAAATAAACTGTATACGAATATATTATGAAAGCGCACGACCCTGTCTTGTGCGCACAGTCCTGTCCAAACGCTCTGCAACGATATGTTTACGCAGATCTGTTGTAAAGTGTGTTGAGTGCAATACAGCTCCTCAAGGCTGTGTGGTGCAGCACAAAGCGGGACAAGGGACACAGAAAAATGAGGACAAGCACTTTTCTGTGTCCCTTGTACCATTTTAGACTGCAGCACACAGCTTCATGGAAAACCAACTAGCCCAAACCATCACCCTTCTAAGCTCCTGAATATGAGCATCAGCAAGCTCCTTCGCCAAGAGCAATTCACAATGCATGAGCTCAAAGTCTCATTTTACTTGCACTGTAGCCAACACAAAAGAGCAGCAGGTACTATTGATGTTCCAGTATCTCGCACTGCACTCCCAATATTTAAGTGCAGACATCCAGTTAAGCTCCTTCCCCGAGGTGTGTTCACTGCAGCAAGCAGACGGTTACAAAAGGTACCACTTGGAAATACCATGCACCGTGTCAAAATCACTTCAGCTGCAGCACAATGAATGTATCTATACTCACCAACTTGCTCCTGGACAATCTTGACAGTGGGAATCTGCTCAATCTTGTCTTTCGCTAAAGGAGGCGGCCCTGTCCCATCCAGTTGATTCAGGAGCTGCAAATGGCACATGATGATGGCTGTCACACCATGAAGCAATGCCAGGTTAAAATCTACAAGTCTAGCACCATCCTTTTCTTAAAGGCTGGCAGCCACAGACACAGCAAGCATTAAGAATTGAGTGTTAATTGCGCGAGAGCAGATATATATATTACCACACAAAAGGAAGGGAGAAGGAAGACACAAACAAATCAACACCGCAAGTTCAACTGACCCAGACAGCTAACGCGACAAAAACATTTCTGTCTCCAATTAAGAGACTGATGTTCCCAATCTCTGCAGCTTCTGCTATTTCTCTGGTAAGCTGGTCAAAGTTTCTGGCCAGCTATGAATGCGATTAAACAGGGGTTTGCATCCGTAGCATGGCAAGGTGGCCTGATAAGGCTAGTTTTTTAACCTTATACCAGTGCTCATGTAATTGCTTTGCACAGCAGTAATTCTGCAGCTTTGCACTGATCCTTATGCTAAGAACAGCTTTCATTAGCTTGATGAAAGCCATGAAATAGCTATTGCACTTGTAGTTAAGGTGATGTAAAGCAAGCTGAAAAAAATAAAGAAATATCCCTGGCAGGAGGACGAGCATATTTAAGTTACAATGTCACTCTCCATTTGACGAAACATTAAAAAAATGTTTGGCACGATTTTACAGGGTTTTTCAAGGAACTATTACAGAAAGACAGTTACATTTTGTTCACCTCATTTCTTAACAGGGCACTGAGGTATACCTTTCACTAAGACTGCTGCAAAAAAAATTTTTGTACAGACTGAAGTGGAAAAATGATTACAAAAATCTGCACATGCAAACAAAAGTTATTCAACCTCAAGAGAGAGAGAGAGAGAATTTTTCTTTTTTTCATAACTCAACAAGAAGTTGAGGTGATGATGTACAAGCCCATGTCAAAGCCATCATTCAGCAAACTATCTTTGGTTTGCACACTAAAATGCACCATGCAGATCTGGCTGAGGTTTTGTCCAGCTGCGTTATAGATAGGTGACAACGATTTCCCATTTTAAGCACCTTGAAACTGCCCATGTCAATACTGCTTTGCCTAAAAGCTCTGGTAGAAACCACAGAAGACGACCATCAAAGTTAACGAAAGCTCATGTCACCATGCTGTGTTTTTCATGTGGAGAGCATAGAGCTGGTGCTCACGCTCCTTATTTCCCTTCTGCTCCTACATACGCGACATCACTGCCTGTGCTAACCAATCAGACACCTCTCTCTTCGCTGCACATGCACTTCCCTCTCTGTCTTCACGCCATGTGCTTTTTTCTCAACACTTTCCTCTCTTCCCTACTCATTATCCTCTACCATGTTAGATTGTTGTCTGCCAACCACTAAAAACCTAGCAAAATAGCTCAAGCAATAAAAACTGTGGCACCTGTGTTATGACAGCATCCAGGCCCCCTCGGCCCCAGGCATAGTCTCCAGGGTTGCCATGCAGGTTGACCAGCCTGCTTTGAGAGCGAGCGGACACAACCAGTCAGCAACAAGGTGCCCAACATGCCAAACCAATAGCTTACCAGCTACCGCAAGTGACAAGTAAGCACCATAATAGCAATGTGTCTGCTGCATTATCACAAAATGCTTTAAGGCGATAGACTCATGACAAAAATACAAAACTAGTGATGCCGAGGATCATTTATGATTAGGGGTGTGCAAATACCGAATTTCAGATAGAATATCGGATGAAGAACAAAAAGCCAAATATCAATTAAAATATGAAATATCTATATTTTTCGCAAAGTTTATTGCTTACGAATTTTGGGCAAGAAAATACGGTGCTGCACATGCCTGGGAGTATCCTAGCATTGCATAACAAGAATGTAGCAAAGCTATGAGTCACATGGGTACATAAAAACAAAGATATACAGTAGTCTATTCTTATTAAAGGGATCATCCATTTAATATACCAGCGCTGATTACAGCTCCGTTCTAAAATATGAAGGCCTGAAAAAAATTTGTATCAGGAGTTTTTGTTGAATAGAACCAAGCGCTTCTTTTTCCCCTCTGAAACCAGTGAATTAGTGACGTTTTGTTGTACTGAATACCGATGAGGTTCTCAGTTTGGTAGTGGGCCAACGTGACCAGATGAGCAGACGCCGTCCATGTGTCCGGTTCTGCATGATTTGCCACTTGTCAAAGAATATGGAATCTGGACGGGCACGGCAAGTTTACGACGCTCGCTACACCCCCTTCTCTTCCTCTTCGTTCATCCGCCACCTCTTGCTTTTGTTTCCTAGGTGATTTGTCGGCTCTCCGAGTGTCATACGGCTGCAGCAAATAGATCTGCGTCAATTTGGCATCAAACCGCAACTGTTGTCGCCAATGCCTTATGAAGCAGTGGCGATTAGGCCTAATGGCCGATGCAGTGCGGGCCGAGGCGAAAATTAGCCACCGGCCGATGTGGTATTGGGCCACAAGCCATCATGGAATGCTTGCCGCTAGTATGTTTGTACGAGTGGCTGATCAGTAATTCATCCCAAGATAACACGAGCGGGAACGGCTCTCAAAGTGGCGTGAAGTTCGTTGGCAAGCATATCCAACACGATCTGCATGCCTATCGGCGGCTCAATCTTCGCACCTGCTTTCTCACTTTACAAAATACACACTGCTTTTGTTCACATTCCTTCTGTCCCTGTCACGTCATTATTTCAATCCGTACTGCCGACCCGGACAAACCTTGTACCAACAGAGGCGGCCCCAGCTGAACTGGTGCTGTTCTACGAATTGCGGTGTTCAGTCGCTGTGTGTGCGATCACCGCATCAGGCTGACCTCAGGGAGCACACGCAGCGAGTCTTGAAGTGAGGGAAGCTCACAGTAAAATTAATTATGACGAACGACTGAGGAATATGGAAGAAAGTACATGGGCTGGGAGAGTGTTCAGGTATTTGTACAGTAATAACATTGATACACAGTGGAGGAAAAGAACTACGAAGCTTACCAGTAACTATGCGGCCTGTATGTTGAGCAACACAGCAACAAAGAACGTCAAGCAAAAAGTCAGGGAGTCTGAGATAATCTCATGGGTGGCGGCAATGGAAAAGAAACCTGCCATGAGTAAGTGCTTAAGAGGAAGAAACGAAAACGGGAAAGAAAAAATTTATGATAACTCACAAGGGAAGCTCACTACTTTTCGAAGAGAGATTAGGATGCCTTATAACACGCAATTATTATAAGAATATTACTGCGGTAAAGCTAGGGCAACGATCGAGCATGTTTTATTATAATGTGAAGACATCTGCCCAGCGGTATATTTAAGAATTACTGGCCTCCTTGAAGCCCTTGGGTTCAGCGAGAGCAGGGGGAACGTAAACATGTCCACAATAGAGATTAGTAAGAGGTGATTTGAAGATTGGTGGAACAAAAGTAGGGAAATGACAAACAACGGAGGCGTACAGAAACTAAGTTCACAATAGAGGTTCAAAAAGTTTGGGTATGGAAATTTGCCACGAGTTTCCTTTTCTTTCTTTCTTTTTTAGCACACGCAGGAGATTAGGCAATAAAATAACAAGCGCTTGATGGCGCAATCCACCACCCCGTTCCAAAGGGGCCGCTCATAACATCCATCCATCCATCCATCCATCCATCCATCCGTGTCAGCCAGAGCAGCTCGTCCGTGGCATGTTTGGCGGTCCTTTTGGGGTGAAAAATGAAGCGCTCGCTAGGGCAGCATCGAGCACAAGGGACTCCGCAGCGCACACGACATGTGGCACTGCACAGGTCTCTACACCGAATATATCGAAAAATCGAGCGGTAGGTATTCTATTCGAGAGTCCAATTTTTCGAACGATCACTAAGATTCGGTGATATGCGATATTTGTACACCCCTACTTTATGATGCATCTTTCTTTTCAATATGCATGCCTTATAGAGCAAGAATTGGAAAGTTGGGGGAGCCCGACTTAACTTTGCATCATTAAATTGCACTAATGTGCAAGCAAGATGAACACATGAAGAAAAAAATGAACATGCAGCAAGGCTAAACAAGCACAGACTGTCTGTTCTCTTGCTTTATGCCTTTATCTCATGTTCTCGCTAAAAATTATGTGGAAGTGAAAAACCCAAACAAATAATGCTTGGCTAAAGCGCTTTATTGATACTCACACTGGAAGGCCTTGGTTGGAGATGAAACCTGCAAAGTTAAGGAAGAAAAGCAGTTAATTCAGGCTATTGAACCATGATCAATCAAGCCATAAGTGTACTGAGCATTGGTATTCACCTGTAGTTCCAGTGAGGTTGGCAAAAATCTGGTGAATGATACTGAAAAATAAGAAATTCACACCATAAATTCGAGCGGGTAGGCTTCATCAGTGGGCGCATAACTTGTGCTTTATAGGGGACAAAGCCTCTGAACATGGTAAATAAACCTGCCCACTGATTATACAGGGTGTCCCAGCTAACTTTAGGCAGTTTAAAAATATGTGAATGCCACGTAGCTGGACAGAACCAAAGGAATGTTTGTCGTCGCTTCGAGATACTCAGATAATTTACTTTTCATTCTACTTAATTACATAGTTAGTCCTAATTAATTACTTAATCAACTTCTCAAACATTATAATTCGATGAAAAGTGTCAATGAGAAAATAGTAGAGCAACATGAAAAACTCCGAATACAGCTTTCTGTTGCTTTCTCCTGTTGCTCTTTTTTCTCTCTCTCTCTCTTCCAGGCCATGACATCCCCACAGCAAATTGTGTAGACTAAGGTGCACTCCCATGTTGCATGTCTGATAACAGCAAGCAGTGCATGGGAAGCTAATTAATCCCACGGAAGCACACTCTTTTCAGCAGTGTTTCTGGCGTTCCATGTTTGCCTTGACGTGGTCCTCCACCAGGCCAGCACATCCCCTGCTAGGGCTGCTTCTGTCCTGGCTTTGTAGATCAGGACCTGAGCGCAGCAAGAAAGTCCTTTGGGAAGAGGGTGTGTGTTGCGTGGCACCCTTGCCAGAAGGTGCTTTTTCACCTCTAACTTGAACTTGCCCTTGAACTGTGGTGCAATAGGGACATTGTCCATTGGAGCAGACAAGCATTGTGTAGCAACTCGCTTGCCACATCCTGGGCCGTGCTGTTGCTGACACTACCGGCATGCACAAGGACCCAGTTCATGCCCACCTCAGCCATGGAAGACCGATAAAGATCCAAAGCAGCTTTTTTATACGGTACTCCCAAGTACCAACTAAGGGAGATCCTGAAAGTGATTCAAGGCCTCGAGCATAGTTAGTGTAAATGATTATTCTCCAGCTGTTATGTGCGCCGTCATTGTTGGTCTCTCTCAGTCTCTGCAAGGTAAACAGGATGGCGTGAAGTTCTATTGTCTTAACTGGTAGGTCTTCTTGGGGTCAAAAAACCACATCCTTCCTCATGTTGTCACTCAAGAATGCCAATGCCGGAAGTCAGGACACAGTCTCATGCGGCGTCAGTGAATACAGCGTCCTCTGGTCATCGACTCTTCTGGCAATGGCCGCCCTGCGAGATGAGCGGTTGTCCTTGCGCTGGTGGCAGATGATGGGTTTGGCAACCTGTAACTGCACATCATTCCATGGTGCCATTCTTGGAAGTAGATCATGCGTGTCATCTGTTTTGCCCGTCTGTTTACCTTCAATTTGGAAAAGGAGGCATCCTGCACGGTTGAAATGACACTGCTATTGTTCAGCCCTTCTCGCAGCGGTGGGAGGGCTTAATAGTGGTGGAGCTCCTCGATTCCGGTGTAGCAAGGAAGTACTGTCCCAACTCCTAAGCTTTCCTGGTGAAATCTCTGGAGCTTTTTCTTCTAGTGCCTCAGTGAGTTTTAAGCAAGTTGCAAGCACGGGACGCGGAGGTGGCCATGACCAGTGTACGTGCCGTTTGTGTGCCTGCCCCTCCACTCTGGTGGGCTATCCTCCGTCAGAGGTGCAGGACTTGCTTCCACCTTGCCTCAAGCTACTTCAGCCAGGTGGCTGCACCTCCCTTCTCGTGGATCAGGGTACCCAGAATCTTCACAAAGCATTATGCTGTTCTAGTTGACGATTGAAGCGTTCTACCATGCCATTAGAACTTGGGTGATAAGCTGTTGTTTGTATGAGTGTTACACCCAAAAGATGGGAGAGAGCTTGAAAGAGGGACGAGTCAAATTGTCTTCCTCCGTCTGTCGTTATGGTTTGTGGTACACCGTAACGAGAAATCCAGGTATTTAAGATGGCCTAGGCTATAGAGGGTGCTAAGAATCCGTGGTTCCGGACAGGCCGCCATTAGAATCTGAACCTGGCAACATTTAATGCTAGAGCGTTATTTAGTGAGGCTAGTCTAACAGTGCTATTGGAGGAATTAGAGGGCAGTAAATTGGATATAATTGGGCTCAGTGAAGTTAGGAGGACAAAAGCATATACAGTGGTAAAAAGCGGGCACGTCCTGTGCTACAGAGGCTTAACGGAGAGACGAGAACTAGGAGTCGGATTCCTGACTAATAAGGGTATAGCTGGAAACACACAGGAATTCTATAGCATTAATGAGAGGGTGGCAGGTCTTGTTGTGAAACATAATAAGAGGTACAAATTGAAGGTCATACAGGTCTAAGCCCCTACACCCAGTCATGATGACCAGGAAGTCAAAAGCTTCTATGGAGACGTGGAATCGGCGATGGGTAAAGTCAAAACAAAATACACTATACTGATGGGCAACTTCAATGTCAGGGTAGGCAAGAAGCAGGCTGGAGACAAGTCAGTGGGGGAATATGGCATAGGCTCTAAGAATAGCAGGGGGGGAGTTATTAGTAGAGTTTGCAGAACAAACTAATATGCGGATAATGAATACCTTCTTCCGCAAGCGGGATAGCCAAAAGTGGACGTGGAGGAGCCCGAATGGCGAGATTAGAAATTAAAGACTTTATACTCTGCGCTAACCCTGGCATCATACAAGATGTGGACGTGCTCGGCAAGGTACGCTGCAGTGACCATAGGATGGTAACTCAAATTAGCCTAGACTTGAGGAGGGAACGGAAGAAACTGGTGCATAAGAAGCCGATCAATGAGTTAGCGGCAAGAGGGAAAATAGAGGAATTCCAGATCAAGCTATAGAACAGGTATTCAGCTTTAATTCGGGAAGAGGATCTTACTGTTGAAGACATGAACGACAATCTTATGGGCATCATTAAGGAGTGTGCAATAGAAGTCGGTGGTAACTCCGTTAGACAGGATATAAGTAAGCTATCGCAGGAGACGAAAGATCTGATAAGAAACGCCAATGTATGAAAGCCTCTAAACCTACAGCTAGAATAGAACTGGCAGAACTTTCCAAGTTAATCAGCAAGCGTAAAACAGTTGACATAATGAAGTATAATATGGATAACATTTTTTATATTTAATATTAATATTTTAAACATGGCCATAAGATATGGCCATGTTTAATATTTGGTTCCTTTAGAACACAATGTAGTCAATCTGTACCGCTATATGTAATTAGTAGGCCCTAGAACATGCCATCAAAATCCCAAGACATCACAGCCCCCAGGTGCGGGAGCTAAGTAGGCGTCGCCACCCGTATTTCGTTCTTGTGCTTTTTCTGGCTTACCAAATGTCTTATCATTGTAAGAGTCGCGTTTTTGGTGGTGTAGAACGGTAATTTACTGATGCAGAAGAAATCATGTTTCACTTTAGTGTCCCTTTAACAGTCTCGGAAGAGAACAGCAGTTTACGATAGGTAGCGAGGCACTGGAAGTGGTAAAGGAATACATCTACTTAGGACAGGTAGTGACTGCAGATCCGTACCATGAGACTGAAATAATCAGAATAAGAATGGGCTGGGGTGCGTTTGGCAGGCATTCTCAGATCATGAACAGCAGGCTGCCATTATCTCTCAAGAGAAAAATATATAACAGCTGTGTCTTGCCAGTACTCACGTACGGGGCAGAAACCTGGAGGCTTACGAAAAGGGTTCTACTTAAATTGAGGACGACGCAACGAGCTATGGAAAGAAGAATGATAGGTGTAACGTTAAGGGATAAGAAAAGAGCTGATTGGGTGAGGGAACAAATGAGAGTTAATGATATCTTAGTTGAAATCAAGAAAAAGAAATGGGCATGGGCAGGCCATGTAATGAGGAGGGAAGATAACCGACAGTCATTAATGGTTACGGACTGGATTCCAAGGGAAGGAAAGCATAGCAGAGGGCGGCAGAAAGTTAGGTGGGCGGATTAAAGCCCCTTAATCTCCCAAAGTAGCGCCATTCACTTCCCTCCTCCTCCGCTCGGCGCGGCCTCGACGGTGGCGCCGCCGGTGGTGGGCCTGCCGTAGCAGACGACGGCTAACACGCTACGGGAAGAAATCCGCGGAAAAGCTTGTTCGAGCCCTGCGGAGCAGTTTTCTCAATACAGATGTTGCTTCGTCAGTCGGTAACTGGCCTTAAAAATGTCGTGTTGGAATTGTGGAAGAAATAGAGAAAAGGACTATTATTCAAGGCGTATTTAAGGCGTAAAGTGCGCGCACGTTGAGAGTTCGTGTTGCTGAAACACGACGCAAGCACACGGTGTGCTCAAACACGCGCGTAATTACCGAAGTTTCAGGTTTTGACAGCGTGAAAGTATGTGTACGTGGTTTCGTAGGTTCATTTACGTACCTGCAGGATACTTTTGTTCGGCCGGCGCGTGAGAGATTCCGACTGTCTGCGGTCAGCGATGCCTGGCAACAGTGCCGCTTTTTTCACTGCGGGGTGCTTTGGTAATCGTGACGATAGATTTTTTTTTTTTTACAAGTACTGCTCCAGGAGGGCATATGTAACGGCTAACGGAGGCCTCTGAAGAGCACGTGACATTACAATAAAGCAGGCGGCGCAGGGAGTGTTCGCATACAAAATCGGCTGTCCGCTATAGTGGACAGCCTATCTTATACTCCCTTGGCATGCACAGGCTTCGGCGAGCCCCATCCAGCACTGGTTCTAGCTTTAGTGCTCCCGTTGCAGCTTTGGTGCCCTGGAGGCGCCGTCAATAGTGCGAAATAATGGCACGTTGTTACAACTAGTCAATAAAATATATTGAAGAACTACAATCGCGCTGAGGCGTCAACTTCTAAAGCAGCGCTAGCGCGCCCGTGCGAGAATTATGAAACGCCAACAAAAAATTTACCGGCCCACGTACGACTCTACGATAAAAGTGCACGTTAAACATCCCCTGGCGACCCAGATAAAGTTATCCGGAGCCATGCACTAGACCTCCATCAGAGCTTTAGTCGCTTCGGGACGTTAAAACGTTAATCACCACAAACCAAATCAATACACGCGGGCGTACATTCGAAGCTAAAAGACTGCATCCATAAGTCATAGTGAGGCTTGCAAAAGCATCGAGAATGTGCTAACTTCTGGTGGAGCTCAAAACACACCCAGTATAAAATCGCTTCTATGTCACAGGCCAGCTGCACATGCGTGCACTTTCACCGCACGTCGAAACTATACGAAACAAAGAGAGCACATTCGAGAAAAAAGTCAACTTCAACGCGCTAAAAACCACGCAGAGCATGAACACATACACTTTTTCGAAGCGGAAGGTGTCAACTAAGCCCAAAAGAAGAGGTTGAGCCGTGGCACTTCACGAAGCCGTGCCTTCTTTGCCACTTCCTCGAAGTCAACCCGCCCGATCCTGTGAATCCACACTTTTCTTTTTGCGTTGCGCCCGCCGGATGTTGCGGCAACCGAAGGCACAGCAGCACGGCATCGCAATTAAGTTCTCGGCCCTAACACATTCCATTACGCTAACACATTCCGTAAGTCCGTCTACCGTACTTTCGTTGCGCAGGCCCAACAATGGAGGTCGGAGCGCGCTGGATAGAAAAAATATACAGAAGCGCGGCACCTGCTTCTCTCTGGAAAGAAAAAAATATACAAAAGCGCGGCACCTACTTTCACGTGACACAGATTGGCCAATGGGGGAGCGGAGGAGGCTGGGGAGACAGGAAGCGTGGAGGAGGAAGCGCCAAGGTGAGCGGGGTGGCGGAAAGATCTAAGAATGGCGCTACTTTTGAAAAATTGAGGGGCTTTAGGGCGGATGAGATTAAGAAGTGTGCATGGACAACATGGCCACAATTAGTACATGATCACGGTAGTTGGATAAGTATGGCAGAGGCCTTTGCCCTGCAGTGAGCGTAACCAGGCTGATGATGAGGCTGTAGACTGCAGTAATGTGAAAGAGTGACATTGCTTCAGGCGAGCATGTGAAGCAGTCGATACAAATGGGTATGGATCACTGGTTCAAGGACGGTGGTAGCGGAACAACGATATCGATGTGAACGTGGCCGAAACAAACGCGTGGTAGTGGAAAATGACCAGGCACGCTCGTAGTGTGTCGATTGACTTTGGCGTGCTGGCACTGTATGCATGCCCGAGCCCAGCAACGGACGTCAGCGTTCATACGCGGCCACAGACAGCGAGAAGTGACGAGAAATTGTGTAGCATGCACTCCAGGGTGCAATAAGGAGTGTAGTGCATCAAAAGCTTGCTGGCAAAATTGTTGTCGAACATACGGTTGAGGATGACCCGTAAACATGTCGCATATCACTGTGGCGTTGCAGCCAGGCAGTAAGATATCTTCGAAGCGTAGCGAATCGTTGGCCGTCCGGAGCGTTTTAAAGTTCATGCTCTGTGCGTTGAGCAGTAGCGAGGTGGACGAAGTCAATGCCGGAATGATTTACTTGGCTTGCATTTATACAGATCCGTGACAGAGCATCAGCAACGGGATTATCGGCACCACTGATATGCCAAATATCAGTAGTGAATTCGGAGCTATATGCAAGCTGGCGAATTTCACAGGGAGTGTGAGGAACTGTCGGAGGTAATAGCATAAATGAGCGGTTTGTGGTCAATGAGAACAGAGAACTGACGCCCTTCGAGGCTGTGGCAGAATTGGCGGACGGCGAGGTAGAGTCCTAGCAATTTGCGACCGAAAGTGCTGTAGCAGGTTTCTTTCAGCGTTAGCTTCCTTGAAAAGATATAGGCTGCCAATCCTGCCAACCAGCTGTTGAAACACGGCGCCAACAGCTACGTCAGAGGCGTCTACCATAACGGACATTGGAGCGTCTGGTTGCGGGTGCGCCAGTCGAGTAGTGGTAGCAAGGACGTTCCAGACATAAGAGTGTTTTAGTTGAGCGTCTTTACGGTACGCTCCGCTCCGAGCGGCCCCGCTAAGCCACAGCAGAGCGGCGGGCGATTTTCACGTTTTAGTTGCACGTTTAGCGTAGCGGAGCGGACCTTTCGTAGTTGCAGCGCCCCCTGGCTAAATTCACGGTAATGAAAGAAAATAAAAACACTTTATGATCACTCGTATACCGTAAAACGTATATATGTATACATATATATATATATAACTTGTTTCTCCATGAAGTATCTAGACGTGCGCTTGTAATGCGTTACCGGTCCATTTTATCCAATGGAAATAAAGCGCCGTCTTGGGGAACGCCACGTGTTAGCCAGCGCGCTTGCTTTCGGCATCCAATCCAATCCGTTCGGACGCCAACGCTAGCCAAAGTGCTGCGCGGCACGCTCCGCTCAGGCAGCTTCTAAGCGGACCGTGTGCCTCGCTCCGCTATCCCGCTTACGGCTAAGCGGACGGCGCATGCGCATTCGCGCTTCCGCTCCGCTTAACTGCTTAGCGGAGCGTAAACACGCTCAACTAAAACACTCTATAAAAGCAGATTCAGCAACATTAGTCCAGGATATAGGCGTGCTGGCTCGTGGTGATACCTTGTACGGGCAGATTTGTTGAGGAGTCAATAAGGCGGCAGTGGCGACGGTCAACGAGAAGGTTACGCTTCCACGGAAAGTCAGCGCCGATGATCAGCCTATGAACGTCGGCGACAGTGAATAGCCATCGAAAAGGGCATCGCAGACCAAGATTGAGAGTTACAGGTTTCTGGTTACCGTTGATGGCAGTGCGAAAAGACGTCGATGTCTTCTGCGGTATTGAAAATAGGGGGAGTGACACAAATTTCCACACCAGTGTCTACAAGATAGTGAACTTTCGTGACATGGTCGGTGATGTGGAAGAGACAGCTTGATGTACGGCCAGCAGCACTAGTCATCATCAGTGACCATTGGGGTCGGCATCAAAGACGGGTCATTGTCAATCTCGTCGCCCTTAACAATGACCCGTCTTTGATGCCGGCTCCAATGTTCAGGCTAAGTGCATTGTTGTCAACCAAGTCACTCATTGATTTCATGCACGCTTAATTATTGCCATTAGTGTTCGCGCAGCAGCTGGACACTGCCGTTGTGAGCCTGAAACTCCCGCGAAAGCAAGTTGCTTTTGTCACACCACGTAGCTGTCTGTCACAACAATGGTCACCTCGTAAGACATCTCTACACATAACAAGGCAGCGCCATCTGCATTCATAAACTCCTCCGTTGAAGCACCAGCTGTTTCATCAGTGGCAACATGCTTCCAGAGCTTGGTAATGTCAGCGGCTTCCACCGTGTTGGTTCAAGGGCTTTCACCTAGGCGCACAAAGCCCACCTTTTCCACCAATCAGCATGGCCCCTGGTTGCAGCCATCAGATCACGGCACTCCAGTGTGACCTCACACTTTGGGCATTGCAAAGTTTGCGGCTTCACCTTAAGCAATAGAACACTGCGCTTTGTGGGTGCCGTCTTCTATCAACCAGGCTGTCCGCTGCTGCTTTCGTGGCGCATTTCCACGCTCGCTGAAAAGAGGCAAAGAGTGAGCCCCGCATCACTTCACACTTTTTTTTTCCTCTCCTCACACGTAGCTCAATTAGCTTGATCGTGAGCGATGTGAGGCACTTGTTACCATCTTGTGGCATGCGGGCGAAACAGGCTGCGCGGTTAATGGTGGGTGATACGAACGCACATCATTAAACAAAATAAATGATGCCGTCTCGGCATCATTTATTGACAGTGAATGACATATCGTTTTTTTTTTTCACAAAGCCCTAATGTATAAGTTGACACTCTTGGGTCGGTCGGCTCATCATTATAACCGACATATTGTTAAATGTATCGCTGTAAGTGAACTGCACTGTATAAGTGTTTTCATTTCACAATATGAGGCATCACCCTGATCACCCCATCGACTGGCAGAGCCGTGTCGCACTGCACTATATATAGACTGGCCACAGAGTTACTGTTTCCCGGCAACTGCAGGTTATTCAACCGTAATCTTTACCTGGAAACGCTTATGCACTGTTATAACCATGTTACATCGAGTCAGCAACCAATTAGCTTATCTAAGTATCTTAGTGCAATAGTAACTCCGAAATTTCGAAAAGTAGCCCAAGACATTTTTAATGAATACATTTTTCTGTAATGTCTCGACAGTGTGGGTGAAGTGCCTGAAAACGCGCTTCACCAACAGACCATACGGAGAAGCCAGAGTTATGAACTACTGTGGTTTATTATTGCAATAGCAATTATATGGACACTTCAGGTGCACTTATGCCAGCGGCAGCAGCGGTGCCATGATACAGTCAAACCTCAATACATCGAACACGGATATATCGAATTATTGCGTATATCGAACACTTTCTATATCACGTGGAAAATCGCATGTATTTTTAATTTTTTATTTCGAACGGGGCCGGATGTAAAATGAATATATCGAACTCCGCCGCCCCAGGCCAAGTGCGCTCTGTTGACAGGAGGCGAGCTTTCCCGCAACGCTCTCGAAGATGGCGGCGCGATGGGCGTTCCAGACTGGTGCGTACGACAGCGGCCCACATCGGTTGCGCCAAGGGCGCCATTTGAACGTAGCGGCGTACGCACGCGGCGGCTTGGCGTGGCCGTGGCTTAGGTTGTTTAGGTTAGGTTAGGTTGGCTAGTTTGACAACGTCAACGACACGTGCGTGTCGGTGCTGCCGCTTGTGCTACGCCAGTCAGTGCGTGTGTGGCTGGTGTGATGGCTGCAAACGCGAAGAAGCGGACGTCCCTGACATTTGCTGCGAAATTGGAAGCGATACAGCGCGTTGAAAATGGAGAAAGGAAGTCGAGCGTCGCCGAAGCTTTCAACATGCCAAGGAGTACTTTGAGCACTCTGCTGAAAAACCAGAGTGACATAAAGGCCAAGGCGGAACAGAACCAGCACTCAGGCGCGCGGCGGGTGCGCAAAGCTGCCTTTGAAGACGTCGAGAAGGCGCTGTACAAATGGTTTGTCGACGTAAGGGCCCGGAATATTCCTTTATCGGGACCAATGCTACAGCAGAAGGCCAAGAACTTTGCGTTCATTTTCGGCGCCGAGAACTTTAACGCCAGCAGCGGTTGGCTGCAACGTTTTAAGGCCCGCTTTAACATTGTCGGGAAGACAGTCGCGGGGGAAAGTGAGGACGCCAATGAAGGCGAGATCAAGAAGTGGCTTGAACAAGAGTGGCCTCAGATTCTCGCCAAGTATGAGCCCAATCAGATATTTAATGCTGACGAAACGGGCCTGTTCTGGCAAATGCTTCCACAACAAACGCTCGATACCCGCGGAGACAAGTGCCACGGCGGCAAGCAAGGCAAGGCACGTATCACAGTTCTGTTGGCTGCTAATATGGACGGAAGCACGAAGCTGCGGCCGCTTGTCATAGGCAAGTTTCAAACCCCGAGGTGTATGCGCAACTGCCCCAGCGTTCCGGTTACATATGCCTGGAACAAGAAATCGTGGATGACTCGGGATATATTCCAAAAATGGTTGAAGGCATGGGACTCTGAGCTGGCCCGTCAAGGCCGGAAGGTTTGCCTCATCGTCGACAATTGCACAGCACACCACACAGATGTCCAGCTGAGCAATATTGAAATTCATTTTTTGCCGCCGAACACGACGTCGAACCAGGGCATTATTCGCGCTTTCAAGTCCATTTATAAGCGTCGGCTGATCGACATTTTGCTACTCAAGCTGCGGATGGGCCAAGAGCTAAAGATAGACCTTTTGGGTGCCATTCAAATGCTGAAGGCCTCGTGGGACAACGTCAAGCAGTCGACAATAGTTCACTGCTTTCGGCATGCGGGTTTCGTGAGCCGCATTGAAGAAGCTTCCGAGGAAGCAACCCAAGATTTGACGTTGGATGGCACAGAGGAAGAATGCCAGCTCGAAGAAACCTGGAGCCAGTTGGAGCGCTTTGTCGGTGCTGAGCCACACAGCATGTGCGTTGAGGACTTCGTTGGCGGTGACGACAGCACCGGAACAGTGGCGGAGTTGACAGACGTGGAGATCGCGGCAGAAGTGACTGCTGAGCGGCCAAACGAAGACGCTGCCGAGGCTGATCCAGCAAGCGCTGATGCTGCCCCGCTCCCGACTGCAACTGAGGCTGTAGCTGCGTTGGCCGTTGTACGCCGCTACTGCGGCGCAATAGAAGGCACTGGACTGTCTCTTGTGGATCGTTTGGACTATGTAGAGGACGCCGTGGTCAAGCACGCGGCTGCCAATATGAAGCAGGCTACGCTGCTTCAGTACTTTCAGCGAAAGAAATAAATACTTTGTTTGAAGCTTCATGTGAGTAACTATTGCGCCATGATTGGTTCATTGATTGATTTGTGCTAGTTTTTGACGCGTTTTCTACGTGAGTTTATATATCGAATTCTGGCTATATCGAACTATTTTGCGATCACCGCAGTGTTCGATATATCGAGGTTCGACTGTATTCCATAAAATTCCAAGGGCGACAACATTGTTGCTGCGTGCCAGATGCTGCATGTGCAAGTGAAAGCGTGCAAGGGTGAGCCGACGATGGCAGCTGAATCTCACGCACGCATCGGAGGAAAGCAAGGAGAAAGCGCACCATCTTTCATAGCGCACAAGGCACCAGGGGGAGGGGGGCATCCTACTTTGGCAGCTGCTGAGTATGCCACAGCCGTGAAGGCCCTATCTTGAAAGCAATCTGCGATAGGGACAGAGTGCATGCACCGAGTGCTGATAGCTTAGTGTGCGCTGTGTTTTCGCCGCTTAGTTCGAGTTGAAGCAAGAGGCAACATGAAAGTCAATTCGCTCACTATTGCTGCCACTGTTCCTCACTCTAGCTTTCCGATAGCTAGTTTCCATTGTCATTGGGTTAGATGTGTTCATGTTTGCGTGCATGTGACACCATGCTTGTTAATTTAGTAAGCGAATGATTACAAGTTTACACAACCTATATAACTATGGTCCTTACTTCATATAGCTGTCTACTAATTCGCTATCGCAATCAATGCTAGCTACCATTTTTAACTATGCACCACATGCGATTCCGATTGCAGCTGTTCTTTTGCAAAGCCCCACTATCACCTATAAACACAAAAAAAGTACCTTTAATACTGGTATGTGACGTCCTACTTCGACAAACTGCGCGGTATCACGTGCGTTCAATAAGCACCGAAATAAAGCGGCATCAAAGCGGTGCAGTGGCACCACATTGCATGTCTGTCAAAAAAAAAATGCACGAACCATGAACCTGATGACTGACAAGCTCATAGAGCTCACTACACAGTGAGAAACTGTGGGTCCCTGCTTCCTTTTGCAATGATGATAACATGCTGTTGGTTTTAATTTCAGTTTTTCTAGCTGCGAAGCATCAACGGAAGGAGGGTATCGCTTTTATGCATACTTTGGCGCAGGCTCGTGCGCAATTTTCCGCTAAGATGACATTTTGGCACACGATGGCACAAAGGGTTGCTCTCGGCGCAGTTTAGCGCAGCTGTTCCACTACTGTATTATGTACCATAATTATGTATTACGTACCATATTACATAATTTTTGACACATGGCTACACTGCTCTACCACACACAAGAATGGTCACGAGGGTCCTACCCTTCCAGGGGCTGCCTCCCCTGGCTTTCAGGATGTGGCCTGCGGCCCGCCCGTCCCGGTGATCTCCGCCGCACCATGGAGTCCGAAGCTGACGATGACGGTGCATCTGGCGATAGGTTATCCTCCACCATGCCACCAGGACCACGATCCAGTCTCCGCAGCACATCCATTATCGTACTGTTCCAAAGCTGCACAGCACAAGTGGGTATCTAGCTGCATATCTCAAAACAGTCACTGCATTTAAACTGACACATTCTTTTCTTTTCTCATCTTTTTTCTTTTCTTCCCTCATAGGGAGGGGAAAAAAAGAGAAAACCGGTAGACAATCAACAGCTACTGTGGTCGGCTTATCTGCCTCTCAGCTCCTCTCTATACAAGCAGCATCCAGTTAAAGAGGTGAACAAACACTTCCACAGGGCTTCTCTGCAGCCTCATTCAGCTCTGCTACAGACACAAGAGACATTCCTGGCAGCAATGCACAGCATCAAAAGCATGGAAGGATCACACCATATCTTGCAGTGTTCAGCAGTCTCAGCTTTCCACACAGTGTGAACCCATTGGCGGATGCTGTCACAGAGCCCAAACAGCATTGTAAGTTGCCCTACCATTGCCACAGAGTTTCAGACTAAGATTTCTGAAGCGAAATCTGTTGCTAGTTTCTGCATGTGCCATCAATGCAGTTAGTATGGGAGCGACAGGCAGTACACATATTTGCCTAAACTTCTTCCTTCTGGCTTCAGACAATCTGGTGCATTCTTATAAACCTTTCTAAAGTGTTGTTTATCATGAGTTCTTTGCATGGCAACAATTACTCTCATTTCTACAATTTGATGATTTCCAGAACATTCGAAGCAAAATAAGGTGTTAGGACTTGCTTATGCAGTACAAATTGCATAACAAAATAATTTCACTGTGAATGTAAAACATTTACCTACTCTAATATAAGAGTTGTGAGGTGAAAATGCCATGCAATAGAACCAAATTGATAAAACAATCATTAATGTGCATAGTTAACGAATCCATGAAAATTGTAAACATTGACATGTAGACTTGTTTATCGTTTGAGATGAGTGCTTTTCACTGTCTAACAAATGTTATCACTCAGCGCAGGAAGTACCCGCATGTATATTGGAAGTTTCTCGAATATTATCGATGGCTCTGTTGTCACCAAAGCTTGTGTAATCTGATTGCATGTGCGGCGCGCATTGTGTAGAAGTTTCTGGAAGACACGCGGGCACCACCAATTACTCTGGAACCATCGACGACTCAAGTATAAAAGTCAACGCGCTTGACCCTACAGATCAGATTTTTGACGATCACTGACTGCGTTTGCCGCTATCGCCGTCCTTTGAGTGTAGCCTGTTTTTGAGGGCACAGGTTCGCCAATAAAACACTAGTTACTTCATTCCCAGGTTTGCTGCTTTCTTCACCGTCACTACTACATGACAATATATGCATGCACTATGTGCAAGTCCCCTAGTGACTAAACTTCAGAACCACACTTCCCTCTACAATCTTTGTATTAAATTATGCCTGCTGTAATGATGGTTGCTAGCTGCAGTCCCACGGGCATTTACGTATTTTGCCCCCACTGAAATGCAGCCGCCATGGCCAGGCTCGAACCCAGGTTCATCTAGCTCAGCAGCACAATGTCACAGCCCCTAAGCTAATGCGGTGTACAACTACGTGTTTCTCTGAACTTAACACATGAGCATCTTCCACAGCATTGGATAATGTAATGCATGAACTTCAGGCAGTGCATTCACATGCATGCTAAGGAGCAACACAAATGTTTGGCTTTCTAAGGCAGATATGTGGACACCACCAACACATCTGCGAAAAAAGAGCGCGAACTGCAACATAAAATGAACTTTTGCAGTTTTTTTTGCTAGCACCTATTTGCAGCCCTGGTATTTATGCTGTACAGAATTTGTGGACTACTTTAATAAACATGAGGTGTGTATTTTTCAGACAATCACATGCACTGCACCACCAAGTACAAACTCACCTCTCTAAATTGTGCAGCATGGTCTAAATCATCATCAGAGTCCTCTCTGCAAAAGAAGGGAACCTTATAAAAACTTCCAAGTTATGTACTGTGCACTCCTACCATGTTTGAATACTTACATAGTCTCCCTGCTTCGTACACGACGACTTAGAAAAATGAGGTGTAAATCTTACAAACAAAAATTTGATACTCTGTGCTCAAGCGAGCACCAAATATGAAAAACGCCACCCATTTGACACTTCTCATCCATTCACTAAGGGTATAATTGCGAAAATTTAAGAATGACGCCACTGCACAATGAACTGTTAGAACGACTGCACATAATTTCAAAAACCACCTTTCCTCCTCCAACAAAATTTTTGGTCGAGATGAGCCAATACGGTCAGCAAAATTTAAGGCAACTGCAGAAGCTTAGCATTAAAGTACTGTTGGGCATGTTTTTTAATGTTTTATGCCCTAATGAGCGGCACTGCTGTGACATCCCTTCTTCGTATGTGTAAAGAAGTTTAAAGCCCAACACTTGCGTATGTGCTTCCGATATGAACGAGGACGATCAGATGGCTAGGCACGCTGCGCCTGGCTTAAATACAAAACTTGTCCCCGCGAGGCGAAACTTAGCGTGTACGTTTACAACTTTACGAACGGTACAGGGGTCAATGTTCCAGCGCGGACGGTTCAGCGTACGCGACCTGTCAGACAAAGTAGCCTGTCAGCATAGAAAACTTACATAGAGTGATCCGGGGGACCCTGCGCCAATTCTTCAATGAAACCCGACTGACACCGGGGGCAAATGTATTCCTGCAAGACAAGCATGAACAACAGCGTTGAACTATGGGCGCGATCTTCCAAATCCGGCATGCACACAGTGTAGGCCAGAAAATGCGCCAGCAAGCCTGCGCTGCCAAGCGTCACCGCTTTCTAGAATTTGCGCAGGTCGCCCTTGGCGCCTCTTACGCCCCACGAAGTAGCCCCAGGAGCCTGCCACTAAAACGACGAGCAAGTGGGCGCTCCGTTAGCTACGTCAAGACGCGAGTACAACGTGTAAACGAAGTAGTCGCGCACTTTTGCACCGGTTATTCCTGCAGATTTAATCAAAAATCTCAGCACAATCAAAGGTATATCGCTGCAATGCGTCAGTGGGCGAATTCAGGCAGCACATAATGCGGCTCTTACAGAAGAGAAACAAGTTTAAATATACGTCTCAGCGTTTGCTTTCCCATTTCTACGGTCGCATTGTAATTGGGCAGACGCTAAGCATCACCGCAAAGCAGCGGCGACAGTAATTTTAGGCCTAGACGCATACTCAATAAAGCTAGCAGCCGAAGAAAGTCAGCGCGCGTAAAGCCTTAGGAACCTTATCGTGCGATAAAGCGTTCTTACCGGTAATACGGGGTTAATTTCCTGGTTACATTTGTGGCAGAAAAATCGCACAGCAGGCGTTTCAACTGCTGCCTCTGCCATGTTTCTATCCATGGATGGCCCTTCCACACACTTTATCCCGCAAGTTTTCGTCTGAAACGTGATAGGGCGGCAGCGGCAGATGATCACCCGCTTCCGGTTCCTCCATCATTGAAAGGCTTCAGTTTCGGTTTCGGCCAATTGTCACCCGAAAAAGAATGAAAAGAACGGCTTTGAGACTTTTTTTTTTTTCGTTGTTATTGTTTATTAAATCATAAGATAAGTGTCCGGAATAATTATTGCAGGACTTTATGAAAATTTCTATATGTCCCAGTACTTACGTTGCAGATTTTTCTATACATAGCTTACCAATGAAAAAAGCTAGTTGCACAGTGTCCCTTGTTGAGAAAATACTGCCGAGAAATGGGGCAAGCAGCACCCATGTATAATTTTACAGCAATACAAGTCAAATTAATGAAAGTCCTGCAAACCTTGAGAGTTACCAGCAGCACTATGCACTTGTGCTCGCATAACATTGAATAAAATTTAACCTAAAAAGTATTGTGTTGTGCCAAGACTTTTGTTGCACATGGCCTTCCCAGCTACTGTTACGTCTAAACTTTCCAGAGCAGACTCAAGCTTGCTAGAGTTAAGATGTCTTCACCAGTGTGAAAAATACTTTTCCAACAAGCAGGACACATAAGTTCAGCTTTTGTGCAAACACATTTTATGAAACCAAATGTCATATATTTACAGCAACTAAGTCACATCAGAATCCCAGCAGTAAAATTAAAATACAGGAGGCAGAAACATCCATCCTTCCTCATTTATATCAAGTGTCAAAAAAGGACTATTTACAGTACTCTTTTGTGCACGTCTGTGCAAGTTCACAAGACCAGAGTTGACAGTAATCGCACAAATTATTCAATGAAAGAGTGTGGCATTTTCCTCGGCATAAATTTTTGTCAACCACCAATTTTTGCACACCTTTATTGGTACACTGCTGTGTATCTTTAGGATAGAAAATTGTCGCAGAAATCGTAGCAGTCTATGATTAGCTTTACAATTTGGGAGTTGAAATTACTCATCATAGGACACAAATCAAACTTTCCTGCAAGAAAATGCAACTGTTAAGCTTTGGCCCTACTGGTGTATACTTTAAGCCATCGTGGACATAAATGATGGAGATCACAGAGACGAGACATAAAATCAAAAGCCCAGAAACAAACAAATCGGTTACAGGCCAGTCGCATATGGAAAAGAAAAAAAAATATTTCAACTTTCACTTCCTGTTGACTTCAAATGGAGGCACGGAAAGGATAACATTTACGAACGTGTTGTAGAGTGGATGTTCAATCTGTTCCATCAATTATTCACTTTTTGCTTCACCAATGAACCTAAATTGACTGTGCAAACCACACAGAGCTACAAACTCAACAGACTAGATGCATATTGATGAGCACCATTGTTTCAAGAAGAAAATGAGTAGCTTCCTATCATTGCAAACATTGCATTCAATGCTTTATTTCTGTCAGCAACAAGTCAAGGTTTTTAAACTTTACAGTACAACTTATCCAACGAGAAATAATTTCTCGTAGTACCAAGTACCAGATAAGCCCGAGAATGTACTGCTGCAAGTACAGCAAATGTGTTTGAAAAATTCCAAAGCATTCTGCAAATGTGACATGATAGCAGCCCATTTATACAATAACTGAAATGAAATTGTAGAAGACCCCAAATATGGCTTCTCAAAGCCATTGAATTAAAGAACACAAGATTCACAATATAAATTTTGTTCCAGCGTAGTCTGCCATACTTTGGCAGCATGGTGTACAGTTTAAAAACATCTAAGCAATTTGTTCAGATGGTGCCCTGATGGCACTGTCCACAAGGGAGAAACCTTCCCTCACAGTTTAACGCAGGGCAAGAGTGTTGCACATCGCCCAAGGGCAAAACAGTGGCACTGATGTTCCCTTTTATTCCAAGGTGACATCAAAAAGGAGCACCTCTATCAAAGCATTCACATACAGACCATGTTCATAACCTGTTGCTGGTAGCTCCAACAAGAATGCAGAACACCATCAGTTTTTTTCCAACCTACTTCAACAAAAACACCATCAGCGTGCCAAGTTTGCTGTAACATCTTTATTTACAGTGCAGAGGGTAGCCAAGAGTAAACCATCAAGGTATACTCCATCCCTGAATGAGAATTCATACACGCACGCACACACACCAACATAGACATATGTGCACTCAATTCATGATTCATGAAGTGATGGTGTAGTTCCTGATGTTATATTAGAAAAGAAACCAGGACTCTATTTCACACACGACAGCCCTACCACTGCTAGTACAAGCCAGTGCCGTGTCACAGATTGACAGCATCAAACTAAGAGAAATATTTCTAATGGTCTCATGAGTTGAGGAAACAGCAACAGGAAAATGTAGCAAGAGGTCTTCTCTTGTACAAGCGCAGTTGATTCCGTTTCGTAGACAAGCTTGAACAATCTGATGAATCAAAAGACAATTTTGGCATAATGCAGAGGTTCAAAAATGCTTTTTTTTTTTTTTGTGCGCTTTTCAGCAAAGCTGTGATATGCAGCAGCCAGAGGCCTAGTCATAAAACAGTTTCTTTTTTTTCTTCTTCTTTGTTTGGGTCAACCAGTTGAAGGAAGTAGACAAGGATAATAAGAGTGGTCAATTTTAATCAGTGTTGTACCCATAAACTTTACTCTCTAACTACCAAGAGAGGTTTCTTGCCCAGCTTTCAAACACGAAAAGTTCATTACCAACTACGCCAAGCCTACATGCCAACATGTTCCTTCATGGCACAGCAGAAGGCCGTCTGCAATTGCACTAGTTACTTGAATAGAGTTTATCCAGAGGCGAAATGCAGAAATTGAGCACATCATATCCCAAACAGTCACCTAATGCAAGTTTTAATGGGAAAAGTACAGAAAGTAATGCCCATAAACTTAGCTTTCATTACCTTCAAATTAAGGGTATGTGCGGAACATTGCAGCGGCAGTATTGAAACTCGAAGAGGAGAGCAGGAAGGGCACTTGTTCTACACCAAGGTCCTCAGTATGGTTGTCATATGCAGACACTGACCAGACAGTATCGTGGTAGGCAAGTAACAAATGCTGCCTTTCCCTGCATCTCCTCCCAACCATAAAAGCATTCCAGCATCCTCGACATGTGATAGCAGGAGGCCATAATGTTCATTACAATAACCTGTTTCTTCACAATCTGTTCTTCAGCATGGGCATCAACAAAGCACTTAATTATGTGATAACCACCACAATGCCATTACCAATGCAATAGGAACAGTCAACTGGTCATGATCACAATATCAGCAACATGCAGGATTGGCAGCACACAGGTTGTCTCAAGAGTGCTGACCATGCTGTCATTAAAGCCATTGTTCAGGATAGAGTCCTTGGTTCAGTTTTAGTGGCATGAACAGCCACCCCACAAACAGTTCTCTGCCAAAACAAAAAAAGGGGGCAGATGAGAAATCTCTGCTTTGTACAGTGTGTGCAGCCCTGTAACACTGTGCTGGCCAACACATTAGGAACAACAGGGCATAGTGGGTGCTCAGTAGATCACTTCATACACAGTGGCCTTCTTGTCTCCTGAGCCAGTGACAATGTACTTGTCATCTGAAGAGATGTCACAGCTCAACACTGATGAGGACTCCTTGGACTGCAGAACAGATGCATGCGAAGAAGAGATGGCAGTATTAGAATTAAGAGAGAACAAACAACAAATAAAACCAAACCATCAGATATTTAAAAAGAAAAACTGAAATGAGTTTTGTTGTTGCATACCCTCCAACTTGCCCCAGTAAAAAAACTTTTCTTTTTATTTGGCAAGTGTTTTAAAGGGGCCTTCAAACACTTTTTGAACATAGTAAGAAAAATGTTGCCAATCTGTTAACTCTTTGTGAACATGTGAGCCAAATATTATTGCACTGAATGCAGCAGGGAATTAACAACCACGTGTGAAAAGCAGTGAACAGTCGCTTGCTCTTACATCCGCAACATCGTCATCGAAAGCAATTGCCGACCAACATTACTGGCTGATTTCATAATTGCGCCCCTAGCAGCCGCAGTCGGGAAAATTCAGGAGGGTTCACAAAGGACGCTTTAAAATGAAAAAGAACACTTGAAGTGTTAGAGTTAAAGAAGTCCTGAACCACTTCTCGGGCTTAGTGGAAAAACGTAGACTGTGCATAGATAGCATATGCTGGTGTGAACATCTAAGCCAAATTTTGCAGTTGTGCGTGACGTGTAAAGATTGTTAGTAGAGTGCAAAGTCACCTTTTTCTGAAATACTCTCTTTTCAATGAAAGCCTGCTCCTCGCTTTTTTCTGGACGGTTTATAAGCAGATTATGGACGGTTATAAGCAGATTCCCATAAGCTGCTGCTATTGGCCAACAGCTGACTTCAATCAAGAAGGGTGTTTGGATCAGTGCACTTCTTCCTACTGTTACTGCGTATATTTATTTACGCAGTTTAATAAACACACTGAAGTAAGTTAAAAACTGCTTTCGAATTTCGATAATAATTACATACTTGCAGAAGCAGCCGACTACTGTCTACTCACGCTCGGCTGTGGCCACCCGCACAGGAATTAAACATTGGTCACTCTGCTTAGCGATGGTGTAGCCATCAGGTCTCGTTAATTTCAACTAGTTTTGAACTCAACTAGCCTCGAACCACGCGTAACTTGAGGTCAGACCACACGCATGCCTGCCAGGGCACGCTCACTCCTGGCCGCTCCTGGTCAGATGCGTTGGCAGATATCGCTTCCTATTGACCTATTGATTGCACTTCAAAATGCGCAAGGTGGATGTGGCTACTACCCCTCAGTCAAGCTGGGGCAGGACGAAGCCGGTCTGCACCATGTAGCACGGCCAGGCTGGAGCATACGAGTTCGAGCACACACTCAAGCCCGATCGTGCCAAATCAAATGTAGGTGTGGTGCGCTACTTGTTATGTAGCGTAGATATTGTAGCCGCCGCAAAGTGCCAAGACAAGTCCACTGGCTGAGCGCACTACGGCTCGCTTAGGACAACCACGTTTGGTGCATTGTAGGCACCAAATCGGTAGTGGTGTCTACGTGAACATCCAAAATCAAATTTGAGCTGGGCACATGAGCAGGTGGAGCGTTGTGGGCACACCCCACTCGGCCATAGCGTTCACAGTGCAAATCATTGAAAGAGGAGTGGAAGCACCACGTAGGGGAAGTTTGACTGCCAATAACTCTGCTTCTGCTGAATGCACTGAAGTACACTATGCGGCAAAGTATTTCTGAAATAGTCTATTTTAACTTCAAATGTATTTCTCAACTTCGATAAAAAGTAGTTCAGGGCCTTTTTAAGCGAACTCACAATCAAAAGGCAGGACAAAGAGACAAGCTGATGCACCTACAGTCGAACCCACTTATAACGATATTCAAGTACCACGAAAATTCCATTGTTATAACTAATAATTGTCATAACCGGGTTGCACGAAAAAAATCAAAATAGGGGGATGGCATAGCTGATGTGAGAAAACTATAATGGCGGGGAGGCCAGTGCCCCTCCCCACCACTTTCCTCCATCCAGCTGCTGATTGTGTTCACTCGTTTAACTGATTCCTCAGCGCTCCGATCACATGTAACAATCCGCGGCTGTCGGCGTTAAAGAATGGCACTCCTATAAGAACTGTAAAAAGGTACGTGTCACAGGTGGCAAGCGATACGCGAGCACCGCCGAGGCATCGCTTTGGTGTCCCCAAAAGGGGCATTTTAAAGATTGCTCGAAAACTGCCACAGCAGCCTGTCAGCTTGAGAAATACAGAAGAAATGGTGAGGAGAGATCGTCACAAGCATCTCACCACAAGCATCTCGCCACATACTTCTCACTGGCTTGCACGAGAAAAGCCTATGTCCGTCAGCCTTGCATGCTTTACACGAAGCTTGCCAACATCCTTCTCCAAGGCATCCAAGAGCTCTACGAAGTGCAGCGGTAGGTTCCTTATGAAAACGAAGCCCCGGAGGGACTGAATCATATGCCGGGCCTCCTGTGAGGACAACGCTAAGGCAGCCTTGCCCTACCGCGTCATCACTGCTGTCGTCGCCGTTGCTATCTGAAGCAAGCACGTTCGTGAAGATCGTCTCATTGGTTAGAAGTTACTTAGTTTCCTAATCTATAGCTGTGCGCTTTCTTTTCACCGGCAACGTCCTGCATTGTCGATAATCAGTGGGCAGATCAGCCATCTTCCGTTTCAGCGGCGAGTCAAGCGAGGCTGAGAAACCGCGTGGCCAGGAACGACTTCGATGCAACCAACAAAGACGAACGCGAGCGATTAAGCTGTTTGCAGAACTGTGCTGAATGAGGAGCCAGCGAGCAACATGAGAGCAATCTGCTTGGGGTGCAGTTGGCACTGTCCATTCGTGTTTTGGAGGGTGGGGCAGCGTAGAGATATGGGCACAGCCTACTCGTGTTTGGAGGGGTGAAAGGGCGATGGGAGAGAGCCGTGCGAAGATGGCTGGAAAATGAGCGCGCGGCGGCTGTTGGAGCAGCGGCCCATCATGCAGCAGCTTGAATTTTTCATTTTTTTTTTTTCCAGAAATTTCACATTTCACTACCTTTCAGCTCAGACACCCAGCAGCCAGACAGACTTCATCGTTATAACCGATAATGCGGCATCGGGGCATTTTAGTAAGCGGGTTATTTCACTATGGAAAACACACAAAAGTTGTCGGTGCAGCAGCTTCTCATTGTTATAACCGATATATTGTAAAGCCGGTATCGTTATAAGTGGGTCCGACTGTATTTGCACTTTCTGCCACAAGTCTACACCAACTGAACCAGTTTTTCACTTTAAATTATATACTAACCTGGAAGATAGATGCACCGTAGGGCGTCCTCCAGGCATTTAGCAGGTTGTCCTTGCCCGTGGAGACAAACCACTTGCCGCATGAGGCAAACTTGAGTGACAGGACACAGCTCTCATGCAAGTGCAGCTGGTACTTGTCTGGCTTGCTACAGTGGAGAACTTCCACGTTGCTGCTCTCCATGCTACGTTCAATGAGAAGAGCCACAAGCCATTACTCAATTATTCCAGCATGTTAAAGTAAGTTCCCTGCAACCTTGTAGACTCATACAGGCACATACAATGTATTACAAAATAAAAAAAGCAGTAACATTGAGCTCAACACCAACCCTCAGCTTAGTGGCTCATTTTTCTGTTACATCATTTTCTGAGCCCCCCCACACACACACACTTCTTTTTTTCTCATAAATGATGAACGTCTTGGTACAATGCGACAGAAAGAATAATGTTAAAGAGTTTTGAAGCTTCCTTTGTCTTGCTTCCAAGGGTGAGATAAAAACACACAACATATACATGTGTACATATGTTGAGTGCATTTTCCTGAGGGACAAAATTAATGAGTGGAGCCAACTTGTATGCAAGTCTGGTTATGCATATAGACAATCCTTTCCCTGTTTCGACATTCCTAGAACAGGTAGCAGGGTCGACCTGAACACCAAAATAAATAACGCCTGAGTTTTCTCAGCAATTTAGGAGGCCCTCTCTGCATTGAACACAAATTGCATTTGTTACATATTTCTACTGATAACTAATAGGCCAGCATAATCCAATGCTTTGGAACTTTTTGTCCCATCCTCTTGAACAGAGCAAAGCCACAAAACTGCCACATTTACGGAGAGAGCAATTAAAGATTGTACTTTGGTCTCAAATTTGCAAGCCAAGAAAGCCTGAGCTACAATAGTAAAGGATGAGCAAAGCAGTGGCCACACATGTATCGGCATTCTGCCCAAGGTTCAATAAGTCCGAGCCAAATATCCAATTTCTCCAGCTTTCTTACTGAAAACAGGTTAGTACAACTTCAATAAGTATTGCAGAACTTACATGGTGAGCCACATCAGTATAACCAAATGAAAGAGGCGACAGTGCCACAGCAAACATTAGTGTCCGATTGTTAGGATGCTATGTGAACAAGGGCATCACTAACAAACTACTTAATTAGGGACCAGCAACAGCAGCAATATACAGTGAAAGCAAATCTATATGTAACCGCTGACTTTAAGCCCTGGCTATTGCGCATCATACACCCTTGGTGTTTAAAATTAGAATGAGAGCTGAAAAATCCCGAACAAGAGTAAAGGAAGCTCACCCAACAGCCAGCCACTCCCCTGTGGGGCAATAGCCCAATGAGAAGATCTGCGACGTAAAGTCGTGCTGCTGCAGTTGCCGCCCCTGCACGCACAACAACATGGAAAACAATGGTTGGGAAAAGTACAGTCCATTATAGTGATGTATTTTGTAATGACCACATTTTGTAAGTCACAGAAAAAAAACACAACATTGATACGAACTGAAGACACCCTTATCCTTTAAATCATTAACCAAGTAAAGCGGTCAGGACCTGTACTCATGCAGCCGGCCCGCAAGCTTCAACTCTTTTGGCTTTGGTGATAAAATAAGGACCCCGGTCACCTAAGACTTTCTTGCTTTCATAAGGACCCGTACTGAACTGAAGCCAACTGGAGAAACCAAGCATTTTTATCCTGCTCACATGGAGTGACAAAGAAGTCCTGCTTCACGCCATGCTCTCCGCCACTCTGAGCTATAGCACTTCACTTGGCTTTAAAAGTGGTTCATTTTTAGGCAATAAGTTATGGCCATGCTGATTATCCCAAGACCTTTACTCGTTACTCTCGATGTGCCTAAATCTAATCGACATATCTCCCTCAGCCCGCCTATGAGAATGATTTATAGTGTCCACTGACGACGGAATTTCCTAGGACATTACTGTGCTATGCCCTATTAAATAAAAATAAATATAGGAGCAACAGCAGGAGGAATCGACCCACAGACCGGCAATATCGCAGAATGTATAGTCAAAGTTTGATATTGGCACGTGTGCTTTTTTATGTTTCTCTGGTGAACGCTGTTCACCATCTAACAAATATAAAACGTTATCGCTCCGCGCAGGACGCGCCTGCATGTTGGTTCTATCCATTGTCTGTTGTCGCTGCACCTTCTGAGATCTGACGGTGTGCGCGACGCTAATTCTATAGTACTTTCTAGAAGACCGGGGGACACCATGCGATTAATCTGGAATCTTCGATGGCTCATATATAAAAGATGACGCGCTTGACCCGCTGATCAGATTTCAACGATCGCCAACTGTGTTTGTTGATATCATTGTGCTTTGAGTGTAACTTGTTCATGTGCACAGGTTCGCCCAATAAAAACTTAGTTCACAGTTTTGCTACTGTGTTCTTTACTACGAATATAACAAATTATTGTATGTAATGAAGTAAATATAGAATTTTTCTCGCTGATATCAGTATGTAACCATAATCTATGATTAAAGAAATATAGGAGATAATGAAGTCATGTTGATGTCAGATGCAACTTGGTTAAAACATGATTCAACTGCAGTGATGTGCTTCTCACAAAGCACACAGAAAGCACTCACCTCACGAAGGTCCCAAGAGCGCACAGTGTTGTCTAGACCACCAGTCCACAGCTTGGTGCCATCACTTGAAATATCGATGCAACTTGCACCATCTGTATGCCCCTGGAACTGCCTGCATTCGAATTTGGAAGACTCTCAATGCATGGCAAGAGCTTTCAACCAGATATATAGCAAAAAATTGTATTTATGTATGAAAGCATTTGCTACAAAGTGCTGAAATTAGACACTGGGTTCAGCAAGTTAGAGTTGTTTACTTCTCAGTCATCTATAGCTAGTGAGCCATAACCTGAAAAGGAATGTGTCTACGGAATGTTGCGATGCAGGTTCTCATTAAGATGAATTGAAGAGAACCGCAAGAACTTGTGAGGTTTATGAAGCACGTAGCTGCGTGCACCACACAGAACATGCTCTTACTGAAAAAAGTCGCAGTTTTGTCTGAAAAGTGAAGCATCAATTGCAATAAAAAATTAGTAGACAGCTATATGAAGTAAGGATAGTAGTTTATCAGCCATATAAACTTGTAAACATTTGCTTACTAACTAAATGAACAAGTATACTGTCACGCGTGCACAAGCAAACATGAACACATTTCACTTTATGACTGTGCGCACCCGCTGTCAAAATGCTGGAGTGAGGAAGCACGGCAGCTACCCTGCCCTCCCTATCCTGCCCTCAAAGCCTTGTGCGCGACACGACGTAAGACAGTGTACTTCCTCGCCACTTCCCTCCGTTGAGTGCGCAAGATTGAGCCATGACAACCGGCTCACTCTCACATGCTTTCACTCGCACATACATCACATGATGCACGGCGACAATTTTATCGCCCTTGGACCTCACAGCAGCAGCGATGCCGACGGCAGTAATGCGCCTGGGCTGTCCATAAAATGTTTTTAATATGCAGTGCGAGGAGGGAGAAAGACAGCCAGCTTAGAAGAAAGTCAAAACGTTTGTGAGGAGATTTTCAAAGCGGTGCCCTGTCATGCGCAAGACATTTTCAGTTATTTTAAAAAATTCTGAAGAGTATATTTAACGTAAGTAGTATAACACCAATTAAAGGTCATACTATAAATACTGCTCCTGTGTAAATACACAAAGAAACTTATTCTTTTCTTTTTTTTTAGGACAGAATCTTTTCTTTGCATTTCTATTGTGCATCAAGGAGCCAATCTTTCTCCTACTGCTAAGAGCTGGCAAATTTAGTTCTGACATACCTGACAAGCGTCTGATTGTGCAGGTCCCAGACAGCAATGTTCCCATCCGAACAGCAGCTGAAGCAAACCTTGGAGTCGGGGCTGATGGCCAAGGCATAGCACGCAGGTGCACTTGAAGTCAGCTCAGCCTTGATTCGCGGGGTTGGCTGAGACAAGATAGGCTCAAGTCACTGCACTGCTAACATTGCACAATGGTGCCACGGTCCTGACTGAGACAGGTTACACTTTTGATAACATACAAACAGCACAGAAAATAGGACGAAACGAGCCAGGCAATACAGGTGCTATGGTGTCGTATCCAAACCAACAAGCTCAACATGTATAACTTCTGGTGTAAGCTTCGGCAACCTACAGAAGATCACATGTGCTCACAAATTTCAACTTAGCTGGTGTAACAATGCACAGAAATCCCTGTTGGAGTCCAAAAATAAGTGTCAAAGAATTTTAAAAACTATGAAAAGAACTACATTTGTATTCAATAGACTGGTTTCGTGTATATCTGCGATCATGCATGATACCTGCATGTCACATCCATATTTTCCATCCACTTTGCCGATGATGCCAGCTTATAGAATGAAAATTGTTCCTGGGGCTTTGTTTGAGACAATAATTGCATTGAGCTGTTAAGAGGAAGCTTTAGCTCGGGCCCAACTCTGACACGGCCTATTCAGATACATGTAAAACGCGAAAACGTTTTTCTGAGATAACCCCTGGACTGATTTTAATGAAATTTGTTGAATTTGAGAGAGAAAGTGAAATTCTAGTGACTGTTGGAAGCAGTATTTCGATTTAGGTCCTGAATCTTGTTACAAGAATTTTCAAAAATGCGAAAGTTTGAAAAAAATAGAAGCACAAAGTTTACAAATTTATATCTCTGCATCAAGAACAGATACCGCAGTTCTGTAAACGGCATCCATTAGATCATTGAAACCAGACAAATTCGATACGTCATTTTCCAACTTACGTGAATTTGTTACATTGTTTACAAGGGTTCTGCAAAAGCTGTATTTGAATATTACTAAATGTTCTTAAATTCATGTGTAACATATCAATTTCGTCTGCTTTAGATGCGCTATTAGATGCCATTCACAAAATTGTATTATCGTTTTTCATGGTTGAGTGACAGAGTTGTAAACTTGATAGTTTCGTTTTTAAAACTTTTCTATTTTTGCCAGTCCTTAATAAAAAATTTACGGCCTAAATCGAAAATTCAAAACCAACAGTCACTAGATTTTAAGCTTTTCTTTTAAATGCAACAAACGTCGTCAAATTTGGTGCAGTCCGAGAAAAGTGAATTCTCCTTTTACATGTATTTAGATAGAAGCACTCGAGCTAAAGCTTCCTCTTAAAATAATTATTTGAGTATTGTTTTAGGAGGCTTTTCATACGAGCCAAACGTGTGATTTTGTTTTCTTTTTCTCCGAATACAGGCTCAAAAAGAGGGTTTTCTATGCCTAAATATACAGTATATTTCTATACCTAAATATACAGTATATTTCTGTAGCACACTTCTCTCAGCTACATATAAAATCAAAATGAAATCATACAGTCCTAAAGCAACACCTGGGCTATGGAGACGTCGTCGTAGTGGTAGGGGGGTTCCATAATATTTATCAGCAGCTGGGGTTCTTTAATGCACATTATATCTAAGCACACGAGTATTATTGCATTTCATCTCCACTAAAATGCAGCTGCAATGGCCATGAATCAAACCCACAAGCTCATGCTCAGTAGCAGAAAACCACAGCCACTGGGGCAAGTTTTCGTACCTTCATACTCACTGGCGCTGAAACTAGCAAATACAATTCCTATAGTTCTACAATATACTTTGGCCCATCATTCATTTAAAGCACAATACACACTCCTGTTTAACTTAGAACAAGAGATGAATAATCTGTGTGACATGACAACTTATATTTGGTGTGCAACACATTCTGGGTTGCTCATCAGAGATAAGATTCAACAGTGCACTTACCGCACCCAGATCCCAGATGCAAATGGTACTAGCTTCCCCACCCACGATGAGTGTTCTCCCATCAGGAAGAAGCTTGCAGGAGCGGATATAATTGTCCCTTTGCTGCAACACACAGAGACATACGAGCTATGACAACCATGCTGCACAGTATAGTCCTACGAATAAATTCTGCCTAAACACAGTCTTCACTTTGAATTGTATGAAGTGAAACATGTAACTTTTGAATAGGCAGCATCAAGTTTACGTAGCATGCGAGATGAGCAGAGAGGAGAGAAGGAAAGATACTGCTGACTGAATTTTAACAATAGTTTAAAAAGCACCCAAACAGATGCAAGAATGTCTTCATGACTAGCTAAACAGCTTTTGCAACATCCAGTTTCACATCTGAAAACATGCCGCCAATATCCCCGAGCTTTCTGTAATCTTTTTCAGCAGTCTACTCCTAATAATGATTTATTTCCATCACCATTAGATTGATGGAGGGGATGGGAATAAAAGCGATTGATGCTTGACTAAGTTCCCACCCCCCGTACAGCAGGTGAGCAGTGGCATGCGACGGCACTTCTGTCACAACAGCAAATACAAAGTCAAACAAAGCATTAGTACAAAAACAAGTATGCAAAATACACAATCACCTGCGTGTGTGAAAAGAATATAAACCGATTGAAAAGAAAGACAAGTACTGCAACTGAGAACAAAAACGCTTACGAAACAGCGAAAGAACAGCAACCAAAAATACGCTCATAACACAATTAGACACAGAAACGTTCACAGATTCCTAAATGTTGGACAATCAAAGGGACGCGTTAAGGAGAAAGTAGTTGCGAAGGTTAGAGCAGCTAATGCTTCCTAAGTCTATATTTTCATCAATTAATTTGTTAAGTAAGGATGGGAGTTGAAATGCTACCATTTGGCGCTGAAAACGTTAATGATCTTGTTCTTGAAAAATAAGCTTTTTGTTGAGTGTCTCCTTGGTAGGTTATGAACTAATCTGAGAGCCCGTTTTTCGAGAGTTCATAGTTTTTTCAGACCGGTTTGTGTAGCAGTACCCCATACTATTGAGCAGTAGTTTAGATGTGAGCGAAATAATGCATGATATAGAGATAGTTTTATCTTTTGTGGGAGATAATTTTTGGAACGCATTATAAATCCTATGGCTCTAGATGCCTTTAATGCTACATTGTCTATGTGGTCGTCCCACAGCATGTTTTCGGTGAATGTTACGCCAAGTGATTTGAATGACCTTACTAACTCAATCTGGTCTCTGTTATAAAATAACTCACCAAAATCACCGCATTTTTTTATTTTTGGGACGAAAAAGTACTGCCTTTGACTTTGCAGTATTAACAGACAAAAGATTTTTATCGGACCATATATGTATTTTTTCCAGGAGCACATTTGCATTTGTCCTTAACTTACTACTGCTATCGTCAGATAAAAACAAACTAGTATCATCGGCGTAGATTATGAAACGAACATTAGTATCCACACTGATGATATCATGAATGTACAGGTTAAAAAGCAAGGGTCCTAAGATACTCCCTTGGGGTACCCCGCACGAAACTGTTCGTAAACTTGACTTATATTCGTTTATCTGGACATACTGTCTTCTATGTGATAGGTAAGATTTAATTAAGAGTAATGCTGCGCCTCTAATTCCATAACATTCAAGCTTCTGAAACAAGATGCTATGATTTATGCAATCAAAGGCTTTGCTATAATCTAAGAAAATTCCCAAGACGAGGTTCCTATGTTCAAAGTTCCTTAGTATATATTCTTTCTGGTGTAAAAGAGCAAGTTCCGTCGATCGTTTTTTTCTGAAGCCATACTGGCTGTCAGAAAGTGTACTGTGTTTACTTAAAAAACTTTCAACGCGCTTAAGAATGAGCTTCTCGAACACTTTTGAGAAGACGGGCAGAATACTGATTGGTCTAAGTTCCCAAAGTCATTTTTGCTACTTTTTTATATATGACTGCTACTCTAGCAATCTGCATTCTCGAGGGGAAAGTAGCGGTTTCTAAGCATAAGTTGTATATGTGCTCCAATGGCGCAGCAATGATGTCAATGACGTGCTTAAATGGACATATCTGTATATTTTCCGCATCACACGATGTACTGTTCTTTAGGTCTCTGAACACAGACAAAATTTCACTTGTAGAGACAGGTTCCAGAAACAAAGACGAGGGACATCTATCAATAGTTATGTGAGTTGTGTCTGCTGAGGAGTTTAGTGCGGCCGTAAAAAAGTTGTTAAATTTTTCTGCGAGAGAATTACCTGAGTATTCTATGCCATCGCTTGTAATTTTATCTGGAGTTGTGACCTGCGAGATGCCAGAGCCGAGTGACCGGATTTTACGCCAGATCTTATCAGGACGATTTAATGCAGCTGCCAAGTAGTTTTCGTAATGTCTGTGCTTTGCCTGTCGTATGTCAGAATTTAATTTATTTCTGCATTTCTTAAAGCGCTCAAGAACAAGAGTACCTTTTGTATCAATAAAGAGTTGATATAATTTGTGCTTTTCTTTAATACGCGTGTAGCGTTCACGTGATATCCACGGTTTTCTTATTGCTTTAGGTAGCCTCTTTATTTTGTAACGAAGTGCTTGTTATAGACATGAGTGAAGGCGTCGAAAAATAAGTCATAAGCGCTGTCCGCTCTAGCTTTGCTAATTATGTCAGAAAAGCCTACACCTAGAAGGTCCGTGCGAAAGCTTTCTAGGGAACCTTCCATTACACATTGATACATAGCTTTTACACCAAAGTAACATTTCGGGACCTCCTTCTGGCAAAATAAATATATGCCAATATGATCGCTTACATCACAGCATGTAACTCCTGAGTGAATGAATGGAGAATTAATATTCGTTAAAAATAAATCGATGCATGTTTGGGAAGTAGGGGTTATACGGGTTGCTGTGGTTATCATATTTGTGACACAGTAACATCTAAGTAACACATCAAAATTCACGCTGTTCACTGTTGTACATAACATATCTATGTTGAAGTCGCCACCAATGATCACATCGTACTTGTTGCTCATTGCCAAGCTTAGATAAGATTCCATGGTTTCAAGAAATGAGTCCATGTTACCAGATGGCGGCCTGTAAACCACGGACATTACAATGTTTCCTGATATAACTGAAAGGATTTCAGAATCCTATTTCATCAAGCTCATTCTTTTAGCTGGAGGAAAATGGCACAAACATAAGAAATGAAGTTTGTTGAAGTTGCAAAATTATGTTGTCTGTATACATCAGCTATGAGCACATACAACTCTGCAGCCCAGCTCTAATTGTTGCTGAATCATCAGCTTTCTATTTACATTTTACATGCAGTCCACACAAACTCAGAAACTTTGCATCAGCCTAATACATTATGTTGAGCACCACAGAGAACATTATACTGCAGTCTTCAGCACACTTGGCAATTGTAGTGTAGTGGCACGAAACCGAAACAGGATATCACAGCAATCAAATGCACTTTTATAGTGAAACACAGCAGCGAGTTTCCCTGAACCAGTATTGCAACCTATTGACAAGTGTGAATGGGTAAAGCTATTCACTTTTTCCTCAGGTAATCTTGCTCTTGCTGTTGGAAACGTTAAATGGGTCCTGAACCAACCCTCAGGCTTGGTGAAAAAAATGCAGTCTGGGGATAGCATACGTTGCTATGAACATATGGCCAAATTTTGTAGTCGTGCGTGGCACATGAAGCTCGCAAGCAGAGTGCAAAGTGTCCTTATTCTCAAGTACTTTCTTTTCAAATGAGGCCTTCTCTTCACCCACTTCAAAGCCGCCGCTGGTTTGCATATGTCGTCATATGCAAGATTCTCATAGATGGCTGCCATTGGCTGATATCTGACTTCAATCAAGAAGGGTTTTTGGATCAGTCAGCTTCTTTCTACTGTTACTGCCAATATTTATTGATGCAGTTTATTAAACCGGCTGAAGTAAGTAAAAATCTGCTATTAAATTTCGGTAAGAATTAAATACTTATGGAAGAAGCTGAATATCATCTGCTCATGCTTGGTTGCACTTAGGGATTAAACTTTTGCCACGCTGATTGTCGGTGCCATGGCCATTGGGTCTCGCTAAGTTCAACTTGTTCTGAACACTCAACTAGCCTCGAATCATGTGAAAGAATATCAGACCACACACACACACTTCTGGTCACTCCTGGCTAGACACCTTGGCAGGTATCAATTCGTATTGAGCTATTGACAGCACTTTAAAATGCACAAGTTGGTTATGGTTACTACATTAAAATGCACAAGTAGGTCGTGGTTACTATCCATCGGTCAAGCTGGTGCAGGGCGAAGCCGGTACGCACGACGTAACACGGTCAGACTGGAGCATATGTGCACGAGCGTGTAGTCGATCCCTGTCTTGCACAAAGCAAATTCTGCGCATACAACCACACTGCACTATAACCACGTTTGGTGCGTCGAATACGCCAAAATTGGAAATAGTGGCATCTACGTGAACATCTGAAATCAAATTTGAACTGCGCGCCACGGTGACATTAAGGAGAAGGAGCATTGTGGGCATGTACCGCTCCGCCGTAGCCTTCACAGTGCAAAGCACTTAAGAAGCAGCAGGAACACTGCGAAGGGGATCACAAGCTGTCTTTGACTGCCAATAACTCCACTTATGCTGAACGCATTGAAGTACTTTTTGTGGCAAAGTATTTCTGAAATAGTCTTATTTTAACTTCAAATGCATTTCTAGACTTCAATAAATATAGGTTCAGGGCCCCTTTAAACCAGTACTTACCAGACAGTCAAGCTGTGAAACAGGACTCTTGGATCCTGGTTGACTGATGTCCCAGACCTTGACACATCCTTTGCCCCCCGTGTAGACATATTTGGTGGGACTCGAGATGGTCACCGCACACACCACTTCACCATGCGACAGCGTGTTGATCTGCCGTGCATGCCGTGGAATGCCAGCACCCATAAGCGCATCTGGTGGGAATGGCACTGGCTGCATCTGGCCCTCTGCACTCACATGGAACGAATAGGCCCTGTGCAAAGGATTGTACACGGAGAGGTTAATTTGCAGGAAACTGAGAAGGCTGGAGCTTTCCAGCATAAGAAATTCAACTTCACAGTATCATTTAAGATTGAGCACCAGTTTTACAAATGCATACCACTTTCACATCAGTATGATAGATAATGCATCGTGCAACTTTGCGATTGCAACAAGGCCATAGCACATATTGTCATCTAGTGGCCTTGTTTTGATGATGAGACAGTTTTTGCATGCTGCTTTAAGTTGAATAGATGACAGATCATTCACAGAAGGAAATATGCGAAGAGCATGAGTTCAGCCATCATGAGCACAGAAAGCCACCAGAGCTGTGTTGCATGTTTTAATGACTGGGCTCTGTGACCAACTTTTAATGCAGTGTGAATGCTGTTGTGTGAGAACATGCATCACTGCAGTAATGAGCATAATAAGTGCCATAACTATACACCTTCGCACATAAATGTACTCATGAAATTACTAATTCCAGAGATGTCAGCTTTATTGTAAGTCAGAGTTGGTTAGTCTAGTGGATAAGTGTAAGCAGAAGTGAGTGTGGGTGAGTGCCAATAAAGGCAAGTATGAGTGAATGTATACCCTTATAAAATATTAGTCAGGGTGTGAACGGTGCCTAATATTGATTCACACACCACTGATGGTGAATACATGCATGTGAATGGAAGGCACTTGAGTTTTCAAGTTCCCAGCACATACCATACCAGAAGCAAATGGAGAGTTTCATAACTTTGAAAACAGTTGTGTATCTTAAATAGGCACAGATGCTGCTGGTGCTTGCCACTTTGGTATGTTGTGCTTATACTCCATTCAGACAGGCAATTTTAATGACACTTCGAGTGAGTGCAGTTTGCCCCGCTGAGTGCCGCTTTGGTGGCGGGGTGCTAGACAACAAAACAAAGTGTTATTCAGGATTGATGACAATGACAATCTATGAAGCCAAATTGCTTAATATGGTTCTCGGCATTTTGAGTATTGAAAACAGTTACCATTTTGTTACATTTAAAAAAACTTTTGCACTAAAAATAGAAATGATATAAATTTGTTAACATGCCTATTCGTATTGAGCCAATTCACGCAAGAAACATATCCAAAATATACACAGTCAAAATGGCAGACTCCATGGATGATTTGGTGGGTGCCAAAAATGAACGTTTCAGCTTGCTTTGGTTCCACTGATGTCACGGGAACGCTCACACATATTAAATTACAAAAAGATGCCTTTGAATTAGTGCCAAGTCTGACTGAGTATTTCTTTATTTATTTTTGAAGCGCTGCTATTGAGCCTACACACTTCGGTTTAACGAATGTACTCACTGGCAATTGTGCACTATACAGCAAGTGCCACTAAACCTTCAAATCTGACAGACTGCGAATGACACTAACAGTGAAGTGTACTCACTCAAAGTGATGCTAAATTTGGCCGTCTGACTTGGGTATTAGATAGCTGATGGTTAAATATTTAGATATCAATGGTTGCTAATGATATCTGTTCATTTATGTTACCCTGCCAATAAAAAATGCCAAATAATTGTTCATTGCCATCCTTCAAAGCAAAAGGACTACTGTGAGGTAATGCAACAAGCTTACATGTTCTTACAGTTGTTCTCTAGATTTACATTTTCACAAGCCAGAGCACATGTTTTTTGGTCTTACCCATAATATGTGGGGTAAAAGCCATATTTAATGCTCTTCCAGTACTACTTACTAATTTATTAAATCCTGTGATAAAAAATATGATCTTATGTGCCCTAAAATTTATTTAAAACATGCAAATGTGCTGGAGCCTCCAGGAGCTCAAATTTTTAAGAACGTACAACTGTTGAAGTGTTAAAAACTTTTTTAAAATTCTCATATTTCAAGTATCTTTTGGCTAACTTGGGAAACCTGTCATTTCTAGTCAACAATACAACTTTTTAAGGTTGAGGTCATTCACACTAGCTGAAGTCCCATTAGTTAATCCTTTCAGGGTCAATGACGTACATATACGGCACCGCAGACAAGTCCAAAATGGTCGATGCTGTACATTTATGATGCCATCTGTATGTTTAAAAAGCGCGCCTATTTCCCAATTTTTTCTTTTCTGCCATGTGCTGCCACTATCTGGGAACACAGGGAATTTTTTTCTCACGCCTCCCTCTCTCTGTTTTTGTGGCATGGTTTGTTTTCGAGCTAGTTTCCTCCGGCGCGTTTATGTACTACCACTTGCGCTTTGGCCTGCGCACAGGCGGGCGGAGGTTTGGGTTTTGTTCCACGGGCGATTTCAGCTCTTGCACTCGCAAAACTGATGGCTATATCGTTACTAATCGCTCAAAGGGCAGCCACCTGTTTCTCGCTCGTTTAGTGCTCACAGGAGTGCGCATAGGAAGGATGCCACCGTGCATGCGTTTCCTTTTCTTTTCTTTTTTTTCTTTTTTGGAAATGCATGAAAATTTTGGTTGACAATAAGATGAAGATGTGTATAACAGCTGTGTCTTACCAGTACTCACGTACGGGGCAGAAATCTGGAGGCTTACGAAAAGGGTTCTACTTAAATCGAGGACGACGCAACGAGCTATGGAAAGAAGAATGATGGGTGTAACGTTAAGGGATGAGAAAAGAGAAGATTGGGTGAGGGAACAAATGCGAGTTAATGACATCTTAGTTAAAATCAAGAAAAGGAAATGGGCATGGGCAGGACATGTAATGAGGAGGGAAGATAACCGATGGTCATTAAGGGTTACGGACTGGATTCCAAGGGAAGGGAAGCGTAGCAGGGGGCGGCAGAAAGTTAGGTGGGTGGATGAGATTAAGGAGTTTGCAGGGACAACATGGCCACAACTAGTACATGACCGGGGTAGTTGGAGAAGTATGGGAGAGGCCTTTGCCCTGCAGTGGGCATAACCAGACTGATGATGGTGGTGGTGGTGGTGGTGGTGATGATGATGATCATAATGATGAAGAAGTAGGTGAAGATTAGCGGAAGTTTGTCACACGGTTTGCTTCTTTGACGGGCACACAACCACACAGTTTTCTTGAGGGTGCTCACCTATGCAGTTCAATTACGCTATGGACGTAAATATTAGTGTAAGAGCAGGAACATTTGAGACTTGCAAAATATTCTCGTGTGCGCATTTTCTAAGCTTTGAACTATGTGCATAACAATGCATCAAATTTTTAATTCTTATAAGTTTATTTCCTTTTTTTATTGTTGTTATTCATGAATAAACAGCATATACCAATGAAAAGTATTTCTTTCTCACTTTACGGTCACCCTAGAAAAATTATGGTAAATTTTTTTCGAAATAGGTCTGTCAGAAGAATTGGAATCTACAATTAAAAAAATCGACCATGGGCGGTTGCATATGGCAAAAAAAAATTGACCGTGAAAGGGCTAAACAAGCCCTTCACAGCCTCACAGTACTGTAATGCCTTCTCATTATGACCCTCAATTACATGAAATACTGAAATTATGAATGACAATTCTGTGCAACAAGATGCTGTGGAGACCAATTATTTACAGCATATCTACATCTCTCCAAGCTTTGAATACTTGACAAAGTCATGCAAAGCCCATCAAAAGTGTTATTTTGTATTAACATTCACAGTATTGGTATGAACTTTAGCAGCCTTAAAGGGCCCCTCACTAGGCCCCATAGCAAATTTTAGTTATACACTGGAAGTTACGTGTCCTCACATGTTCTGCCCCAAAATGTTTCAAATCGCTCATTAATAGCCGATTCTGTATAAATAACTGAATAGATTAATAGCCGAATATTTCAGTGCCACGAACCTATGAATTCAGAAGGCAAGCTCCACTGCATAGTGAGACACTCTCTTCGCTCGCCCCGTCTAGCCTCCGCAAGCGAAATTCCTTCCTTGCATTCTCCTATACCGGACCTTGAGGATCGCGTGACGCATATGTCCCGGGCGTCGCCTTCATTTCTTTTTCTCCTCGCTTTGTTTTTTGTTTTTGTTTTCCGGCGCTGCGCTTTTCCCTGACGGAGTTGCTCGCGAGCTGTTGTCGTTTCGTGCAGCGCACAATTTTGTGTGCTGTGCACAAGCACACATGACTGGCGGTATAGTTCAGTGCTACACGAATACTGAGGCAGAATAAGTAGATCACAGAACATGATCACACGCTGGAACACTGTAGAAAATGGCATAGTTTCGATACCTGCGCACGTGACTGCACGACCGTGGGAACAAGCAGACGAAGCGAATGTACATCTCTCTTGCTTCGGTGCGAAGTAAAACAAAAAACATGCAGACATTTCTCTAAACTTCAATTCATCAATTCAAGCAACAGATCGCGTAAATAACAGATGTTGCCTTGAATAATTCTTGAAGTCTCGTGTCACCATGACTGACGTCACAGTGTAGTCACGAGTACGTAGGTGCAGGGACACGAGCACGTCAATGTCCGGCCTGGAGCGCGGTTGCCGCAAGGGAAATGAAAAACAGAGTTCAGATTGAAATTTCAGACATTTCCGCTATGCGTAGCAATGTGATTCTTTGCAAATACGATCGTTAGCACACACTGTATGCTCTGCGCTTGTCAGCTCAAAATGGCCTGACCTGGTGAGGGGCCCTTTAAGAGAGGACAGAGTCTTTAGGCCCAAAAATTTACAAAACGTTTAGTTTTGTAAAATTTCATTTTTGGAGTCTGCATCTCTTATTATATGCAAAGCTTTGTATTTGAAGTGTCTATGTTTTAGCCATAATATCGTTACCATGAAGAGAAGGATGAAGTTGAATTAGACTAGAGGAAGACGAAGTCTGGCAGTTGCCTGAACGCCATATACCTCTGTTGTGAATATACATTATTTTATACTCATGGGCCTGCCTTCTTCCTGCAACATTTTGGTGGAAGGTGCGGGGTACAATCACGGAACTTCGCAGCGGACGTCATCTACCTGCCGCCACAATGGCAAATCAACTGACACAAGCGACAACGCCTCAGCAGCCCGTGCCAACGGTCATCCTCACTCATCCGCGGGACCCAGGGACATATTGTGGCACGGACAACGCCGACGTCGAGGACCGGTTTACGATGTACGAACGAGTGTGCGACAACAACAGGTGGGATCCAACAATGATGCTAGCAAACGTCATATTTTATCTAAAAGGAACTGCGAAGCAATGGTACGACACACACGAAGCTCACCTAACGAGCTGGGATGTCTGCAAAGAAAAAATGCGAGACCTGTTTGGCAGACCTGTCGGTCGTCAGCTGGCAGCAAAAAAAGAACTTGCAGGCCGCGCTCAGACGTCCACAGAATCCTATGTCATGTACATACAGGATGTGCTGGCCCTCTGTCGCAAGGCTGATAACAACATGACCGAGGCAGACAAGATTGGTCACATACTGAAAGGTATTGCAGACGATGCCTTCAATCTCCTGATGTGCAAGGATTGTGCCACTGTGGATGCAATTATAAAGGAGTGCCGGCGCTTCGAACACGCGAAGGGCCACCGCGTCGCTCAAACTTTCGACCGATTGCCCAATACCACCGCGACATCTTCTTGCGAAGACCCTCCGCGGTTCGTTCAGCCCACAGGACCGGAAGATATCACGCGCATCGTTCGCCGTGAGCTTGAGGCCATGGCTCCGGCTCCAGTTCGTTCCGACTGTCGGGAAAGCGTGCCCGCTATCTCCCTTATACAAGCGGTCGTTCAGGAGGAAATAGCAAGTTTGGGCATTCCATCTCTCTGCTCGGTCCACCATACAAACACCTACCAGATTTCTCCGGCCGCTCGCTCCAAGAGGCAAAGCTTTCCGCCACTCCATCGCAACCCAGCTGACTGGCGCTCAGCGGATGATAAACCCATCTGTTTTAATTGCTCCGGTATTGGATACATCGCCCGTCATTGCCGCAACCACTAGTCGTCGCCTCCTCGATGGTCGTCTCCGAGTCACTACCGCCAAGTACCAGACAATCGTACTTTCTCGCCCTATACGCCGACTAGGAACATCAACGGCGACGGTGCTCCACCAAGATCTAGCCGCTCCCCGTCTCCGCAAGGTCGTAGGTCCCGTTCGCCTCTCGTTCGCCGCTCTTCGTCCCCTTCTGCAACCGGTCGCTTCGCTTCGGTAAACTAGGCGGTGCAGCTCCCGGAGGTGAAGCTGCAACTCCGACCCGGCCCACAAATCCTCTGTTGACCCTGCCTACATGTGGAAACCTACTGGACATTGAAGTTGATGGCGTTCCTGTTAGATCTCTGGTTGATACAGGAGCGCAGCTTTCAGTTATGAGCGCTGCTCTACGCCGAAGGCTCAGAAAGGTTCTGACACCCGCCGTACCGGGCACTGTGCGAGTCGCCGATGGGAGTACTTCACCTGTCCTTAGAATGTGCACAGCACGTGTGACCATTGGGGACCATTATACCGTTGTTCTATTTATCGTCCTTGAACACTGTCCGTATGACCTAATTCACGGCCTCGACTTTCTTTCGAAACACTCTGCCCAAATTGACTGCTCCGCAGGTGTTGTACAGTTGGATCTGCCGCTTCCTGCCGACGCAACAACTTGTGCTTCACACCGCTTATGTTCTGCTGAGTTTGCAAGGCTGTCTCCACAAGCGGCTACAAATGTCCTCCTGACACCCTGTCCTCCCGTACCTGATGGCGAGTACGTAGTGCCGCCGCTTACTGACGTGGTTTTTTCGCGCAATATTGCCCTGCCGAGCACCTTAATCCGGATCCACGAAAACTGCACTCGCGTGCCCATCCTCAATTTTGGATTTTCGTCGCATGTGCTGCCACACGGTATCGCCATAGCGCATATCACTCCTTTGGAAGAATTTCAGGTTTCTTCTCTGACCTCTGAATCCTTCCTCAGTACCAACGGACCTTTGTCACCCACTCCTGCGTACTCGACGCCCGCAGATGATGTTTCTAAGATGATCGCCCCTGACCTTCCTTCCGAGCAAACAGCAGCTCTTCGTCACCTCCTGTCATCTTATCGGGACATCTTTGATATGGATGACCGTCCACATGGCCAGACATCTGTTGTCACGCATCGCATCAACACCGGCGATGCCAGCCCCATTCATAGGCGACCATATCGTGTCTCCGCAACAGAAAGGGCCATCATACAGAAAGAGATAGACAGGATGATGGACAAAAACATCATTGAACCTTCCAGTAGCCCGTGGGCATCACCGGTTGTCTTAGTAAAGAAAAAAGACAACTCGTGGCGCTTCTGCGTTGACTACCGTCACCTCAACAGGATAACAAAAAAGGATGTTTAACCCCTGCCTCGCATTGATGATGCTCTTGACTGCCTTCACGGATCCCAATACTTTTCATCAATTGACCTCCACTCCGGCTATTGGCAGATTAGCGTCGATGAGATGGACCGCGAGAAAACCGCCTTCATCACATCGGACGGTCTGTACCAATTTAAAGTCATGCCCTTTGGTTTATGCAATGCGCCGGCTACATTCGAGTGAATGATGGACTCTCTCTTGCGCGGCTTGAAGTGGTCTACATGCTTCTGTTACCTCGACAATGTGATTGTGTTTTCGCCGAACTTTGAGAGCCACCTGCGGCGCCTCACAACCATACTCTCCGTGTTTCGCAGGGCTGGCCTTCAGCTAAACTCCTCCAAGTGCCATTTCGGTCGCCATGAAATTAACATGCTCGGCCATCTTGTAAACGCCGCCGGAATCCAACCTGATCCACAGAAAGTTCACGCCGTGCGAAATTTTCCTGTACCTTGTTCAACAAACGATGTCCGTAGTTTTCTGGGCTTATGCTCTTATTTCCGGCGATTTGTGAAAAGTTTTGCCGACATCGCTCACCCTCTCACTGACCTTCTTAAGAAAGACGTCTCTTTCTCTTGGGGACCACTGCAGGAGAAAGCCTTCTCTACCCTGATTGAGCGACTTACAACTTCACCAATTCTGTCACACTTTGATCCTTCTTCGCCCACTGAAGTACGAACTGACGTGTGTGGTCATGGCATCGGCGCTGTCCTCGCTCAGTGTCAACAGGGCCAAGACGGTGTCATCGCTTACGCTAGCCGCCTTCTTTCCACGGCCAGCGAAATTACTCCATTACTGAGAGAGAATGTCTCGCGCTAGTATGGGCGGTCGCGAAATTTCGGCCATACCTTTTCGGTCGGAGCTTCTGCGTCGTAACCGATCATCACGCCCTTTGCTGGCTCTCCTCTTTGAAGGACCCAACTGGACAACTTGCACGTTGGGCATTGCGTCTACAAGAATATACATTTTCTATTATGTATAAGTCAGGGCGCCTGCATAAAGACGCTGGCTGCCTGTCCCGCAATCCCGTGGATCAACCGGATGATACCGATGCATCAGTGTTCTATCCCTTTCCGGCTTCCTCCATATTGGCGACGAGCAGCGCAAAGATCCTGTTCTTCGAGCACTTATGGAACGCCTAAGCTCCTCGCCCAACGACCCGTCCCTCCGGATGTTCACCTTGCGCGATGGAACTTTATACCGTCGTAGCGTTCGCCCTGACGGCCCGGAGCTCCTACTAGTCGTTCCCAAGCACCTTCGACTCGCCGTGCTCCAGCAATTTCACGATGCTCCTACTGCTGGACATCTGGGCATCACTCGTACATACGACCGCCTGCGGCGCCGCTTCTTCTGGCCCGGCATTTATCACTCTGTGTGCCGTTATGTCGCTTCTTGCGACCTGTGTCAGCGCCGGAAGATGCCTGCTATGCCTCCCGCTGGTTTGCTGCAACCAATAGATATCCCTACAGAGCCCTTCTTCCATGTGGGCCTAGACCTCCTGGGCCCCTTTCCAATTTCCATCAAAGGAAACAAATCGATTGCTGTAGCAACAGATTATGCCACGAGATATGCCATCGCACGAGCGCTACCAACCAGCTGCGCTACAGATGTCGCCGACTTCTTACTATACGACGTCATCCTGCACCACGGCGCCCCTCGCCAGTTGCTTACGGATCGCGGCCGCTACTTTCTATCGAAGGTCGTCGATGATCTTCTCCGCTCCTGTTCTACAGAACACCAGATTGCTACCGCGTACCACCCCCAAACGAACGGCCTCACCGAGCGACTCAACCGCACGCTAACTGAAATGCTGGCCATGTACGTTTCCGACGATCACCGCGACTGGGATGTCGCTTTACCGTACATCACTTCCGCATACAACTCGTCCCGTCATAACACTGCCGGATTTTCACCATTTTACCTGTTGTATGGTCGCGACCCCACCTTGCCCTTTGACACGTTGCTACCTTCCGCAGTGCAATCACCCAGCACTGGTTACGCTCGCGATGCTATTGGCTTGGCCGCCCAGGCCCGAGAAGTCGCCCGTCATCGCCTCACAGTCTCGCAAGCTTCTCAAAAGCGACGCTACGACCTTCGGCATCGAGACACCCATTTTTCACCTGGTTCCCTTGTCCTTCTCTGGACGCCTTCACGTCGCGTCGGCTTGTCGGAAAAAATACTTTCGCGTTATTCTGGTCCGTACCAGATCTTACGCCAACTGTCCAACGTGACATACGAGATCGCCCCAGTCGGTCAGCCTTCAGTGCCTCCCAACGTCACTAGCGATGTTGTTCACGTCGTCAGGCTCAAGCCTTATGTCCCCCCATTAAGTGAGGCTCTATAACTTGCACCGGGACAGAGCTACTCCGCCGGGAAGGTGATGTTACGGTGAAGAGAAGGACGAAGTTGAATTAGACTAGAGGAAGACGAAGTCTGGCAGTTGCCTGAACGCCATATACCTCTGTTGTAAATATACATTATTTTATACTCCTGGGCCTGCTTTCTTCCTGCAACAATATATTAATCTTAAGGCTGATTTTATAAAGCTGATTAATTTTAAAGATGATTGGTATGTTTTCTCAAAACACTAATTTTGCACACTCAGCAAACCTTTAACTAGGATATATAAATACCTATCGAAGATAGAAAAATAACTATTTTTGCAGCATGAAGCTAAATGGCTGAAGCACACGACATAGGAAGAAGATTTTTAAAATGTTTGTTTTAGGGTTCTTAAATTTTGTATTTTGTGTGACCCCTGCATGACCATATTGAAAACACTGGAGTTCAGTGTGCTCTGAAACCAGAAATAATGACCCAATCCTAAAGGTGCTTCCATGATCATGCGTCTTGTGCTTTGTAGTATTGATCCATGTGCCATTTGCAGATTTTTGTGCAATGGTTATTTGTACAGTGTTCTAAAAACAAGTCTTTTTCTTTATTATCTCATGAAGTAATGAACCTACAGAAAAAAATAATAGCATTTTTAGAATAAGAAGAGAATAATAAACAAGCATCTACACTTCTATCAAATCTAGTCCAAAAGAAAAGGAAGATAACTTTAAAATCCATGTCCCCACTTAATTAAGCAAACATTGAGCAGGCACAGCAAATGCAGAACACAAATTTAATACTCAAAAATGTAAACAAAAACATTACATTTGCACTTTCTTGCAAGTTTGTGAACCCTGATGTGAACTTGGTGCTGTGTGGCTGGCCTTATTTGGAAACAGAAATGAGCTTAGTGAAGCAATGAGCTGCAAAGTATGTGACCTTAAGAGACAGTCAAATTTAGATGAAACTAATTATCATGTTCGCCATAAATCTTAGTTTGCTTTCCATCAAAACTCCTAATATGAATGTTTTCATTTATCCACAATCTTGGCTGAGAACTTCTGAAAGTGTCCATGTTAACGTGCTGTCAGTGTGATCTTGAACCCCCATCCAGAATAAAAAGAAAAAATTGCACATCCAAAAGAGTAACTACAGTTACCTAGTTGGGAAAGCATTAAGCTCAAATTATCCTTACTTACTCACCTTTAAAAGCTATCAACAAGATGAAGGGTCAAGCAAGTTGGTAATCCAAATGAAACATTATGCAAGCATGAGTGCAATTGAAAATAGAGCTCACTTGCATTGTGTTTACTGCATTTCCTTCTTCATTATAGAGTCTGGAATATCTTCCTTTTTTCTTTGGAAATAAATATCCATAGCCAAGCATGCTCAATTTCTCCCCATACTTAAATCTGTAAGGCAAATTTTAAGCAAAAACTTGTTTTGGACTGCTGAAAATACTACCGAGACGAGATCACCAAGGCGAAAGAGACTGTCCTATGGTAGCAGCTAAAATATTGGTGAGGAACTGGGTCCGGACTTCTGTATTAATGAAGCTCAATCATCTGTATATAGAGCCCAAAGTGACCCATATAAAAGATATCCTTGTATAAGAGTTGCACGTTTACTTATTGTCTGAGTAGTGGTACAGTATACTAGCTGGAATGGCACATGAAGGATGCCTTTACTCTGTCTCACCAACTGTGCACAGAGGATCAAAAGCTATGGCTCGCTTCAACCAATCCGAGACTGGATCTAGCTGCAAGCCTCACACAAGGGAGGTGGACTTGCCCACAGTGCACTAGTCCTTCTACGACTTTTCCATTCAGCGCAGGTAGGGAGTAGTGATGGGCGATGGATGAACACCTCATCTGGTTCTCGTTCCAGGTTAGCCGACACTGCTGATAACCTTCAGTGTAGAGAATGGAAGAAAGACAAGCTATGGCCTCAGAAGATGCAGTACATGCTGCCACTTTGTGACCATGTTTAGAACTCCGATTCCTTGGAGTGGTGCAAACCACTTCAAGTTCACAAAGTAGTCAGCTCTTTTACGCTACTGGTATTAATTGCAATGTTGCTGAATCAGGAGGTAGTGACCATAGTGACTAGTGCTGCCTTTCTTTCAGTAACAAAAGGTATGGAGAAATACCCTGCATTTATGCACCCCATGAAGAGAATTTCCTATTGTTACAGTCAGCCTTTCCTTTCTCCTATCAGCTCCATCTCGCCTATGCAAAGAGGCTCGTGGAACAAACAGACACCGGGGCCCTTTCAGGAGTGCCTTGAAAAGGTCAAGACTGAGGTGCACCAAGACGAAATAAAGCACTCCCAATGCAGATTGCAACAAAACCGGGCCTTTTATTTTTCAAGTGAAATTTACAGGGTGTCTTTCTTGGTCCACGGCCTCTTTCATGCCTTACAGCTGGCCTCATGCACCTAAAAAGCTCAAGCTCGTATTCACCGAGAACCTCTTCAACCTGACTCGGAACAGGCGATCAAGCAGGCTGGCTCATCTGCAAGATTTCAAACAACGACCCTTCACTCACAGTGCAATGCATTGTTGACCTGTACAATTTCAATTGTCATGCGACTTATAAAGCTCCAATGCAGTCAAAGCTTGTCAAAGTACACCTTTGCAAAGCGCCAGAATAAGTCCTTGAGGTACAATGCTGAATCAATAATATTAAAACTGGTGCAGTTACATAAAGCAATGCCAGACTACCAAGTCAAAAGCAAAACTACGGCTTAAAGGGGCACTAAAGGCAAATATTAAGTCAAGCTAAAATGATAGATCAGTGCTTGAGAATATCTAAGGTGTCACTATTATCGCGAACAGAGGCTTATTAATCGAGAAACTGAGGTAAATGCAGGACATCATTAGAGACTCCCCCGGGACATTGAAGTACTTGCCCGATGACGAAAGCACTCCTCAATTCTGTCACTGGTACTCAGCCACTCGTTGCAAAAAACATGATTACAAGACGAAATAAAATGCTACTTGTCCAGTTCTGTTTCATTTTTAGAAAAAGGAACTCATCGAAGTTACCCTTGACAACAACAAGGGCGGTTGAAAGGCTATGTTTTCGCTCGACTCTGCACCGCCCACGCTTTCGCGTTACAGAAGTTTCGTTATCGCGTAGTGCTGCGCTGGTTTTGCTGGCTCGCGAAACTTGCACAAACTTCCAAGTAGCAGAGAATTCAGCCTCCATGTTATGTCGTGGGATGCCCAAACTGTGTACGCTACTTGACCACAAAGCAGCTGCAGCGGCAAATCCACCGCTCTGTCTTGGCTCGGTGCTGCCATCTGTCGGATGCTGTTTTACTCACCGACGCCAGCAAAGGGTGGTGATGGTGTATGCAACGTCACCACTCCCCCGGTTGGGTGGCGGGAGATCTGAATTTCGAAAAAGGTATTCGGACTCTTCAGATGCAATTTTCTCGTAAACTAAGTCCTTTCTAGCACGAAGCAAGCGTTGCAAGGTTTCTGGAATGGTATTTAAACAGTCCATGTCGACTTATTATTTGCCTTTAGTGTCCCTTTAAATAGGCACGCAATGAAGAATAACTGTGTCATCTCTTGTGAATCTCAAGCCACACTGTAAGAGCCATAAGTATGAACTGTCCTGCAAGCCTAAGTTACAATAAAGCAGTATCTGTGCATGCAGCAACCTTACATGCAGCAATTTGAGAAATTTACAACCAGAATTTACACTGCTTTAAAGAATTTGTTCTTTCAAAAGTACAAAGGAAGTACACTCAATCCATGCTCCTACACACTCTGATTCAGCAATTCGTCAGCGGCTTGATGAAGTTGGTGGCAAATACTTAATAAGAAAGCAACTAATACAGGCCAACACATTTCCACTAATTTTGCACTGTGTCCCATATAAATGTGCATGCATCATACTAATTTCAAGTTAATATAAAAAAAATCCAAGGAAACCACTGCTGGCTAGTTTTTCAGATGGAGCATTAAGAGTCAAAAGTACAGTGAACATGTATATTCCAATCAAGACACCTCTACATTGGAACATATCTTCCTAGGACACCGATTGACAGTGTCTGCTGAAAATGTAGTTTTCGTACACTGATTGTGTCTTCAGCATCATCAAAAGAAGACACTAGTATTAAGAAGACACAAAAGAAGACACTAGTAAAGTAACAGTAATAACAATAACAGCAATAACATTTCGTATGATCCACAAATGTCTCATCTCTGAAAGCCTCATGTCTGAAATTTTTTCAGTAATGGAAAAGAATCAAATATTTCACAGTCGAAAAACACTTGGCCATTTAAGAAATCAGCCTGATATAAATCATTACTGTAAAAAACAACAAAAGAAGGGAGCCCATTACATGACCACGTACTGGTGCCACAAGCAACCACTAAGCCAGAAATACTCCCACAGTAATAGAACATAATAACAGAACTCACAATTGAAATATTTGAAACTGACCTTCCAGTGCTCTTTAAAACATTTTGGGCATAGTATTACTCAATTTTACAGCACAAATCTATCCACAAGTATTTTGAGACATATATGCATGTAGATTACTTTTTAATTGCCATTTTCTCAAGTGCTTGTGATTCTGGTGGTATGTGCAGTAGTTGTTGCAGCACCCTAAAGGAAATGTATGCACAGTGACAACCTAAGAATTCGGTACAGTCAAACCCCATTAAAACGAAGTCGCATTCTATACAAAAATACTTTCATTATATTCGTTATAAGTATGTGTTCATTACATCTTGACATTGGTGACAAATATTTCAGATTTACTTTGTTATATCCGACAATTCATTATATCCATGTTTGTTATACTGAAGTTACAGTGTACAAGCTCCACACACAAAAGCTTTCCTCTGTGCTTTCATAAGCCATGACATAGTCGTTGAGTGGCGCCCCTAATGAAAGAAGTTAGTCTTCGTCATGTTGTTATGAAAGTGATAGAACATAATTCGCTGGTGTGTTTATACAAATTATCTTTGACTTGGACAGTGGTGTATTCACCAGTGCATTGTTATGTTGTCACATGCCGAGGCAATCGAAACAAACTGAGGAGCACTCACGGTTTTCCACCTGGAATGGTGCCAAAGTGAGGTGGTGGCCGCAAGGATGGGTGTGCGTCAAAGCCTGCAACCTGCGATAAGGACAACTGCAATTCAGCGTCGGTCAGCCATGCTTCGCTGCAAACACGGCCAACCCCACGACCAGGCAATGGCACCACCCCTACAATGTTCATGTCAAGTACATTGCTTTCTAGCTTCTTTCTTTCCATGTTTCACTCTCTCTATTTCGCACCTTGATTCATTACCAATGAGCCAAAAATGAAGGCAACTCTCCACCACGCACTGTAGCAACTACAGACAGTGTGAAAGCACACAAGAGGCTGCAAGATCAAGATGCTTTGGGCTACAAAGAACTGAGCTGTACAGGAAAGCCAGCATGATACTGGGGAAACAGTTTCTTTTGTAATATTTAGGCTATGCTTCTGAACACACTGCAATGCACTTTCCGAAGCTGGTAATTAAAAAGACACTTAAATATGTGCATTATATCCACGCAAATGCTTTAAAAGTTCTGCAGACACTGTTCTCAACTAGGATTAAAGGAACCTGTGCTAGTTTTTCATTCAAGACAAATACCAATCTGGAAAGTAATAAGAGCAGAAGCACTATGAATGGTGCTCACACTTCTGTCATAATTATACTCGGTGATTCTGCAGTAACTGAAAATTTGGTTTAACTGTAGATGCCTCTGCTAAGGAGGGGGAGGAATGAATGTTTATTGTGTGAAACAGCGAGAAAGTGTTCTTTCTTCGCCCTAGGTGGGCGGCTCTCTTAGTCCAGAAAGTTAGCCAACGGCCCTCTGCTAAGAAAAAAAAAAATAAATTCCACGACCAAGTCACCGTGAAAACTAAAGCCCAAAACTGCACACGAAAACTAGATGTATGTGAAAGCATATCCCAACTTAGCAAGCAATTCAGAACCTGAGTTTAGTGGAATGACTGCATGACCACTGCAATTTGTTATGCACATTTTCATCTTTTATATTTAAAAAGAAGTTATTTTAGTTGCCAGCAATAAGCAAAATCAGTCCAGATCTCTGCAGCAGCTCAATTCACAGATGGCAATGTGCGCACACAGCATTGGCTACTCATTTTTTCAGGACGAACCAGGTAAGGAAAGGTGTTCAGTAACCTATGTAATGATTCCGACCAAAAAATTTTTATCTTGCTGTGAAATCTGAGCAAAAGCAAAACAGCAATAAGCACAAAAAGGTGCACACAAGTTAGGTTTTGTCTCTCTATCGTAAGCTTGTGGTGCCTAAAGAAAGGCATGGAGTGTCCAGCCCTGCCCAGTTCGTGGGGTGACCGCCCGGAGGTGCCCACCAGAGATCGCGAGTAGGAACTGAGCGCTGAGCTGTGTAGCTGAGGGAAGGCTGCCGAGTTGGCAGCGGCCAGGTCAGCTGCGGCCAACGCATGTGGTGCACCTCCCAGGGGGTACGGGTAGGGACCTACAACAACAGTAGAGAGGGGGGCATAAATGCACGATTCTCTAAAACAGAACTGCACTTCACTTACTCAAAAGGTCTTACTAAGAAAACACAGTACAAAGAAGGGAATAGAATGGACTGACGTGCTAGTTGGTATGTGGCATTATGTACACTGTAGCGCAAGCAAAAAACACAGGACATTATAAAGACGGAGACACAGAATGAAAGAAAGACACAATAAGAGTTTTGTTATGTTGTTCCTTCACACTAGGACTCAACTTTACAATGCTTTTCTTTCTTCGTAAGCGTTGTACCAACTAGCCTATGTAAACACAACCCTGCTCAAAAATCAGAAAAATTCTGTGACTGCCCCTATTTACAGCCCACCCTGAATTGCTCAGGCATTGCAGAAGCAAGCGAGGCCAGAAGCAACACCGAAGCATAACAATGCATTTGGATTATGAAAACTACAAAGATTTCTTGCAAGAAACTAGGCATACAAGTGCAATACAATCAGCAATATATATTTATAAGAGGTGAAAGTCATATTGGTATTGAAATAAACGAAATACAACTCATCACATAATTAAATGTAAGAGTTCTGCAACTGTGCACAAAAAGTACTATCAGAAGTCCTGCAACAAGTTACTGTGGTTGCTGGTGACAGCACAATCACTCACCAAGAGCAGCTGACTTGGAAGAGGAACCGGGCAGGGACGGCTTGGCTGCACCACTGGAACCAGGAGTTGTGGAGCCCGAACTCGTAGGAGTTAATGATTTTGACACCGGGGTGGGAGATTTATCACCCTTGAGAGAGAAAATTTGTGACAGTTAGGTATGCTGTACAAAAGTTGGATGCAGCGGGTCTGCAAGGTAAGAATGTACAAGAATGAAATGTTGGCTGCGCAGAACATATTGAGAAACAAACAGCACAAGCTAAAGCAATGCAGCACAGTGTATAAAGCAGCTAGGCCAACCAGACTGTTTTGACAAAAAAAGCTGTCTGTGTCAGGAACATCTAAGAGTACAAAAAGACACATAATGTTGATTGTACCTTTGTGCAAACTTTGCCTAATAACAACTTTCATTAGCTGAATATATGTTGCAACAAAATACACACAATGCAGGTGCACCACTAGCAGAGCGCACTCAATTGAATGCATTCAACTCACATTAATTCAGATCCATAGGAACAAGATCTTAAGCATGAAATGCTTTTAGCTCCCATTGTTGGCGACCTTCAAGTGACCTTGAGCCAAAAGCCAGAGCCGTTATCCGGGCACTCAAACGTGAGCATCCGGGCAAGTTGCGAGAACAAAACAAAATCATCTAGGCAAACCAGTCAAAACTTAAGAAAATGCGATCTCTGGCCCCCAACCCTTTGTAAAGACCCCCTTAGATACGCTAGTTACTGCTCAAACAAATTACAAAAAATATTGCTTCCGAGTTCTTCCTAAAGTTTGTTCACAATATCACTCAAGCTGTAACTTCTAGTATTCTGAAGTTTTATTTGCCATTTCCAATAGAGACATTCAAAAGGCAGATACAGGGCACCATACACTTGATTGTCATCTTTTTGCGCTGAGACAGGGTTTGCCTGTTTAACGCCAGCAGTCCTTGAGTTCTCCAGTGCGAGTTTTGCGCCGGCTTGAGAGATGGCGCCCCACTGCGTGACCAAGCCGGCAGCGTCAGGCTTGCCGCGGATGGCTGTTTGGCTGAGACGACACTTGGAATGAGGTTCAGTTCAAAACAGGTTCGTGTGCTGTGGTGTGCTGTGGTGTGGTAGGCTGTGCCCTTGCAAACATGCACTACGCCCATTTTAAGATTATGGCTAGTATCATCTCCAACCAATCTGTTTTGCAAGTAGCCATTTCATGCTTACATCTACTTTTAATTACAGGAGAGACATTTTTTTTTTCTGAATTATTTGAAGTTGAGTGATAAATGACCCCAAACAAATATTACACATACACACGTATTGACTAGGCCGGGTTTGAAAGATATGTAACCAAAAAGGCCATACAAACATAATGCAGTAAAAGCATGACACACTGACTTTTATCACAGGCACATAAAGGTGACACAGGCCCGGAGTGGCACTTGTTACCACTCTCAGGGCTAGATCTAGTACATATAAATGCCCAAGATAGTGGCCATATTGATAGCCATCACCCTAACGCAATTGGTACTCGATTGGGTCGGCTCACACCTTAGTTATCTTTTCATCCACTTCCTTTTTTTTATTTATTTATTGTGATAGCAATTAGATAGACACTCCAGGCGTATTTTTGCTATCACCATGATGTTCCTTATAAAGTCCAAGGGCGATAACACCGTAGCCGCGCATCGTATATGCTGTATATGCGAGTGAAAGCATGCCAGGTAAGCCGACGATCGCGACTCAATTTGGTACACACGAAGGAGAAATCGGAGAGCAAATGCGCCCTCTTCCATTGCGCGAAACGCCATAGGGGATGGCAGGGAGGGAGCAGATTGTGCTCCGGCAACAACTGTGCATTCCGCAACCGGGCGCAAGGGGGAACTGACAATCGCGGCTCAATCTCACACGCCATATATGGAGAAAAGCGGGGAGGCAGCAAGGGAGGCTTCGACTCCACTAACAAGTGTGTACTTTTCACGGCCGCAGGCAGTCACATACACCGTATCTTGAAAGAGTTCTGCAGACGGCTCATACTTTTGTGCACAATGTGTTCTAACCACTCTTACGTTGAAGTGATACACGGCACGAAGGTCACTTTGCTGGCTGCTGCTGGCACACTTGCTCACACCAGCACATTCACAGAAAGTGTCTGCGCTCGTCAATGTGATGTGTTCATGTTTGCTTGTGTGTGCTGACACCATATGCTTGTTAATTCTGTCAGTTGGTAAGCGAACTTTTCCAAGGGCCCTATTAGGTAAAACTATTCCAATATGTTTCTATTCCGATCTCCTGACGTCAAATTTGCGTAACCACCAATGCAAGCACCAGGCGGTCACCCGCAGGGTTGTCTGAACAGACCAATCAAACACTTTCCTCATTCATGGGAGGTCACTTTTGTTAGCTTGAAAAACAAATAACATTTCCTACACTGAGCGGCTTGTTGTATCTAATTGGCTGACAAGAGGCGAGCAGAACGCTGAAGTGGAGAGGGATTCGATTGGGCCGAGCCACTGCAATGAAAGTCGATAACCGGATGAAGAGGGTGGTGCCGGCGTCTACGATTGGTCGGCTTTCCCTTACTTAGCTTGCGGTGGCTGGTCGAAAATCGCAGCAGCATGCAACGGAAGCTCAAGAACGACACTAAAACGGACCCTCAGCAAAGAAGAGTTGGCAGAATGAGGGGGTAAACGTGCTGAAAGTGCTCGAAAACGTTACACGGCAACGCAAGAAGTTTTATTATACGCAAATACACCCATGCTCTCCGGCAGGCGCAAGTAGCCAGCGTCTGAGCGATCGGCGGCAGCCATCTTTTATTCCTTTCGAAACGGAGCAGCGTGCGGCTATTCCGAAGAAAATTCAGTTTTGTTCGGCATATTAATGCATCTTTATCGCGTACACGTCACTTTGACGCGGTGAGTTCTTGCGGTTTTGTGACGTCGCGTGACAGGCAGGTGAAGTGGGTGCAGCCCGAAAACTTTTTATCAATAGCCGAGGGCTAATGGTGAAAAGGGGTCGAATCAAAAATAACTGTTTTTCTTTTTTCTGTCAAATCATGCATAATCAGTGTGTATACATCATATCAGATGGGGAGGTATCGCGGTTTTCGTGACGTCGCGTGACAGACAGGTGAAGTGGGGGTGGTCGAAAAAAGTTTTTGGCCAATCGTGGAGGGCTGATAGCATAATTGGAATAGAAAAGTTTGGAATAGTTTTACATTATAGCACCCCAAGTTTACACGGCTGATAAAGCTGCTATCCTTACTTCGTGTAGCTGTCTACTAATTTGTCATCGCAACTGATGCTTTGCGTTTCAGGCGGAACTGCAATTTCTTTTTCTTTTATTTATTATTTTCTACATTGCCATTCAACCACAGCTAATTACCCCTGTGCTTTCCTTGGCTTCATTGCCTGTCGGCTTTATATAGTCGTGATTAACAAAAATCGAGCTCCCTTGGTTTTCCTTCTTCCCATTCATTCATAATGAGGGTCTCGAATCTGGCAGCCTTGATGCCATTAAGTAACATACAAGGCTTTATTAGCCTCGTGCATGCTCCTAAATTCACGTGTTACATGACGCCATCAGGCAAAAAAGGATGTTCCACATCCGCCCGCCATGGTCCGGAGTGGCGCTGATTGGCACTACCAGGGCTAGATCTAGTACACATGAATACCCAAGATAGTGGCCTGATTGACAGCGCTCACCATAGCATAATTGGTAGCGCAATGCACGCATAATGCAAAGGTTATCTTTTCGTGAACCTTCATTTTCTCCTTTCAACACTACTTTCAACATTTAAATTTCCACGGCTAATAACACCTATGCTTTCCTTGGCTTCATTGCCTTTTGGCTTTAAACACCAACTTTTGCCACAAGCGTATCGGTGGTGCCAGTTCGTGGTGGTACCTATCACGATAGTGGTAACGCTCGACTCTCACGTGTCCCCTGATGTTGTTTTCCTCGCATGGCTCTCACGTCTCCTATAATGCGGCTTCCACATAGCTAAGCGCTGGCAGCGGTCGGTGTGGTTGCACCGTATTACAAGAGATGGCGCGAGTGCTGTGCTACTAAAGCCACCTAACGGAGCGGTTAGTGGGGCGCAAAAGGGAGTAGGCTCTTCCTCTTTGGCTTGGGGTTGGTGGGTGGCACGGACCTTTTGCGTGCTCACCCACTGTTCACAGGACCATCGTGCAAAAGGCTGAGAAGCAGGACACCGGAATGCACGACACGATCGTTCGAACACGTCACCATTCATGTGACCGTACACGCGAACAATTAGGCGTTGGTATCCAGCATGGGGACGAACATATTCGCTCTCTATCCAGTCGCGGTGAGTCGGACTTCCTCCATTTGTTGCGCACCCATTGGCATGTTCTGCGGCTAGTAATTCAGCTAGCAGGCATTACTGCATGAAAGGTGCAATAAATGCCCCTTTGATTGCTTGCACTACTGCGTTGCCATTCCTTTGTCCCAGAAACATGTGTGATACCCCACAAGATTACTCCAGCGTGCATACCAAATGAATGTGGGCATGCTTCAAACATTCACACCCTGTCAACCTCGTCTTGCCTGGTGCTCCAGGTGCATTTTCTTGCCTCCCTGGGAAGCCAGAAAGCTTGTAGTAACTTAGATTCTTGTTTAATTTGTTTGAATTAACCAAAATGTTCAATTCTCCAAGTCATGAGTCTACTTTGCCTGCACATAAAAGGCCTCTATTTGCAAGAAAAGAGATGCACATTTCACAAACATGACAAAACCACAGCTGCTCTCACCAAGCCATCCTTTGTGGACTTTGAGGAGACTGGGGTACTACGACTGGAAGAGGAGCCCGAGCGACTAGGTGGCCTCTCCCGCTTGATGGGACGCTCGCTGCCATTTTCTCGTGGTGACAAGCTCCCATTGTTAGCAGGAGACACAGGGTCCTGTAACACAGTCAGTGGAAGGCAAGGTTCAAATGACAAAGGCAACCAAAACACTGGTGGGCCTCCTGCCTGGATTGTACATGTACCTAATACCAGGTATACCACTTACCTTAGTATTTCAAATTTCTTGGCCTGAGGTAAACTCACTAGCTATCAAGGGGACAAGGTTCAGTAGTCCTAATTTCTTTGGCGCTCGGATATTTAAGTACCTGCATTACTATAAGAACAGGTCACTGACCAGCAACAAAAAAATAACTTGACATTTTGGGATCTGTGTAGGTCCCTCGTTCACAATGAGTCAGGCATCACAAGATTCGTTTACTTATGTAAACGAATATTGGGGGCGAGAATGTACCATGGTGCCACCTGCCATCAGAACCTGAATGACTTGTAAAGTTGAATGACTCAACGTTGTTCAATCTGAGTAAATTGGGTTTTCGCACTCTGCCTGATCAAAATGCAGTCGCAGTGGACAAGATCAAACCTGCGACCTCGAGTTCAACAGCACAAGACCATAGCCATTCAGCTACCACAGCAGGCTGCACTGCTGCAGCAAGTTCAATTGCATTTCGGAGGAATGGTACCTAATCAACCTTCCTCCTTCTTTTTTTTTTTTTACAAATGTTGCTCACCTCATTTGCAACGTCAACTTCCTGGTTTTCATCATCATTGTCCTGAAAATAAAAGTGACATATTTCAGATGCGGAACTATAAAGAGCAAATTCAATGAGAAATTCAGTATGGCCATGCCTTTTTTTTGTCTTAAACCATAGAGTGAGCTGGTTTCATTCCCTTCTGTTATGAGAAGGAGCCTAAATTCTCGATATGACGGGTGTTGCGTTGCCTCAAGTTCAAAATTCCAGCGGCAGCACTAATGATAATGTGCAGTAACCTTAAATTTCATAATCTTGCTCACAATCAAGGCAGGAACAAAACATGCATCAAACAAGAGCTGCAAGTACACGTGCGATTCCTGCTGGAGCCCTGGATGGAGTTTGGAAAAGCTTTGGCTTGTGCAAAAGGGTTGGCATCGCACTGACCAAACAGCTTAGTTTACACGACAGTAGCTTACATGAACAATGACATCATGTTTGTCTTCTTTCCGTCGCTTCTTGTCAGATTCTGTGTCCGGTGTCCGTGTTCTCAACTTTGCATCACGTGGAGAAGGCGAGTTTCTCTGTTCAAATGAGAAAAGCTTCTTTTTAGACATAGTGGGCTGGCAACATATGAACAGAAATATGTCATCCACATAAACTGCCCCTTGTGTGTATGAACACATAGCAGATAATCAATTACTCTAACCTATGACTAGTTAATGCTCAAACACAGCCGTTTCCTTATTTCCTGAAAAAAAAAACGAAATATAGTTCAAAACCCAATTTATAATGCAGATGCTATGAAAGATTAAACAATCTTAGAATGATGGCTTTATCTGACAGAGTTATGCAGAGTTATGCTGTTGCGCAGTACACTTGGATGTGAAGCTGACATTACAAGTTCTTTTGATATGAGACAGAAATGCATCTCCCAATGAGCTCAGAGAATGACAAACTGTCTTAGCCCCAACTGTGTCAGCCCCTAATTTATTGTTATCCATGCTTCCCACTATTTGAGCTATACAAGTTCTAAAAAAATGCAGGTGGCAGGTAATGCAATCTAAGACCTCAGTTTATTACTTCGTTATAGTTTAGCTTAAACAGGCGGACGTTACTTTCATTACAAGTAACAATTTGCAACCAGCTATACATAGTTACCTGATTCCCCTAACAAACTCCTTACACAATTAATTGAGTGCATGTGATGCAATTGCAGAAGGAGAGCTGGTCAGTGCTCCAGGCATGCCCATTTAATAGGCAACCTAATACTACTCTGATATATTCATTTCTAAAATACACCATAATATACAGTTGGTGCTCCATGTTTTCTCTAAAGGGCTTATGTATTCCTCATGGGATGAAACTATAGAATTTCAATGTATTTTGAGTCATATCTTAAATAGTTGTACCTTGAAATAGGCACAAGTCGGAGGATTCCTAGTAAATTGCCTCCAATTCGGCTTTTGAAATTTTTGTCTCCAATTCAGTTATCTGATCTGGAATATTGTATGCATTCACTCCTGTGATAACTTGTTGTGCAAGGGACAGTACTTGGAAATAAATAAATTGTAATATATGCCCCAGGTAATTAATCAAAAATGTAATTACTGCATTTGTTAATCCAGTACTTGCAAACAGTAATTTATTTTTCCTTTCCAGGTAAATTCTACCTCTCCAATTAACCAAGCTGAAATGGCACAAGTGTGCCAGCTGCCAGAGGCCAATTCATTATTTTTTAACTGTACAGTATAATTTCTATTTTACTGCCAGCAGTAATGTTATTTTAAGCCAGCATATTTCTGGCTTCATACTTGTTATGAACGATGAACAAATGACATAAAAACTAGTTTGGAGGATTTTTACTACACATCTTTGGTAAGCTTTTTTCCATCAGTCCAGTACTTCCCTTCACCTTTCTCTCACTTCACTTTACCTAAGTAATAGAACACTACTTAAAAAATTGGCTTTATGTTTGACAACTGGGTATTACACTCACCCTATCATCAGCAGCCGCTGTTAATCCAGGAGGGAACCCATTTGAAACAGGACAGGAGAAAAAAAAAGGATAAAGTTAGCACACAATATAGTAATGATTATTAAAACAGTATATTTTAAACAATGTTAATGTACTAAGCTTGATATGAAACCTTGCTGCATTACAGGTATAGAAAGCAAGTACATACAGTTAAGTGCTAATAGTAACAGTTCATGCTGCTGACACATCTGGGCTCCTTAGTACGTGAACATGAGGCCATTTCCATAAAAATTTACAGTGATCCAGCGCATTACGACGCTGATGATTCTTGCAACAGTTAAAATACAATGGCTATGACCAAGGTATCCAGCAGAGAGTGCAAAAGTAATACAACTGGGTCACAGTTTCGTTACACTCTGCTTGGCATGAAACACATCTATCACTGCTAACAAAGCAGAAACCAACTGAGCCACTAACAGTGCTGCTCGAACATACATGGATTGTGTTGGCTAAGAAACAAACACTGCATCTTTGCTGTGCACTCGCATAAAACATGCACAGAAAAAATACTTCATCCAGTCCAGAGATTGTCTGTGGTGACATTAAAATGACCTAAAGGAGACAAGGAAGGCTGTGCAGCAATCACTTGTTCATGTGCTACAGTGGCATATTGTTATGCTGGAAACAAACAAGCCACTAACCTAATGAAGAGAAAATGCATCTGCAGGAAAAACAAAGAAGCAGAGACGATGCCTGTCTCAGAATATAATGATGCCCTAAAGATAAACCGTTGCCTGGCTCGCCCAAACCTCATCATTTCAATGTACAGTGTAGCTATATCACTGCCCAAGTGCATCACTGGTACTATTATTTCTAGAATAACAATAATTATGGCATAAAAGCACAGAACAATGTCATGTCAACCTCACCACAGTATGCACAGATTTGCAAGACCTCACAATCAGAAGGATTTTTTTTGTTCAAAGTATAGGCTGTCTGCCACATCTGCTTAAGACATTCTTTCATTAATTCAATCAGGTGTTTGCTCAGAGGCCATGTTGCTGCATAATTTCTTTGTACTTTTTGTATCATGCTGTGATCGTTCATTTAAAAAAAATAATTGCCTCCCTTTTTTCTCAGTTCTTATTTCCAATAATAGAGAGGTTTAGCTTGTCCGGTATTCGGGTAAACGTGAGCAGCCTGCATGGTGCAGCCACCTGGTGGCGCAGAGCTCAAAGAGACAAAAACAGCTAATAATGCATTAACCAAGTTGCATTACTTCGCTGCTGGTGTATATTTTCGGCACTGGAATAATCGTGTTGCTGATAAAAATTTATACCCGCAGCAAAGTAAAATACACTCGGTTACTGCAACATTAGCTGTTTTTGTCTGTTTGAGCTCTGCACCATGCAGGATGCTCACATTTACACCTCCGCCCCAACGCCCCATTCTCCTGCGTTTACTAGAATATTGGACAAGCCAAACCTCTCTAGTTATTAATAGAAAGCAGTGGCCATATTTTGGCCACTGGAAAGCCCACTTTCTGAACTTGTGGCTACATATTGTTGCTGCAGAAAGGGTACTGTTGAGCCCTAGCTGAATTACTGAGCAAGCAGCATTTTAGGAAATATTCCAAATCGTGCCAAAAGCAAGCACATGCACAGACATCAAATAAGGAGAATGAGAGAAAAGAATCGCAAGGTAAAGAGCATTAATGCAAAACGCATCTCACAGCGTCACACCAAACTGCGGTAATTACTCTTTCCAGCCACTAGACAATAAAAGCAAGCAAAGAGCTCAGAGTCGCCGGAACATTTGTAACATTGTCTGACCGCACCAAGCAGTAAAATAGCTCCTCAAAAACTTCATTCTGCTCCATGCGCCAAGTAGCCCAAACATAAACACCTTGCGCAGCAGCGGCTGCAGCAGCGGCACGCTTGTCGTGCTCCTTGAGTGCGGCCACAGGCGCCAAGCCCGAGGAGAGAGCGAGCAGGCTGGCTGCACTGTTGGGCGGCCCCAGGGCCAATGCATGCGGCATCAGTGGACCCATGGCACCGGGGCCCCCATGTGCGAGTTGCTGAGCTTGCATCTGTTGCTGCAGTGAAAGAAAAGAAAGGCAGGAGGGAGGGGGCTGCAATCAGTAACAAGCAATGGGAGCAACGCCTGCATCTAGTGTGGACTGTGCACCCAAGATTATATGTGTATGCGGCTGTCCATGCAACAAAGGGCAATATTCAGAGTACAGGAGCACAAACCTTAGCGACACAAGACTACCAGCACCCAGAGTAGAAGAAGGCTGTTATCAGATGCCTCTGGCACTCTCATATTCATGCTCTACTAATGATTGATTGAATCGGAGGGCTCAACACCCCCATTAAAGCTGCACTTTGGCTAATAAGTGGCACTGCAGTGAGAGGGGGGGAGGAGGCTTTGACCTGGGGTTATTTAACATGCACTTAAGCAAATGTACGCAGGCATTCTTGCATCCCCCACCTATCAGAATGTGGCCACCATGGCTAACGCTTTAATGCATGCTCAGTCGCTATGGTGAGTTCATTGACCAGTGCAAAAGAGCAAGACTGAAGGTCACATCATGGTGAAGGCTAGTCTTTACACTGATAAAGGGAACAAGACATGCAAATGTGCTGATTGACAGCTGCTATTGCTGTATCTGTAGGCGCCATTTTACATATTTGGCTAATAGCCCCTTTGCATATATGCTTTTGTTTATGACACTTAGACAAATGCCATGTTAAGTTAGATCTCTAGGTTACCTTTCTGGAACTCTCACAGCATTTATTAAATAAATAAATAAATATCTCCTGCTATTAATGCATGGAGACACTAACACAATTGACATTAATGTCCCATATACCTATACAAATTGATGTTAATAGTATATCCAGACTATGAAATTTGCTGAACATTAAAAATAAGAAAAATGTTTCAATTCTTTTTACTGTTGGGTGCAGGTTTTATTTTAAGCCCACAAACATTTTATAAAATAATTGCCAAGCATCAAGAAGCTCAAGAAATATCTAAGCACCATGTTGAAGCTCCAAAACTCCACACCCAAAATCAGACTAAACAATTTTTATAGTGTATTTGTTACAGCATCTAAACGCGACCTTATATTACTTTGTTTACGCATTAGTATTGAAAAAATCAGATTATGAAATTTAATATCCCAAATCAACACACAGGCTATGAGAGATGACCCATAGCAGGAGTCTCTCAATTAATTACAACCACCTGGGTTCTTTAAAATGCATTTAAATCTTACTGCATGGATGTTTTTGGGTTCTGCTCCCAATCAGCATGCGGATGCTGTGGCCGGAAGCAGAACGCCATAGTCAGTCACCGCGGCAGGCAGTTGTGCCACAAGCCTAATTCACAAATTCATGGCGTATATTTGCACTTCAAAATGACACATAATATGCAATTTTGTCCTCTAGTAGATGCAGTTTACAGTAATGTTATGTCCGTTTATATCGCTGCACCACACAATCGCACACTTCAATCAATGTACATTTTTTTTTAATAACTTGAGGGCCTAAAGAAAGAAATCTGCCTTGAACAGTCGGCAGAAATTTACCTTCGCTTTTAACTGCAACAATTCCATTCAAGTCTGTTCAACGTACGGGGTCCCGACATCGATTCAAAAAGGAAGCTTTTCTTTTTTTCGCCTCTCTCGGATGCGTAGTGCGCTCTGCTTAACTAAAATCTGCCCTTTTAATCTCCAGCAGTAATCCGACACCGGTGCAATCCGAACCCCGTCTCCAACCGGACTGCACGCCGCTGAGCGGTTTCATCGAGCACGTTACCTCATTCATGCTGCGGAGAGGGAGCGAAGGAGTGAGGGGTCTAAGTGCAGCAACGCAACGCTCCTCCGCTCCGACATAGGAGAGAACGAGAGAGAGAGATAACGCGTGCAGAGGAAACGAGAAAGGGTAAAGAGTAGAGGCTCCCTCCTCCAGTACTACTCACCATGAGGTGCGCCAGGCCGGTGTGCTGCTGCTGAAAAGAGACCAACCCGCCGGTCACCACGCGGCACACACTCTCGCTCTCTTCTCGCGGGCGTCTCGATTAAGCGCTTGCCGCCGGCCGCGCGGATAATTAAATCGGCCGCGGCGGCGGCGGAGGAGGCGAAGGGCGCCAGCAGACAAGCCGCGTAATGAGCACTCGCCGCCGCCGGGGGCGATCGATGCCTCACCTCCCCAACCGCCACCGGCGGATTAGCGCGCTGCGCCAGCTACGCCGACTCCCCCTCCACACTACCACCTCCGCCGCAACCGCTATTGCGCAAGGCTGCGCCCCCCTCCACGGGTCGCGCCTGCCAGCCCCGCGGGGCCGGTAATCGCACACGCGCACGCATTACGCGCGCCGTGCGTCTCCTCACGCCAGGCACAACGCGCGGAGGAGGAGAGATCAGGCACCGCCACTCGCAACTCCGCGCGTACATCGACGAGCCGTTGAGGGAGCGGGGCATGCGATGTCAATGGAACAACCGCGCAAGGCTACACTCGCCCCATTTCCGCCGAACTGATCCGACGGAGACACGAGCGAGAGAGCATCAGGGTGGTGGGGACGGCCGAGTGCGCGCGTTAGGTTTTCAAAGCACTGTACCCCCAAGTTTGATCTCGCTATACACAGGAAGGAGTTACGTACTGCGGCCGCGTGTGCCGCTTCAACAAGGGTGTCAAGGGCAGCTGCTTGCCAGAGCTGTACGGGAAGCACGGTACGTCACTTATTATAGCGTACGTGTCTTGTGACCTAGTTTGGTGAAACAGACTAGCGTTTACTACTCCGACAGGTTGCCGTTCATGGCAGAATTAATACATGCAGAGTAAGCTTGATTTCACCTGGAGGAACACATATATCATGAACAAATGCAAAAGGATTTGAAAAGGACGTACTGCGTGTGATGCCTACTGACTACGCAAAAAAAGAAATGGTTCGAGCTTGCGCATTCCTAGAACACTACATATCATGTTAACAGTGTACTAGGAACGATTTCCTTTCCCCACCTCTTTTCCACAGGAAAGAAAGATATAGCAAAACTAGCACTTTGTGAAATGAGGCGAAGGGACAATGCTCCGAACATGGTATGCAACAAACATCGTTGGTGGAGAAAAGGTGGAGCGCATTGCAAACAAACAAACAAACAAACAAAAACTGCTTGAAAGAATTAAAAGATGAATAATTTACTACGTGCACTCACAGACTTGAAACACAATGTCAAGAGTAAATGCACGAGACTGAAAGAAAAAAGAAACCAAGAAATGTACAGCGCTCTTACTGTCACAGTGTAGTTATCTTGTGCATTCATTATTCTCGTGGTTTTCTAAACTGCTAAACCGCCAAATCAATTACTACTCATCGAGTAGCCTTCTAGTGTCAAAAGAACGAGAATGCACACAAACGAGCCACGTACCCCGATAATGGCGTTGAGTTCAGTCATGGTGACCTGCTTGGCGCGTTCCACAGCGGTCGCCACTTGCTGTTGATGCTGCGTAGCAGATAAGAGTTGAGTGTTAAGTGGAGCTGCCAAGCAGCAACGACTCTCGTCAACTGAGGCCGAGGCACCACTTGCTGCTGTCAGCCTCTCTCGCAACCGCCAGCAACTCAACATCGCACCCACATAACATGTTTATGGTATGCGGACATTGCGACAAAGCTCATACACCTAGCGACCTATACCCAGCCGCATCCTTTTAAAGCGACAACGTTAAGGGCCCCGTATCGCAGAAAATCCAGCGTCCAACGTCGAACGACGTTTCGGCAAGAATTACGAACCACGCGGGCCCTCCATGTGGCGCAACAGTTACTGAACTAATTGAACTTCTCAAGGTAAAATACGTAGAAAAATCGTGAAGTACATCTTACACATAATCTACAAACATGATAGCGTCGGATTGTAATTTGAATATACGAGAAAACATAATTCTGTTACTCGAAAACTCACAAAAAAACACAAACCCCTTTTCCAGCGTTTCTACCATTCTTAGAGCAGCCATGGCCTGCCAGGTTTGCGCGTGCGAATCTCAAAGGCCATAAAGCTGCGCGCCCGGTTCCTTGCAACATCTGCAGATGGCGCTCGCCTCCGCCGTATCGCGGCCCACGCAAGAGGCCGCGTTTCTACCAGAAAGCTCGCCTCCGAGCATAGCGTCCGCTGCCAGCGCATAAGCTGCAGTTGCCGGGAAGCGTGAGAAGCAGTCAGGGATCTTTGAACGCTAGCGCGTTCCACTCTAAAAAACGAAGCTTAGGCGCCCTCCAAATTTTTACTGTTTCCTCATACTTCCACCCTTTTATTTTTTCTTCTTCTCGATGATACTCCCTCTCCTTTTCAGATAAAGGGCGTGTGAGCATCGAGGTCTCCTTCGGAGTTAAATAAAACGTACCACACCATGCTGTCAGAAAACGAGCACTGCGCGGCTCTCGCACTCGGTATTATTCGGATGCTGTACGCACTTTTGGAGGCGAAAAACTGCATTCCTGCATTCTAATTTCTTTCCTTCTTACTAGTATATTTTAAAAGGAAGTGGGGGCAGGTACATACTGCCCACCATTCACCGAAAGCTATAGGCCAACTCTTTATGTGGACGGAAAAGCGCACACCCAACAGGTGCGCGCTTACATGGCAGTGCGAAAGGTGCAGCTGAGCGCCGTTACAGTATGCTGGATGCACCGCGCGGTCACTTTCACGAAAAGGCAAACCTTGTGATATGGGGCTGCGTCCCAGAATCCTATACAATCACTTGTTGAAATACCCACTCACCTACATTTTTGTCATTCTGACAACACACTGTACTTACGACACTTCAATACAGACTGCATCCCAAAGCAGATACCCAGCCCTGAAGCGGATAACTTGGCGCTGTGAGTCTCTGGACGGCAGATGAATGGCAAAAGCCGTTTTAGCCCCTCAAAAATCTGAATGAACTAACCTCTTGCGAGAGGAACGGCAGGATCTGGGCGATGATGGCGTTCAGCCGTTTGGCCACCTCCGTCTGTAGGAAAGAGCGAACAAGTTTTTACTGCGGCTTCGTAAACAATATGCGGGAGCCTCGCACCATGTATATAGAAAGGTTCAACTCACCTGTTTGTGCATCTCGACGTTCAAACCGTACGACATCTCGTAGTACTGCCGAGAAGAAAAGAACACATGGGTTAAAGAACGGCTCACGTCTTCCGTCATCTCCACTCCACCCTCTTAAACCCGAACTGAATTTTATACCACCAGCATGCCCTGTGAACACAGTGGACGCCTTCTATGAATGCAGAAGCAAGACGCAACACCTGATTGGTGAGAAACGGCAGCGAAGTTAAAGTTTTCTGGCAGCACAACGCCCTCAGCTTTGAAGCACAGAACTGCGAGGAAATTTTGTTGCAGTTCCGAGTGCGTGTTGTCGCAGCATTCGAGCACATCTCTTCAATACTACAGCGCTGGCTCATCCAAAAGGGTCTACACGAAGGGTGAAGGTCGCTATAGTGCATCTCTTCATTGGTGGGCAAGCGGCACAAGCGCATTTCGCACCACTCGTACGTGGCCGAGGAGGAGAGTGACTTCGAAAATACGATTCAGAGCTTGAATATCGAGGACACCGATTGTCCAACGAGACGGAATGTTCAATGGTTCATCTGGCCGGCAAGACGGAATGTCCACTAACCGAGGCGTAATATCCAACGAGACAGATTATCCAACTACAAAAGCAAATGCTACAGTATCGAAAGTATTGATTGGCAGGGCTTCGTCTGGAGTACCCACAATCCGGCAACAATCGTTTGCACGCAAATCGATCTTTCAGTGCAAGCAACACAATCTTCTCTGCCATGCGGAGAGGGAAGTGAGAATTTGCGCAATTACTAAGTGCAGGCAACGTATCATTATTTAGCGTATTATGGCAGCGCCTCCAGAAAACCAAGAGGGGAAACGGGGACACCAAGGGTTCGTGCTCGTCGAGGAATGCATGTGCCCGGGATGCATGATCGGCTGTCTGCGATAGCGGACAGGGAATTTTGTACGCGAACACCCCCCTGGTTAGAGCTGCCAACAATTCCGAATTTAGCTGGACATTCCCGACTTTAAAGTAATATCCCAGAGTCCCGAATTGATCCAGTTAGGACGGCCATATAACCCCACATTTCTTCCCGGTACTGAATAACACTCAACAAAGCAGATTTACTTCTTATTACACCTGACAGCTAGGTCGGCCGGTCCTGTCTTTGGTTTTTTCTGTTGCATAATGTCATGAACCCAAACGCGTTTTCGCTTTTGTCGTGGTTCTAGTTTTGTTGCAGACCCTAACCGTTTGAAAGCCGTGTTAGACAACTAGCACCTGTCTTGTAAATCGCGACATGGTAGTACCAAAAAAATTAAAAATAAATAAATGGACAACTTTTTTGCACGTACACACTAGCGGCTCCTGGCACTGACCGAGTCGGTCGTTGCCGTGCCCATTCAGCCCGATTTCATCGGCTCAAGAGTTGACGACACAACACCCGGCCGGTACGCTCCGGCTTCGGCGACACCAATTCGCGCACTGCCCTGCCTCCAGTTAGTACCCCCCCCCCCCCCCCCCCGCTGCCACCATAACTTGGGTGCCCCAGAGATCTCGCGCTGCCTGCTTTATTGTAATATCAGGCGCTCTCCCGAGGCCTCCGTTTTCCTCAGTGCTGTAGTCGTAAAAAAATCAACACTTGCCCGGTGACAGGATGGCCAAAGTTGCCGGATTATGGCGACAGGAAATACCCAACGAGACGTAATGTTTAATCGAGACAGTGTCGAACGAGACGGAATGTCCAACTAAGGCAGATTAATGTCCAACACGCCTGAATGCCCAACGAGTGTGAATGTCCACTATAGGTGATTCCGTCTGGTACGTTGGACATTCAGGCTGCAAGCGCGATCAATCACATGCCCGAGGAGCCGAAAGAATACAAACTTTTTTTTTTTCGTTTCCCACACGATTGCAGACTGACACGCGCGCGCCTTTCCGCGCACGCAGCGTGCAGGAATGAAGAGCACGCAGTGTAGTCCTCGCCTGAAGGAAGGACGCGCAGTGCACGGTGACGGTTGACGAGTGAGAACGCACACCCACCATGACGTAGTGCCTCTGCATCTCGGTCTTCTCGCTGGCCAACTTCTCGCACTCGAGCTTGAGGCTATGGTACTGCGCCTGGAGAAAGTTGAACTCCTCCTTGATGCGGTCGCACGTCTCGGACACGGTAAACTTGAACGGCTGGCCCGCCTGCGCCGGGGGTCCCTGCGCAAAAAACGCGCCCGGGCCGGTAAAGATCTCGGTTGGCCCGTAGCACGAGCACTCTCACGACAACACACGCACCTTTAACACTACGTTTACGGCTACCCGACGACACGTTAACCAGCTTACGGTGTTAGATCAGATTCTTGGGTTTTACGTGCAAGAACCACGATATGATTATGAGGCACACCGTAGTGGAAGATTACGGATTAATTTTGACCACCTGGGGTTCTTTAAGGCGCGCACCCAATGCGTGCACGGCACACGGGTGTTTTTGCATTTCGCCCCCATCGAAACACGGCCGCCCCAGCCGGGATTCGATCCCGCGCCCACGGGCAGCAACACCATGGCCACTATACGCCACGACGGCCGGTAGCTTACGGTGTGAACAAGAACGGTGCGTTTAAGTCACGCAAAACGACAATGTTTAAAACTATTAGTCGACTGGCATTGTACGAAGAAGCCTGTTGTTCTGCACACTGAAACTAGAAACGCCGTCGACATGTTATTTCCACGAAGATTGGTGTGATTGTGATCTGCGCGCAAAAGACGCCTTATATATATTTTCCATCTTCAGAGTGCCTCAAGTTGAGAGTTCATCGGGGATTTATTTATTTATTTATTTATTTATTTATTTATTTATTTATTTATTTATGTGCATATAATGGCTCGCGTTAAACAGGAATCGTATGCAACGGTTTGTAACAGAAGTGTATATACCATTGCCTCCCTGCGAACGTTACACTTTACGTATGCGCACCCTTTAGAGCGAATCCTCTCGCTGAAGTCAGCAATGGTCGCCTCAGCAAGTCCACTGACCTGAACACAATAAGTTTTCATCGGCCGTGTATACATGAGACGCGAAACTGCAGGGCGCTGCTATATACAATCTGTTACGCACGCGCGACAGTATACTATATGCTGTTGTACATGCTGTAGTATAGTCAGCAATAGCAGTCTGACTCGCGTGTCCTTACAAAATAATGAATGTCAACATCGATGTCAGCACAGTTTCGTAACAATTCTCTGCCAATAACCGCCGTGTCGATAAATGTATATACAAGCGTACGCCTGCTGGGGTCCCAAGGAGATTCAAAACGACCGCTGTTCAGCTAGCACCGACAGGTCTCGCCGACCGTATCCTGCGGTGTACACATATACATTGATTCGGGTTCCTGTGTGGTGTACATGGCGGTTACATATATAATAAACACGGCCGAAGACTGCTGCTGCATGCTCACTCCGGGTCTGGGACGGGGACACTGTTCGACGCGTGATGGATCATTCCTCGAGACGTTATTTCGCCAGCCGCTAAACGTTGGCAGGCTGCGTTGCCTAAAATACAGAGAACTCGACATGAGACGCTTCTTGGCTAGTTGTTTGAGACATATAAAGTTAAGCATACAATGCAATACACATACACGTATCCGAACGCATGGAAAGCTTTCAACAAAAATCACTGTGCGACGCAAGCGGCCGCAGCGATTGTTTTCTCCCACAGTCGCTGCATGTGGGACAGCACATGCATGTCACCTCCTGTGCGGTGTTTGAAGTGAAAGCTGTTTCCCATGCAGCGAAAAAAATATCGCTGCGGCCGCATGAACACGCTGGCCTCTATCGCAGCAGAAACGGGCAACCGAGTTTGTGAACGCTCTCTCTCTACATTTAGTTTTTAAACAGGGTCGGGTGTCAAGAAGACAAGATCAACAGTACTGCTGGAGCCGTACGCATTTAGACGGCCTAACATTTTAATGCGCTTGGCATTCTTATCCTAAGTCAGTCACCTTGTGTCTATCTGGCCTCCTTACGCCGCTCCTCAATTTAAAGAGGGCTTTTAAAATTTCTCCAGCGCTGGGGGACTTGAACCCACGTGCCACAGACACAAGGACAGCAGCCCGACGCTTTAGCGCTGCGCCACGATTGCCCGCGAGAGCAAAGGATTCAATCTCAGTGCTGGCACGCACCGGCGCGCAACCGGTGCAGTTTCGGAGGGGGACCTCGCGCGCGCGCCGCGTGCTAGAGAGGAGCTAGGCCGCAGTACGCGGTTCATAGATGGCGCGTTTCGGCGATGGCAATACGCAGGGTGTCGCTACGTCGGTTGAATGTTAATCGCATTGACGTCGACGGTCACTGTGGGATTGGTTCTGCCAAAAAAAAAAAATTTAAATGTTTTAGAATGCAGCTGTCAAACATTCTTCATCTCGATGTATACCGTTGATACTGTCGTCGGCTGAAAATGAATCAATTTCTATGATAATCGAGAACTGTCGACAGTTATTGTTGTTGATGTACTGTAAGCCCTGTCGGGCTGTTACAGGGTGGGGATCAACAATACACAAGATATATTACATTTATGTAGAAAAGCAATTCCATTCGTTGCTGAAAAGCGCCAGTTGGTTGGTAGTCTACAAAGCAGAATTGTTAATGTGTGAATCGAGCTCGTTCCGCTCAGTAATTGCACAATTTGAAACCCGCGAAATCAGTCATGCGTCCACCACACATTCCACCTGCCTGCGTAACGTGTGTGCACATTTGGTAAATGACAGCTACAAAAAAATATAATAAAGCCTAACGGCACTCCTATCATATTTACCTGAAAATTTTCCAGCATCTTCGACCAGTACCCGGTAACAGTCTGCATGATAAACAACCGTCCTTTTCAACGCGCGACATAATTAGCGCCCGCGATATCATTCCAAAGCTTTACAGAGTGAATGGTACACTGCACATCCATCTCTAAAATGACAACTCTGCGACATGTGTATATACCCAAACAGTGCTTGTAGCATAGAAGCACGTGGTTTCGTGGACTGCTGCAAGCAGCGTTGCGATTGCGCGAACTGGTCGCGGAGCACCACTGATAGCCGTGGAAACCCTTCGCATATACATGTAGCACATCCATAACAGTTCTATGCTCCTTCAGCACATGATGTGGACGCCTGTGATTGGTACGCCTTTTCTGTTACCTGCTTCCTTTTATTTTTCTTCTTTCCTTTCTTTCTTTTTTTGTTGTTCCTTTTTTTCTCCTCTCGCTTTTTGTCGTCCTTACAAGCTCTAATCCCCCCACCCCAGTGCAGGGTAGCAAACCGGAAACACCTCTGGTCAACCTCCCTGCCTTTTCTCTCTCTCTCTCCCAGCACATGATAGTAAGCATCGTCAGGCCCCATCTGCTAAAGCATGACTACATTAGAACGGTTTAGCACGTACGGCCAGCGCCCTTTGACGCCTGCAGTGTGTATGCTACCTGCGTACGTGCACGGTATATTGCAGCAGGCAGCTCGCTGTGGCACAGAGATGGCGGTATACGTTAGGAGAGCTTTAGAGGGAGATCAACTTTGCAAACGACTCTTCGCCCGAGACGTTTGTGAACGGTTCACTTACAGTAAAGAGACATTAGCGTACACAATAAATTGATTGGCAGCACTAATAATGCGAATGCAAAACCCAAACTCAACCTGTGGCCCATCGTAAGCATTGCAAATAATACTCGGAAGCTAACTTTTGGTCCAGAAGAACTTCAGTTTGGCCTAGTTGGTGTTTACTGCATATCATACCGCCGGTGTTGTTTATGTGTTATCTCCCGCTGTCCCCGTCTTTATTTGCGGTCATTATGATATGCAGTAACTTTTGGTCCGCTATCATTGCCTGTGGCAGATATATCGCTATTCAGCTGAATTACTTGTGCAAGCGGACATTACTTGCACTAGCCGCAACGAATAATAAGCCAAATAAAATACGTTTTACTGACCGAGGCCTATATAACGTGAAGAAATAGTACTCATAATTGGCGAAGCGCCTGTAACTTTTCTCTCCTCCTCCCACTTCCTCCCCTTTCTTTGAAAATGAACGTCTCGGTGTTATAGTATTCATAGGCAATAAATGGTAAACGCGGCACAAGAAATGGCGATGCTGACGATGATAATCATCTACCCCGGATCTGTGCTAAGGCTCTAAGCTGCCTCTTGTCCTCGCATCTCTTCCATCATGCCTCGGCTTGACCCCGATGACGAGATATGCCAACACATTTAGATATAATAGTTTACGCGGCCGGGCCTCCTGCTTAATCGACCCGTAAGCGGTTACTCTGCACATGCAACGTACATATGTGCGTTGAAAAAAGAATGTATACATTATTCCATAAGCGTGCGCTGACGCGACGTAGATGTATGTATCGAGCGTCGCGAGTCGGATATACATCTATGGAATGGCCGATTCCAAAACCAGTGATATGAGACAAGAGATGGCCAGTTTGTACGACGTAGACGTGAGGATCAACGCTGGTGGCGCCATCTTGCGATGGTGAGTTCAACCAGAGCGCACAGGAGTAGTAGAGCACTGAGCCGGCTGACGGGACTGTTTGCTAATTAACTGCAGCGGCGTAAATGAAGCAAAGTAATATATGGTGAATATTTTCTTTTCCGTAGACGCGAACAGTCATGCAAACCCGAACGTATGTGACATATTGTGGCTAAACAAATCGCCACAAGGTGTCTTTACCAGCGCCGCCGCAGTATAGTTACTCTCATATACTCCACGCTGCAGCGGCCGTCCAGTCCTCCAGTGTTCCGATTCTCCGTAGCATACCGATAGCATACGATAACATAACGATACGATACGAAAACATACGATAGCATAACGCCAGGTTTTAAATGGCTTAAGTTAGCTTATGCATAAATGTATTAGCTTTCACGGAACACCGGGTTACCGGAGACGCGCGCTGCATGCAGCAACAACGCTGATAGAGACACCTGGCGACGATTTCTACAACCACAGCGCGTTAGACAAAAACTCCCTAGCCTGTCTAGGACGTATTATTCAGACAAGTTTTCGAGTTATCGGGGCGTTATAGAAGAAAAACTAAAAGGCTGTGTTTAATGATTACGTAGTTGCCAAAAATTTACTCCAGTAGCTAAGTAGAATATACTTGGTTTCTGTATTTATATAACGGACGCCATCAGAAGGCACCACCAAAACGGCCGCCCTAAAGCCCGCTCACGTTTACGTTAACCTGGTGTTCCGCAAAGGGCAATGCTTTTACGAGCACTCAATGAATTAATCAATCAATCAATATTTATTTCCTTGAAAAAATACAAGGAGAGAGGTGGCCACAAAAAGATGCTATTTTGAGCACCTTGACGGAGCAGCCACCCCACACACTGACAGCACAAGCGGGCACAAGGAAATTTATGAATCATACACAGGCTTTGGGACAAAAGAGGGGGGGAAACACTCAATATGGACATAAGATGCTATAAATACTCGCTACAACAAGGCAACTAACACAAACGTTTGTTACTGCACCGCTCACAATTTCGGGCCTTAAATCCCCACCTGTTTTTCAACTACTGTCAATTTTCGACGACTATTTGACTGAGCACACTTTTCTGCACTTCGTTGGTGCTTTCTGCGATTTGACGAACATAACTGAAGTCCATCTAGGTTTTCCTTTTTCTTCTTCTTCTTGTCTTACCGCGCTGTGATAATACTTCCTCGCGTTAAATACGACGAAGCTCGCTACAGAGAAGAGCTTTGGCCCAATGTGCACACAAGCCATAACAGTTCTTTTCAGGCTCGCTAAAGTAGCTCGCCTCAAGTTCCGTCACCGGTTTACCTTCGTTATATAAGCGAAAAGGCAAACATCAAGCACGGACGCTGACTGTCACTCCTAACATCTCTGCTCCAGTCAGTGCAAATGTGCAAGGTAAACAAAACGGGGGCAGCGTGAGTAACGGAGCCCGAAAGGCGATCTCTTCTTCAGCAAAAGAACAAACAACGCGCAGAAGGCGGCGTCGAAGGAAAGAACAACCAAGCTCTGTCAAAACAGCGAGCCCGCGCGACAGACCCTCCCCCTGCGCGAGGTGCACAGAAAAAGGTGGCGTCCGTGTGCGCACAGCTGAGTATATACGCACAGACTGCACGCCATCGGTCGAAGGGCTCGCGTCGCTTTCACCGACGTGGGGCTCCACGGCTCAGCAAGAGCGCGCGCACACACGAGGGCACCGACACCTTGCCGCCACCGTGTGCGTACAAAAGCCGCGCGTGCACTCAACGAAGTAAACACACAATCGAACACGGCAGGGAAAGAAAAAGCGAAGGTGGGTGTTGCTGAGGTGTGTGTGTGTGTGTGGGGGGGGGGGGGGGGGGGGGGGGCTAGAACACCTTTACGACGAAGCTGCTCAGCCAGAACCTACTTACCAATAAAAGAAAGAAAGAAGTACTCTCAGCGTTCTGAAACGTGCAAGAAATGCCAGCAGGTGATATCATAAGAAGCCAACAGACAATGATACCAAGGACAACATAGGGGAAATTACTTGTACTTACCAATTGAACTACAGAAATGATATATATATACATTAACGCAAATGAAAGAGGATGAAAAAAAACTTGCCGCAGGTGGGGAACGATCCCACGTCTTCGCATTACGCGTGCGATGCTCTACCAATGGAGTTACCGCGGCGCCGTTTCTCCATCCACTTTCTTGGGTATTTATGTTTTACTACAAGAACTAACCCTGGGAGTGTTAGCCAGCGCCGCCACTCACAAACTTTGGCGGCGGATGTGGAACATCCTTTCTGCCGTAAGCGTCACTATTACGTGATCTTTTTTGGGCGAAGGCAACTGGTCAACAAACCCACATATGCTACCTGAAGACATCAATGTTGCTGGATTCGAGACCCTCGTTATGTAATGAACGAGGGTCTCGGTGATAACAAGTGATATATGGCTCAACGGAACGGTGCATGAGAAGTTGGCGGTTTCGGTCAGCACGAATCGGGCCAAACAAACACGTTATCTGCGAAATAATATCTATCTATCTATCTATCTATCTATCTATCTATCTATCTATCTATCTATCTATCTATCTATCTATCTATCTATCTATATCTATCTATCTATCTATCTATCTATCTATCTATCTATCTATCTATCTATCTGACTGATCTGATTACCTAAACGAGGGTTGCGTTTACCTGTCGCTTAATACACACAAATGTCGCTGTTCGACTGGTCCTAAATTGTTTCGTGGGAGCGAAAAATGCCGTGTTAAGATTAAATGTCGAGCACGGCGTATAGATAAACTATGAAGTTTGACACCCTCCAGAGTGAGTGAGTGAGTAAAGACTTTATTTGAAAACAAGGTATTCACGGATGACCTTGTTGTTAGGCAGCCACGAGCATCTGGGCCCGGGCGGCTTCTTCAGCTCTCTCGATGACCTTGGCCTGCAGGTCAGGGTCGGAGCTGAGCAACACGGCCTCCCACTGCTCAGTACTACTTATTTCGTGATTTGTGTGATTTTCGGCTGGGCACGACCACATAATATGGAATAGATCCGCTTTTTGCTTACAATGCTTACATGTATTAGGGTATTGGTCCGGGTAGTAGTAGTGATAGGCTACGGGGTTGGGGTAGGTGTTCGTCTGAAGTCGTCTCCAAGCTACTTCTTGTCGCTTGTTAAGCGATTTGTGTGCTGGCGGGTACACTGCCCTGGCTAACCTGTAGTGCTGAGTTATTTCCTGGTAACTGACCATGCGATCCCTCTCTGATCCTAGCGTGAGCCGTCCGGGTGCTCGGTTGGCGAGTCCTCGAGCGGCGGTGTGGGCGGCATCGTTGCCGCGTAGGGAGGAGTGTGCTGGTGCCCAAATGATCTGGATTGGTCGTGGGTGTTGGTTGGTGTCTACTATGTGTTTTACGGGAGCCGAGACTCGCCCGACCTTTCGCAAAATTGCGTACTGCTGCTCTTGAATCGCTAATAATGTAATGAAAATGTGTGAAGGCTATTGCCAGAGCGATAGCCGCCTCTTCCGCTGTTTCGGAGCTTCTGGTGCGAATTGAACCGCCAGCGCGTATTTGACCTGAGGAGTCCACCACTGCGCCAAAAAATCCCGCGCCCCAAGAGTAAATACTTTTTTCCTTTCCTCCCTATACACGGTCATGTTGATGTCGCGAGTACATTATATGCTGCCTGCGTTCAACGCTCGACGATTTATATGACTAGCACCACTAACAAAAGCGAAAGCTTGGTGTGTTTGTTGAATGGTTCGAACACCAACTTCGCGCGCGTAAACATTATGACCGAAGCGTCGGCCTGTGGTCGACTCGTCTGCCTCGCTGACGTTGGCTTGAATGACGTTAACCACGCGGCTCGCATTTTTTTTTTTTTTTTTTAGGAAACAAACCAGTAGGTTATGTCGGTGACGCTAGACTGGGCCGGCGTATATACAGGATGCCCCACGTAACTTGAGCCCTACATTAAATATATGCAAATTCTACGAAGCTGGACACAACCAAGGTAATGTTGTTTGCGTCGCTTGGAGATACTCAAATTATTCTTTTCAACTTTTCAACTATTATAAATAGATGAAAAGGACAATCGGAGGACAATTACTTTGCTTGTTCTACAAGCGGCATGTGTGTCTCATGTGTATTCTTGCGCATACGAGTATAGTTTTCCATCAGTAGTTGTTGCGAGATGAAGACGAAAAATAAAAAAAAAATAGAAAACCTAATAAAGCTGGTTTATTTCGCTATAACAATGTTTTCTACGATTAGTGCATGTCCGTGCTCTTTAATATTCCGCCAACAAGAGGCGGGCGTGAAACAACACGATTAAATTTTCTTACGTAGCTTCATGTTGCAAATCTGTGGCTGCTGTGACAATATTACGCGTCATTTTTAGAAATCTGTGGTGAAGACAGCAGTTCATCGGACGAAAATTGCTACTGGTAAAAGCCGACAAGAGCCATGGGCGCGCCAAAGCAAATAAAAACTTTTTTTTTTTTTTTTTTTTAACTATACAGGGTGCTATGACCAAGATGTACTATACGAGGTGCTATGACCAAGATGTCCAAACCCAGGCCGTCCAGCAGATCTCGGCGGCCCTCGAAAGGCAACGACCGAGCGAAACCGGAGGGAGGCTGCCACCCCAAAAGAGGGGCAGGCGCGGTCGACCAAAGGGAATAGTGCGGCCGCGGCCGAAGTAGAGGCGCCACACGCCGCGAAGACGTCATGGCCGCGTCACGGTAACGCCTCCCTAACAGGGGAAGGCTAACCGTTCTGCAGGCGTTCACAACAAAGTTTCTTCACTCACTCACTATACAGCAAATACATAAGGGTTCTTGCTTGCCACTTCTGTGAAATGAATTATTTCAGCGGAACACACATTAAACTTCAAGTTACAAACGTCGTTGTATTTTTTTTTTTTTTTTTTGCAGCCTCACATCGTGCATCACCGCATTTCGACGAACGCCGCTCATACCACTCACCTGGCCAAGGTCTTTATGATGCATTAAACGATATGTCTTGGTTGTACAACACGCGGCCCTTGCGTGTTTGATCATATTAGCTGAACAGTGCCGCTTGTCTCATTGCTTCTCCTATCTTGCGAAACTGCGGTGTTTGTAGCTGATGACACGTTTCAATTAATTTTTATAGTTCGTTCTTGCAGACCGATATACTACCTTGACAAAATTTGGGTCAATGCCGGCCACACAAAGGAGAAAGTATGTGAGGGCGTGAACGTCACCACACGGGAAGATGCTTTTCGGCAAGGTTTGACAACAGGTCTTCGCGCACCAAGCGGCAAAGGTGGCAAGCTGACCCTGTTGCCAGCCAGTAGCGAGGGTGGCTTGTTAAATGCTGTGTGCCTCGTTTTCCTAGCAGCGAAAGGAACTGCTGACTGCCAAAAGAAAGTGGATGGGCCGCGCTTCGAGAAGTGGTTCACAGCACAGCTTTTGTCTAACATCAAACTGCGCAGTGTTATAGTAATGCACAATGTCCCTTACCACAGCGTTCGCCTCGAGAAAGCTCTAACGTCGTCAACATGAAAGAGTGACATTCAGTCTTGACTCACGGTGAAGAACATCGCACTTCCCCAGGATCAATTGAGTTATTGGAGCTAGTGAACAAACACAAAAGGATGTTTTCCGCCTATTGCGTGGATGTTGTCGCTATAAGGCTGCCGATCACGACGTCGTGATAAAGCGCTTCCTCCATATCATTGCAAGTTCAATTCCGTCGAACTGATATGGAGCCAGGCGAATGGTTACGTCGCTGCTAAAAATACCACATTCACCCTTCCCGGCGTCGAAAAATTGCTGCATGAAAGCATCAATCTTGTGACGGTACACAAGTGGCTTCGGGCGTGTGTGTTCAGAAAATCGATGCGGAGCTCTGGCACCGTGACGGCCTCATTGACGCAAGCCTCGACTAGCTTCTAATTTCACTCCGATCGCATTCGAGTAGCGAGAGTGATGCGAGTTGTGACAATGACATGAGCGGAGTAGAAGAGCTCACGTGAACGTGAACACAGTCGCAGAAGCCACCGCAATAGTGTGTTGCGTACTTGTGCATATGACACGAGCTTTTACTAATCCTGCGGCATTATAATCGCTTAATTCTGAAGTTTTACGTGGTAAAGACACAATATGACAAGGCACAGTGTAGTGTCGAATTTAACACTTTATACCAGCCCGTGTTATTTAAAAAGCGCCTAAATATAAGTGTATTGGCGCTTTTGTATTTTGCTCGCATGCAGCGAAATGTGCCGAAATCCTTTGGAAATAGAGTCTTGTTGTTTTCATAGAGGGGTTTACTATAGTCCTTTGCAGTGAAGCATCGCATGGTATTTCGTTGCGATGCATTGCAGCACAGTGTGTGTGTGTGTGTGTGTGTGTGTGTGCGCGCGCGTGTGCGCGTGTGCGCGTGCGTGCGTGCGTGTGTGTGTGTGTGTGTGTGTGCGTGCGTGCGTGCGTGCGTGCGTGCGTGCGTGCGTGCGTGCGTGCGTGCGTGCGTGCGTGCGTGCGCGCGCGATATATGTTACACACGTCTGACTAAGCTTTACGCTACTTTCACACAGATCGTACATATTCACCGCATGCTCACATGGCATGAACAACGCGCTTTCGCGGAATGCGCTGGTGAAATCTAAAGCGAAACCCCCGCGAAACGTTCGGACTACTAGGCTTAGTAACTCATGCGCATAGGCTCCGCGCCCACGTAGCCTTTACCGTACTGCCACAGAAACTTGTCGCTAGGCATAGTCTATTGTAGGATACAACTTAAAAAAAAAAAAAGCGGTTGGCAACCAAGGCACACGGACCGCGCGGGGTTGTTACTCCGCCAGCCAATCACAGAACCGAACAATATCGTCGTCACGTCACCATTTCGAAATGGCGTCGTACTTGATACATCCGGAGCGTCTGCTGATCTTGAAGTCTTTTCATGGGTGGAAGTGATGAGGTGTGCAACAGACATTGAAAAAGTGCATGACGGTCTGAGCATTTCACTCTTCAAAAGTCCGCGGGACAATTCATTTCACTGCTGACCCTGCTTTACTCATGAAATTTCACTGCCAACTTAAGTGAAACTTGACAATAAATAGTTGCACCAAAGCAATGCGTTTTATTTCAGTTCAATAAAGAATTAGGCTTTCACCGTTCCATTGTAATAGACGAGGGAAAACATCCAAAATGGCGCGCTTATAATCTTATTTTTGTAGTTACCGCCTTATTTTAGTTAACAGGGAAAGTTTGAAGTACGAACTATTTGCAGCCTCGCTGAGGAACAGTGGCTGGCGGTTAGAGGGCGTGGGCGGGGCTTCCCTGCAGGCTTGAGTTGTATCCGACTTTAGATGGTGTTGCTAACAGAGGCTTCCGAGAGCGCGAGCGAGGGTGACGCGGCGTCGCGGCGATGCCCTCTCCCCTCAAGCAATAGCGCTGCAGCAGGCGTTCCCTTTCGCCCGCTCCGTCGAGGCCCGAGCCAGCAAGCGCGAGTCGGTGTCACGAGCTGCACGCGTGTAGTCGCAGCCAATGGGAAGTTTCGCTGCTACAGACGCCGCCAGCTTTTTCTCTCAATTTGACGCTTTCGCATCAATAACCGCTCTTTGTGCGAAGCAAGAAGGACTTGAATTACAAATTCAAAAGTCGCAGTGAGCTCATCCTCCATTTCCCACGTGTTGCCCCATGTCCGAGCTGTAAACGGACCGAGTGCCGTGTTTCGGTGGATAAACGATGTTCGTTGGAATAATGCTTACTGCGATCGTTAAAGTATTCTCAGCGCAAAAAAAAAAAAAAGCCTTCTCTATCAAAAGGGATTTCGCAATGCGGCCCAGCGTATTATTCAGAGAATGTGGACTCTTCCCCTTCATTAATTTACATCTATTGTCATTCCCGGCACCACGTTCCAATCGAAAAGTTCGAACGGTCGCCCATTCTATTGTACGCTTTCTCGCCTTTTCTGTGCACTCTTTCCCCGACAAGCACACCTGTAGCAACAGACAGCGAGTCGCAACCACGTTAATTCGTGTAGGAGAACGTGACCCCTCTGCCAAGCAGACGGTGATCCATCACGTAGCAAATACCAAGCGTACACTTTCCCTCAATAGATGTGGAAAGTTCTAAAGGGAGAAAAATGTTAGAAAGAATGGGCGGATGAGGGTGGACGTTTTGACGGCGACGTGCTGTGCTATCTACGACAGCTGCGGTTGAATTTGAAGTCAGATGTGCCATTTGCGAAAAAAGAAGCGTCGTACCAAACTCTGGACTGTCACGCACGGCGGAGACCTCCTTGCCCCAAACGATTGCATCGGGCCAGTTGCGTATGAATTCAGGCAGTTGAGTAGCAGCCGCCATGCCGCGTTTAACGCTGCTCTCTAACGGCAGGATGTTCAGCGTGCGCATGGGCATCCCTCGCGCTCCCCGCTAGGATTTTTTTTTTCATAAATTATATACCCGTACGTTGTGTAATCTGCTTTCCTCACTCTGTGAGAATAGCATGCATCTTAAGGCGAACATTTAAATGTCAATAAAGGGCATATGACTGCGGAGCATATGTTTCAAGGAAGCGCAGGACAGGATGCACTACGCAGACAAATCCATGCATAAAAAAATGTATTCCATGCCTTCATGTCACATATCGCAGCTGTAATCGATAGCTGAAAACTTAATGAGATGTTTCCTTTAAAATAGAACGATGTTTTACATACAGTGCGACTGGCTGTTAAAGGGAACACAGTAGAGTGTTTTAGTTTCCCGTTTTTACGCGCCGCTCAGCAGCTGAGCGGAAGCGCGAATGCGCATGCGCCCTCCGCTTAACCGCGAGCGGACTATAGCGGAGCGACAAACACGGTGCCACTCCGTGCACGGTGCGCCATGCGGTGCGCTTACAAGCTGCCGGAGCGGAGTGTGCTATGCAGCGCGCTGGCTAGCGTTGGGGTTAGAAAGGATTGGATTGGATGTAGAAAGCAAGCTCGTTGGCTATCACGTGGCGTTCCCCAAGATGGCGCTTTATTTTCCACGGGATAAAATGGACCGGTAACGCATTATAAGCGCACGTCTAAATACTTCATGGAAAAATAAGTTATATATATATATATATATATATATTCGTTTTACTTTATAAAAGTGATCAATGGGTGTTTTGATTCTGTTTCATTACCCTGAATTTGGCCAGAGGCCGCTGCAAGCATGAAAGGTCTGCGGCGAACCATGCTGTATTTAATGGTTGTTAATGCGAAAGCATTGCATACGCCATTAAGCGAAAATCCGTCGGCGTGACCGAAAGATGGCACCAAAAATGGCCTATGGTGCGTGCGTCATTGGGCACATGACGGCGCAGCTAACCAATGGGGTGTCGCACCACGTCACGAGTATATAATATGAGCGCGTTCACGGCGTTCCCCGAGGGTACAAACGGTATAATACACTCGCATTCCCACACGTAAGCAGTCTTAAACGTGTCTCTGCCGAATTTTTATTCGATTCGCGTAATGCCGACTTGACTTCTAGACGTTTACGTTCTGAAGGGCGGAGCACACCCACACACAACTGCGAAAGAAGCAAATTGTTTAATGTGAAAACATTATATGCCCCATTTCGCCTAAATCCGCCGCCGTCGGCGTCGCCGCCAAGCGATGGTACCAGGCAGCATGACGTCATCTAGGAGGCGTTGGACGAGCACGCCTCCCCGACGCCGCCTGCTCCACGGTTCTCCACAGTGGTCAGCCAGATTGCTGCGACGTGACGTGTGCAATGACGCACGCTCTAGGTACACATTTAGTCAGTCAGAACCACGGAGCCGCCATGGGGTCATTATTACCATGATTGCGCGCTTAAAGGTCGTTTACGATCGAGAAGAATGTCAGCCGGATTGGTGGCCACTTTTTATTAGGCGTTTTTTCTCCTTTCAAGTTTTTTTTTGTGTGTGATGGAAGAAGTTGCTTTGTGTGACGTTTTCTTGGTATGTACTGCTCGTTGACCTGCGATTGCTTGTGACGACTTAGTGCTCGTACTATTGTAAATAGTTCCAGTGCATAAGTCATCATCTCACTCATTGTAATTAATACAGTATATATATATATATATATATATATATATATATATATATATATATATATATATATATATATATATATATATATATATATATATATATATAAGTATCCGCCATGGCGTCGGGGAAGCGTGTTCTTCTGCTCGTCTCGCACCCCGAAAGCCCGGGTTCGATTCTCATCCAGACTGAAATATACAAAAGCTTGTTTTCAGGGCCATTAATTTACTTAATTTACAGGAACCTCCCTCAGAACTTTGACAGTAATCCGAAAATCTCTTTTTCACGTGTTTTTACTCTGCGCAGTCGGCCATTTTTGGTACTATCTCTAGGTCATGCCGACAACACCGACAGATTTTCGCGTAATGGGGCATATAGTCGTGTCGCATTAGGACATTTCTCCAAAGGGACCATAATGCTTTCGCATTCCCACATGTAAGCAGTCTTAAATGCACCTGCCAATGTTCTTCGCGCACGATCAAGTACCTCTTAGGAACTCGTAGTTTTTGCAAGGAGCATCGTGTAAATGCGATTGTCAACTGATCCGTCCCTTCCAAGCTGAAGAGGAAGAAAGAATAGTGTGGGGATCAGGGAAAGTTGCCGGCTGAGGTGAAAGTAAAATAAGGCGAGTTGCGCGCAATAGACAGCGTCATCGGCGACGAGGCCCTATATATCACATCGCGGGCTTCAGTTCACTTCCCCTTGAAATAAATCATTCTGTCCACAATATTTTTGACGATGATGGCATGCATTGGGACATTCATTCCAGCAGACAACGCATTCAATAAATACATCACGTTGACTATAACTCTCACGGGAAAGTGCACTTATAGGTTTCAACTGCCAGGATGTCGTCGCAGTGACTCTTGCAAGTGAAGCAATTCAGAGGCTCGCGACGCGTCAGCTTGGCGTCCCATGAGAGATGCCCCGGATGGCTTTCTCGCCGCCCCATTTCTAGGTGCCTCGAATTAACACGTGGCGGACCCGTAATTCTTGCCGCCTTTACTTCGCGGTGCCTATCGGAGCGACACAGAAGAAGTCGCTCGCGACCCGGAAATATTCGCAGTTCGGTATACGGGTCGAGCGGTGCTCTGTTAGACATGACACACCGAGTCAGAGCCCGAACGGCTAGCCTTTGCATGACTGTGCTCAAGAAAGCCGGTGTTCTGTATAGCTCGCAGCCTCTGGGAGCACAGATGTCCCGAGAGAAAACCACCCATATAATGTCGTCGTTCTTGTTCCTTGTCCTTGCGTTCCATTTTTCCAACTGTCAACCCGTTCTTTAGTTCGTACCAGATAGGACGAAAACATGCTCTTTTTGATTTCGAGAAACTTGCGTTCTACCCGACGATGCATGTTAAAAAATTAAACGAAGCGGCGGTTCTGCAACAGTCCGCAGAAGCTGATGTGCCACACCACTGTCGCGGTGCAGTTAGTAGACATAATATTCGTCTTTAAAATAAATTTTCCGTGAAACAGATGGTATGCGCTAGATTTGAGGAGCTCTGAACCCTTCAGGAAATCTAACACCACGCCACGCAAAACTATTTTATAGCGTGTAAGCTGCTTTGCTTTGCTTTCCAATGGCCGTTTCGGTTGGCGATGTTGTCCGCCGCTGCCACCGCCGGTGTGCGTGGCAGCTAACGCCAGGCTCCTAACCACTATGTGGGATTGGCCAAGAAATCGATGGAATGCCTTGAGGAAGAAAAAGAAAAAGATTAAGAAAGATTAAGGAGACGCGCTCCGTGTAGCATCGATACGTGCGCACTTATTGCAGTTACATTTTAATACACCAGGTGGTACGCCATGTAGCAGTTGCATAGGTAGCAGCACAAGGCAGTTTGTGTTTCCTATCAAGTATGTGGCTCCTACCCAGTACGGGGGCCAAGAAATGGATGGATTGTCTTGAGGAAGAAAAAGAAGATTAAGGAGATGTATACAAAAAATGCTAGAACGAAAAACGTGTATAGCAAACCTGATTAAATCAAACAGGCTAAGTGACTGTCACCGCACCGTTTCAAAGGGGATGTCAATAAATAATTCACCATCATCATCATCATCAACAGCATCGTATCGCACCACGAGTCAAAGGATGTGACATGTGCGCCGCGTAATCTCGATACCTGCGTTTATTCTTCGGTACACGTTATATGGCGCCTCCTCGCAGGGCACGAACCGCGGCTGAAGAAGCGAGCTACGGACGTGGCTGCAACCAGCAGGCAACGTCGGGCCCAGCAGACGGCTATGCAGGGAGCAGCACAAGCCGCAGCTCGCCGTCAACGCCGGCCGACAGTTCAGATCATTCTCGTCAACACGACACAAAGAGACTTCACCGCGAAGTCCCCCTATAGCGCGTGCAGCCGAAAATGGAGCCGCTCCTCCGGCTTGCGCTGTGACTGTGATGCGTGTGCCGCGCAGGCCAGAGACCTTTTTCGAGTGCGATGTCGTTGCTATACGTGTTTCGCTCAAGAAGAAATAAAATTACGCAGTATCATGTGCCACTTAAATATACGTAATGACATTACGTTGAAATCACTTTAGAGGAGCAAAATAAATTAATGTTAAAGTGTCGCTTCGATTGTAAACGTAAATTAGGCATATCCACGGTCTCGGTTGTAAGAACAGCCCGAATCATCCCCAATGCAGGAAAATATTCTTTTCTTTTTTTTTTTTCGTCATCAAACAAATAAAAGGTTGCAAGACTGCTGAAAGACGATGTACAAAAACAAGGGGGGGGGGGGGGGGAACTGGTGAGCAATTTTCTCGAAAATTCGCTGCTACAAAGTAATTTTTACTTTGATCACGTTCGGAGTTCCTGCTATAGAATGTCACCGCAATAATGTCGCATGTGTACGCCCATCACCCCAGCCGACTGTTCTTAATCTGAAATCTCGAGTTTGCCCTTCAGGCACTGAAGAGCAGCTGAAGCATGTGCCCACTCAAAGAGCGCGAAGCGTTCATCGTGGACATGGAGAGACCTCACTGACACACGATGATATTTAGACGCTTATAACTACAGAAAGGTGGGCTAGTTGGTAAGGATTCATTACGCAAGAAAAGGTGAGGCGTGCAGACAGGCCTCGCCTTTTCTTGCATAATAAATCCTTACGGCGTTCGTGTTGTCCACTTCTATTGTGTTCTGTCTGCACGCCTCACCTTTTCTTGCATAAGGATATTTAGACGACACATCTCCCAAACAATAATTTATGCGGAAAGAAAAAGCAGGACGCTGACTAAAAAAAAAAAGACGTGGTTATGCGTGTAACACGAAAACCTTGTTGGTAGAAAAAACAAGGTTTCCACAAGTTGAAATGTCTCGAAACTATCGACTCCAAACTTCATTTAGCGCCTCCTCCTGTTTGCTGCGTAGCTGTATAGGCGGCACTAACCCTTGCATGCAGGCGAGCAATTTCGCTGCGGTTATGTGACGTGCACTTTTCAGTGAACCTCGCCGTGTGCTTTTTTGTTTCTCTCTCTCTCTCTCTTAATTAAAAAGTGCACGTATACCGCCAGCACAAACTGAAACGCGAAAAGAAAATCAGTTGGGGCGGGCTAATATTCAAAGTTTCTAATACGAATGGTTTGTGTGATATTCAATTCGTATTCGAAAATGAACTATTCGGTATTTTTGAATCCAGGCACCAACAAGATATTTCGCAACAGCCGGCTGTTAAAGTCGGGTTAGCGTTCTCCGTCTGCTGAACAAAGTATCGCAAATGATCAGAACTAAATCAGCAATAAAAGTTTTCGAAGCAATCCATAAATAAAACTGGTAACGCAAGTGTTTATTTTTTTATTTTAGCTTATTTTTAACGGATGATTGGCTACGAGGCGGAAGGTATAAAAGGGGGAGGTTAAAAAAGAAGAAAAAAGAACGATATCATGCTTTAATAAAATATGGAGGAGATATCATGCTTGAAAAGCTTGCGGTCCTTTATACTAAATGTCTCACGACTTCAACGGTTCCAAAGAACTGGAAGAATGCCAACATTGTACTAATCCACAAAAAGGGAGACTAACGTTAAAGAATTAAAAAAACATTCACCAAAACAGTTTCTAACATAATAAAGGCAACACTTCAGTCAACGAAGACAATAAGCAGGCTTCAGGAAGGAATACTCCAACAGTGAATCACATCCATGTAATCAATCAGGTAATCAAGAAATCCGCAGAGTACAATCAGCCTCTCTATATAGCTTTCATAGATTACGAAAATGCATTTGATTCAGTAGAGATACCAGCAGTCATAGAGGCATTACGTAATCAAGGAGTACAGGAGGCTTACGTAAATATCTTGGAAAATATCTACAGAGATCCCACAGCTACCTCAATCCTCCACAAGAGAAGTAGTAAAATACCTATAAAGAAAGAGGTCAGACAAGGAGACACCATCTCTCCAATGCTATTCACTGCAAGCTTGGAAGACGTACGCAAGCTATTAAACTGGGAAGGCTTAAAGTAAGGATCAACGGCGAATAACTCGACAACCTTCGGTTTGCAAATAAATGGCACTGTCCTGTTCAGCAATACTGGAGACGAGCTACAACAACGTACATGCCGCGTGGCAATTTTTTTTTTTTTTTCGATTTAAAGAACGCCCGCGAAATATGAAATAAAACCACGTGACTGCACTCGTGCGCTATCGTATCGTAGCGCTCTCAACCGTGCATCGAGCCTATCGCTTATCAAGGACGACGGCGCCAAAGATGCTGACGCACCGTGAAGCCGATGCCTACAGCCGCGGCCACTCACTCCGCCACGGTCCGCGCGCACGGTTCTTTCGCACGACGCGCGGTTGAGAGAACTGCAATACGATGGCGCGCGAGCGCAGTCACGTGGTGTCATTCCATATTTCGCAGGCTTTCATTTAAACGCCGAAAAAAATCACCACGCAGCATGTACGCTGCCACGCACAAAAAAAAAGAAAAAAAAGGGATCGGTCGTTTCCGAATCCCGTAACGAAACGCACTTGGCCCTAAAGTGAATATTAAAGCTTTTGCGTAATTCACCTTGATTAATTAACTAATTAAGCGGAATATTAAAAAAATACTCTAAGGAACGCCACATGACGGCAAATCATATGCCGTTATGGTTTCATTCAGCTGCTGCTAACCACTTTTTCTTTTTGTAATCCTTGGATCAAGTTACGGGAAACACCCTGTATATGTATAGCACGGTTATTCGCGAGTACGCCAGTTTCGTTGACGTCAAAGACGCAGGAATGAAATGAGAAAATTCACAGCATTTCATTAAACACTTCACATAGATTTCATCATGCGAGTCGGATCTACATCATTTTTTTTAATTCAACAACCATTTATTTAGCGTTTTTGGAAAACTAGTCATGCAACAGCCAGTCATTCTCGGAAAGATTGTTTGCGACCATGCAGACTCTAAAGACGTCGAGCGGCTATTGGTGCAGTTATTTTAATAACAATTATAGTGATCTTGTGTTCAAAATTTATCCTATAATTCTCAGTGATAGTGTCTATTCTTCACTAGTCAGTACAAGCGTGCTACCTAACTATAGCAAAATAAATATTCGTTCTGTGTGTACGTATATATGTGCATCTGCGTTTGACTATTCGATATTGGATTCTCACTTACTAGTCGTACTCGAAAAAGTCAATATTTGCCCACCTCTAAAAATAAGTTATCAGGACGCCTGTTCCACGTAACTGTGCATGCGAGTAAGTAGAGCCGCGGTTAGACTTTAGCATAACACCACCTGGAGCGGCCTATATAACAAACCCACGACGCAAGGCGCAAACATGGAATGGCTTCAGATTCATGCATGCAGTTCACGTGAAGCTAATCTCCAGCACCAACCACGGGAAAAACGAAATGCAATTACATTTTGGACAGCGTGAAAGACCTAGTTTCAGTCAGTGTAAAATACAGTGCATCCACGTTTCATTTTTTTCTTCTTTTTTCACATTTGGAAAAGTGAAGAGCACACGAAATTCTCGCAAAAATTGACATTTCTAATCAAAGCAATCGCGGGTTCGCCGTGGAAATAATCTGGGTATAGTTCATACTCCCGCCAACTAACAATGCACACATTAGCGATATAAATAAAGCAATAGAGAAGGCAAGCGAGCTGTGACGGTGCCTCGAATAAATAAAGGAAAGGAAGAACCGTGAATTTATACTCTGGATTCTCTCTCTCTCTCTCGCTCTCTCTCTGTGTTTTTTTATAACACCCTAAAATCAAGCGCGACTTCGCATCTACCTCCCTTTTGTGTTATGATTGTAAATGCTACCTCAACATGTTCATAATTCTTCAACGACTTCATATCGTATAGCGCCTGTAGGAGTCCGTATACATTTCCCGTTGCAAATTGTCGGGCACGGGATTACGACGCCCGCCTACGTGTTGTTGATCTGAATCACTTAATCGAAGCGCCTTTGTCGAAAACTACGATGGAAGTTCTTGGCGAAAGCAGAGGAGGTAGGAGAACACGCAAACAAAAAAAAAGGAAAAATCAAGAACGACCGCATTGCTTCCCAACAGAGCGCAAAATTCGTATTCTGTGCAACTATAGGTTCTGGAAAACGATTACATTTAAAGAAGCGCACCTGGCGGAGGACACGTTTGCAGTGTTACAGCGACGTACGCCAATGTACATATATTGCGCGTAATAAATCGACACTCCATGTGTAAACGGGCATCGTGAAAGACTTCAGGGAGGAAAAGAAACAGCCTGTCTGTGACGTCATCGTATCATCCCCCTCCCTCTTAATTGCTGCCACGTCACACGGCGCCGCCAGGAATACCAGGGCCACACTACTTTATCACAGTCGAGAATGGCAAGGTTTTCCATTTAATTTTTACTCAGCAAGCAGTACTTATGATGGCAGGCACATCAAACTAAAAACTAGCGATTTTGGCCGGAAAGTTCTGCTTGATCAGAGGCATGTTCGCATGTCTTATTATTATTATTATTATTATTATTATCTGATTCGTGAAAACATGAAGGCCCCGCAAAAAGGAAGCAGGATAGTATTTGCGCATGCGCTGAGAACTGGCAGTCGCGCGTGCAATAAAATGCGCAATCTTATAGATCGCGCGCATGCATGCACGCACATACAGACGAAACTCTAGCGGCCACGTGATGGAACTAAGCCCTGAACTAGACTTGCCGACCGGAAATGCCTTCTTTTCGCTATTCAATTTACGCGTCAACTTGTGAAGAAAGCCGGCGAAAGAAGATCTCGCGTGATCTCGGCCAAGGCCCAAAAATAAAGAGCGAACTTCCAACTTGAGAACAGTTTCGCGACTGTACCTCATTACGTTACGTAACACTGCACGCAATTTCAGTTCGAAGTAAGCGTCTGTTCTTATCCGCTGTCGCCCTTTAGCGAGCACACACACACACGTATCCTGTTCCCGCACCAAAATCCTGGTTAACCGACTTATCGGCGGAGAGATTTTACACCGCCTCTTGCTTTTTTTATTACTGCTGTTATTATTTCTATTTGTACAATGCTGCGGACCTTGCAAAGGTTCAAGCACTGAATTTATTGTTTGTCTCTGTACTTTTCCACGGTATTATTATAGTCCCGCAATCCGTTTCGCAATGACAGTAAGGACAGCTGGTGCTTCACTGGTGGAGGACGTGACGACGTCTGTGTCAAATGACATTTCCGGCTCAGCTCAAGAGCTCTATACGTCCGCTCGAAGATTAATCCGTGCCTGCGTGCCGTCGTATCTCGACGCCGAAAAGAAAAAATTGAAACACAAATCTCATGAGTTTTATTGCGTGCTGCTCTCACTGCGAATACGAAAGCAATAAAAAAAAAAAGGCACACGCGCAAAAATACACCGTGCAGTGCGCCACATTTTTTTTTTTTTCTTTTTTAAGAAAAACACGATGAGGCGTCTCATTTCTGCGTGTGGGGAATTGCTGTTTTTGACAAAACGCAATGTCCGTCAGCTGAAAAGACCAGTACATGGTTCCAACTATCGATTTCGAACGGTTCGCTGTAAATTACCAACAAAACTCATTGTTTTATTTTCGTTAATTTTTTTCCTATAGTTTTGAAATCTCGGCCATCAACATTAATAAGGGCGTCACACTTTATCGTGAAAATTTGTTTTATATTGGAGTTTACAGAGCACTTTTTAGTGAGTGTCCCAGGCCACAGTTGTTGAAGTAGACGAGTTCGTCGGCTGACAAGCTGGCAAACTGGGATTTGTAAAGTACAGAAGAGTCACTATATACTCCATCCGCGAAGGCGAGATGGGCTGCCCACGCCCGAGATTTGTAAACACTTTCGTGGCTCGAATTATTGGCGTTTACTTAGATTAATAAGTTAGCAACAGTGCAGCCAGATGCGCTTTCGAAGGAAATTAATCAAACGTGTCTGAAAAAGAAAAAAAATGGAATTGGTCGTCAGCTCCGAAAGACAACGGAATACAAACCTGTCATTTGAGTTATTACATTAACAATTAACGCGGCTAGCGAATCCTACAGTGTCTCCTCCGTGTATACAGTACAACTTTGTAAGCTTCAGCGTCAGCGTGCGATTGGATTCGAATTCTTTCGGAAGAAAAAAAAAACAATAACAAGAAATAAAGAAAGAAAGTGCGCAGATTGGCGTTCTTTTGTGCTCCTAGCCAATAGCGTCTCCTAACTTTGAGTCCCCCGTTTCTAAAACTCCCCAATGAATGCCCTACGTTCGGTTGCGAACTGTTAAATGGCTGAAATGTTTCACTTGCTCTATCATAATTTTTCATTCATTTAACCATTTAATGTTGTGGAGAAGTCAGCGAAATACTGAACTTACTTGTTTGCAACATTTCCAATTCATAACAAACAAACAAACAAACAAACAAATAAAAATATTAATCGGCCTCTTCCTTACGTTTGCTTCGTTCTCTGCTGGTTTGTGTCAGCGCTTCGTCGTTTTCTTTTTTTTTTTTCTTCAACACCGCCCTTGCGCTGTCTGTACCACTGTTCATATACAATATGGATGGCCATCATCCCAAGTCGCAAGTCGGCGTCGCAAGCACCCCTGGCGTTTCGATACTCGGGTGGAGCGAGAAGCACCGTTCTTTTCACCTCCAGAGGTTCCCAACCAACGAAAGTTCTACGGGAGTCCAAGTAAGCGGCCCGCGTCGACAGGTTGGGTCGCGCGCGAAGTGGCCTAGAAACATTTCGTGAATTTATTGAAAATAAATTGTTAGTTAGCCACGCACAAGTGACATGCACTACGAATCGCACGAAGAAGACTGTCTGCACGGATTACAGCTTCCCGAATAAAACAAAAATCTAGGGTTTTCGCGTACGAGAACCCCTATTTGATTATGAGGCACGCCGTGTAAGCGCGGGGTCTCCGCATTAATTTGGACCACCGTGGGGTTCTTTAGCACACACCACATGCACGATATCCACACGACCGTTTATGGCATATCCCCCCCCCCCCCCGGCGAAATGCAGTCGCGGCGGCCGGGGGTCGAACCCACGACCTGGTGCTAAGCGGCTCAACGCCGTAGCCACCAAGTCACCACGGAGGGTTTTTGAAAAGGTCATAGCAGCGAGTGGCAGGTTTTCGGTAGGTCACTAAGTGCTTAAGGAAACGTTTGTTTAGGTTCATTCGTGAGATACGCTGGCCATCAAAACGTTAGGAGTATAGCGCGCCCCGCCCATTTGGCGCGTGTGTGCACACCGTGTCGACAGTTTCCTTATTCACTAAATAGCACCCAAAGGAGGAAACGTGTAGAGGTAATGTTTCCAGGAATCTCCGGACCGACGACACCGTCGAATAATCGAAGCTAATGGGACGTATAGCATCAGAATGAGTGGGGAAGCAAACATATGTATAAATCTGCATTGCGAAATCCATGCATGGGCTTGCTCGCTATGGTAATGGTAGTCAGAAAGTAATATGCGCGAGTCTGCGAAAAGGTTGTACCGACATTACATTTCTCTATAATCTCTCCTTTTTTCTTCATTGCTTTTTTCGTTAAGTGATGGTTAAAACGCACTATATCCTATATAGAAGGGGGAAAATACTAAGCAACTTGGGGCACATTCAAACCTTGGTGACTATGACGTGTTTTTGGCTCCGCAATCACTTCCGGCCCATGCAGTGAGCATGCCCTTCGATTTCTGTCACTCAGAGGCAGCCGCCGTCACGGGGTGATTGATATGAACACCACCTATTAAAATATCTTGGAACTGTTTCCCAACGTTCGTACTTGTTAGTTGTACTCATGTTACGTGCGAGAAGCGTGTACGTATAAGACTTCGAAAGTATGCGGCAACGCTCCTAGCGTTGTCCAAATTCATAACACCGCGAGGCTAAGAAGCGGGATGTCAGGGTGGCGTATCAGGTAGGCAAGCTTTAGGTGCTGCGTTGTCGCAACAGTACGGTACGGCATAATCTCTTGGCATGGTATAGCCACAAACACCGAACGACACACGACTGTTTTATACTCTGGGGAATCACCATCGATGACGGAAGTTTATGGTCTGCACTCTCCACTGACAGCTATATCCGCCGTTGAAATATGTCTATATTTACATTCATGCCCTTCATGTCATTCATGCCACATTGCTGCACTGATAAAAATCTAATTAATTACTGAAGTAGTCTTCGTGGCGTAGCGTATACGATTTTGGAGACACTCCAGCTCCCGAATACTTTACCATAACGATGTGAGCAATTTGCAATCAAACATCTGAGTGCGCAGTCCCGCTAAAAAAAGAAGGGGGGGGAATCGTGCCCAGTGTGCCCCTATTTGGCTACGCCATGCATACGATGTCCAGCGGCAAAAGGAACATTTAAACCAAGGATGCAATATTACAGGAACGTTAGTGAACGGAAGAAAAGAAAAGGAAGAAAGAATGAAAATCAGATGATGTGTCCAGACATGAACCGCTTGGCGCAATGTCTTCAGCTATGTCGCAACCTGTCGTATAATGGCCGCCTAACTGGGAGTATAGTTATGCGCCGCCGCCTTAATGTTCGAGAGTCGATTAAGAAAGAATAATCGCGCGAAAGGAGCAAGAGACAAACCTCCTTGTTTTGGGGGAAAGTTCGAGCTGAAATAGTGGCCGTGGGTATCGAGCATTTTAAATCATTCACAGAAATCTGGGCACGCGCGCGTTCTCGAATTCTCGCGCATTCCGACGGAAAACACGATCTGCCGCGCGACACGCAATCGAACCGCGCCGCCGTCGGGGTTATACCTTCGCCGCTGCTGTGCGTACCGCAGCACGACTGCATGCAAAAGAGAGAAAGGCGAGCCCGCAGAATAACAGGCGGGAGACGCAAATAGTCGATCGCGCTCTGCGGAAGCAGGTGGAAGGGAGAGGAGGAGGGCTGCAGCCAATCGATTCAGCACCGCTGCAGACGGCGGTTCTTCTCGCCCCGGCTGTGCTCGAAATGAGCTGGCGACAAGATGAAGAACGCCCGCCGCCGCCGCGGATCGGTGCCCGGGAGGGAAATTTGCATTCCGCGCGAGTCGCGCCTTGGCACGGCACTTTCTGCATGCGCCGGCCGGCGCACGCCTCCCTCGAAGGGGTGGAGGTGGTGGGGATCACATACGCCGCAGCAGAACCTCTTTTTAATCTCAGTTGAGAGCGCCCGCTTCGAAACTCTCCCATCGGAAACGCGTTACAAATAGCGCCACCATGCCTGGGTCGAAATTTTCGAAGCAGGAAAACTCCGGCGGACATTTAGATATAATGCAACGTACGCCTGCTAGCTGAGTGGCCAACTGCCAGGAACTCGCACGACTCGCGCAGTTCCCGCAAATTGGTCACAATCGGCGGCCGGCTTTTGAATCGGGAAGCTTCGATGGGGTATGGGTAGAAAAGTGGCACGCGCTGCAGTTGTTTCGCGTCTAACATCGAATGGCACCAAAGACGATAACAACAAATTGCACGTTTGTCCTGACAGAAATTTCTTATTTGCTCTAATGACGATAAAATTCCCGAGGGCATGCGTTCTTCATTCGCTGTAAGCGAGTTTTCAGCTGTCAAAGGCAAAAGCGATGGAGTCGCTCCAGAAAGCCACACAAAGGCACGCAAGCTTTTGTGTATGTGTATATGCGGGAAGAATAAAAACGTTAAAAAGAAATTAGTCAATACCTAGCAATTTGTTACTTCTACGACTCCGACTGTCGAGGTAAAGTGTAACTAGCTGGCCGATTATGACGAGTGTGCACCGTTCAGCGAGCACGATGCAAACAATCGCGCACCTGCTACAACACACGCAACGGCCAAGCCGCGCGCACTCGCCCCAAGCAGCGATGGCGAGCGGTGCCAGAGAAACCGAAGGTGAGAACGTAAGAGGGTGTGGGGGAAGGCGAGCACATCCGCCATGCGCCGCTTCCAACGAGTCCGCACACAAACTGCGACCGGCCAAGTATGTAGTATCGAGGCGCCGAGGGGTGTGCATGAGCCGACTCGGTTTCCCGGGCGAGGCGTTCCCCCCAGCACTACAGAGCAGTGACGGAAGGGCGCGAGAGGTGGCGCCACGCTCGAAACCGACAGGGCGAGTCGGCTGCTGCCGCCTCACCGCACGCGGCGGCGGCAACGGCAGCGCGGCTCATCGGAGCGTGACTAATGTCCGCCTCGGGGGTAGGCAGCAGCGCGCGGCTCGGTGGACAGCCCCGCTGAACCCCCCGCCAGAAAACAATAAACAAACCGCCGCTCTCGCTGGGCTGCCGCGGCGCTGTTATTTGAAATGCGGCAACACGCAAGCACAGCGCCTAGCGACGATGATCAAGGAAGTCGGCCCTGGTCGTCAAAAGTTTAGCCAACTGTGTGCGCGCACTCAATTACGAGCTTCCATGTGGAACTTGCTGTAAAGCGAGCCTACTTGGTTTGAGGGCGCTTTCTTCGGCCATCTGTATTTTGCTGAGCAGATTTTGTCAGGACACCGTAACCGTACGGTAGTTGCAGTGAAACACAAACGTGCACTAAAATCGAGGTGCTCAAACGCGTCTTTTCAGACAAATACGTTTTGAGACATGACGCAGTGTCCCGCTACACGGCACATACAGATTCACCAGACTAAGTTCCATTTGGCCCTCATTGATTGAGTCAATGCGTTCGGCGTAGAGATATCGCCACAAGAGATGGGGATCGTTGTTTGAATCCTGCGCGAGGTTAGCATACGCTTTGAGGGCGTGGTGGTGACCTTTTTTTTTTTTCGGTTGCGATTTACGGATTGACGACGAGGGCGCCGCAGCGGGGTAAGGTTAGCCGCGAGCTGAAGACGGCGGAAGCTGGGGCATTACAGCCGCCAGCTCGCTTTGCCGGCGGCGGCTTTCACGAGAGGGGGGAGCGGGCAAGACTCGGAGGGGGGAGGGCGTTTTTAATGAGCGCCGCCGCTAAGAAGAGCAATTTGCGGCCACTCACCGGATGCCTATTGGGGAACATTGCGGATCGATGCAGCCGCCAGAGACGGCCGTCGGGGGGCGCCGCCTTCAGCTGGCTGCTGTCCACGCCGGCGCGGAAGACGCACCGGGCTCTTCAGGCGCCCGCCATGAAGTCAAAATCCCGCACGATCCAAGGTATCCGGCTTTCTCGCGAACCACTCACAACGCGACCCAGGTGTGGAGTCTCCCAAAACACAACACAAGGCCGCGACGCTGCGAGCAATGGCGGCGAGCAGCGACAGCAGCGGGCGAGCAGGCGCCTCGGCGGTCGACGAAAGAGCGCGCTGTTTCCTCGGTGGGCCGCGGTGTGGCGCAGCGGCGCAACAATCCACAAGCAGAGAAGCACGATGGGGAGGAGGGTGTGACACCCTCCCGGCGGGGCTCAACCCGACGACCACCGGCAAATCGGAACACCAAATATGGCTCACAGTATGATTGCCCTTATCAACAAACATGACCGGTCGCCAGCGCCACTTTCTCCCCTGGCGGCCGCTGCGAGCTCGCGGGGCGGGACGCGGCAAGCACGTGGGGTGCCCGCCTCCGCGCGACGCGCGCCAATCGTAGTGCCGCCCGGCACCTCCGCTGACAGGCGCGCGTCAGGAGCGCGTGACCGGCGCGCGGCGGCCCTGATCTGTAAATACAACCGCGAGAGATAACCGGCCCGAGCAGTTTTCCCCGCTGCAAGATTTCCGGCCCTTCGAACTTGGTCGTCTTTCGCTCCTGTCGGCCTCAAAAGAAGAAGCGCCGACCGCGCGCCGTTCTCCACTATAAACAAGAACGCGCCCTCCTCCTTTCCCACTGCGTCGCGTCTCCTCCTCCGCGCTCTGCTGCGCGAGCTTAATTTAAATAAACTCTCCCGCGCTCCGCGAGCCTTGTAAACCCACTTAGGTGGTGATACATTGTGGTGGCACTGGGAGCGCACTAATTGCGCGCCGCCGCCGGCATAATGGAGAGTAATTGACGTACCAGGCGCACACTCTTTTCATAATTCTCGCTTCGCCTCTGCGGTGGCGGGCGGCTTCGTTCACCAGCAGAGTGGTGAAGTCTCACCCTCTCTGGTGACGCGCCGCCTCCACGCGGCACAGCGCCAGAGACAAGTTCGCGCCAAATTGCCTTTCGGCTCCTCTTCACAACTGGCATTTTCCGCGACACCCCACCGCAACTTTACTGTAATGAGCGCCGTTTGCGCAGAGTAGGGCAGAGTGCGTCATACATGACACGACCCGAATTGAAAGTAGATTTCCATCCTCACGACGACGACAACTGGTGTGGCTGCGGAACTCGTAGGAAGTCTTTCGCGAACGGTCAGATGAGGCTATCATTTCGGGTCAAATGCGAGGTTCAGAAACACCGGTGAGCACTGTTCGTACCCTTTTACAAGAATGCATGACCCATTGCCTTCCATCTCGTGATGTTGCGTGAAGTTCACGCAGTCGCTACAGTTAATCACACGGCTTCAATTTTGAGCTCCCAACGCTAGAAGTATAAGGCATTCATACGAGCAACTGGAGCCAGGGAATATGACGCAAATTCATTTCCAACTTCGCAGCATATTTCAACCTCACAGTACATAGCTACGATATATGTTCCATAAGGGCAAAAAAAAAAAAAAAAAACATGAGGCAACGCAATACAGCGAACCACAAATATGCATCGGAACGCGAGCAGTACCAACCGTATCGATTTCTATATAGCCTTGATTTCTTTGTAGCGAATCGGTTCAGTGCGCACCATTGCATTGTTTCTGATCATATATATTTATTGCACCATATTTCTGACTTACTTTTCCCCGCAATCTTAGTGCAAAAAAAAATAATAATAAGAGGCCGCGAATTGATCAATTTCAAGACAATTGAAGCATTTTAACAACGCTAGTTCATACCAAAATATATTGCAATTGTGCGTCTCTATCTGTTAGAGCGTATAAAGCACACAGATAGGATACACTGATTTACAGTTTATATGAAGTTGTTATTTCGTTTACGTGAGTTTTGCTAAAGTTTCGTTCCGAGAAATACCTATAACATTTCAGCGCAATGTGCATCCATTTTATTCGCTGCGTGTTCCAGAGAAGCCAGGCGGGCTCACCCAATGTGCGCAACTATAATCTGCCTCCTTAACTCCCTGCAGTGCAGCGAAGGCTATAGGGCTCGTGTCAGTCAATCAGGAGCCATTGTGTAAAAGGAAATGGGCTCGCCCATCGTGCGCTATATACCATACTCCGTCCCACCAGCTCCCTGCAACGCAGCGCGAAAGCTGGGGCTCGTTTCAGCCAATCCGGCGCCGGTGCGTGTTCCAAAAATGGGAGGTGGACTTACCTATTGTGCGCTACTACCCAAGTCCTTGCAGTGCAGCGAAGGCTAGGGAGAAGTGCAGCGAATGCTAGGGCTGGTTTAAGCCAATCAGAAGCCGGTTGGATGTGTGTTCCACAGTGGGGAGGTGGGCTCGCCCATTGTGCGCTTCATAGTTTAATACTACGTATCAGAGACTCAGCGAAGGCTTGTGTCAGCCAATCAGGGGGCGGCCGGCTACGTGTTCCAAATAAGGGAGGTGGGCTCACTCATTGTGCGATACGGATCCTTACGCGTGAATCGTTTGTTGGTTTTTGAGACTCCGTATCATCAGCTCCTTGGAGTGAAGTGAAGGTTACAGATTAATTACATCATCCATTCAGAAAAGAGAATCAGATGGCGGACTTCTCCGTTGTCAGCCGCTGATTGCCTTCCGCGCTACGCCTATGACTGAAGCATTGAGGAAGTAGCTCATAATGGGTAAGCCCACCTCCCTTAATTCTCTGGAACATGCAGCCCGCTTTACTGACAAGCCTTCGCTCGAAGTGTAGGCTGGTTAATTGAGTTGTTCCTCAACAGAACTCGTACATATACGACAGCGAATCGCCCCATTGGCTCGTTCCTACTCACCCATATGTTTAGTTCAGCCCTTACACTTGCATGTTCATTTTAATTTTTAGTTTTAGAACCTCTGACAACGCATGAATGTCAAGATATTGAACAAGAGAGAGGGGAGGATAAATGAAAGACTGCGAGGTTAGCCAGGACTGAGCCCAATGGCTACACTTCTTTGGCGGCATGGGGTAAAGTGGAGGGAGATATTGAGAGAAGGCGAGAAAGCAATGTGTTTATATATGTCGCCGACATAGCGACAATTCTGAGCGCTGTATCACAGACGGTCGCTCAGTTCGGTTGCCTTCAGGAATCGCAACAACGCCTTTGTGGCCTTCTGCGGCTGTGTTACCGAAAGTCTTGTCCAACGAGAAACGTTTTCAAAAATTTACCTTGTGCATGTATACACACCCTGTTCTTTGCCTGTCTTTCACACTCGCATATATACTTTCACTTTCCAAAAAGAACTGCAACCTGTTTAAAAGCACGAATGTGATCGCTGTACTGGCGCTTAATTTTTGGCCACAAGTGGCTCTTGCGCGCGATCAAACACACACTGAAACAACACATTAACTAATCAATCGCTTCGTCAAATTATCTCCTTCCCATCCTTTGTATGTATGCCCCGCCTTCAGTTTGCTGGCACTTCCTTGTCACCAAACTCCTCACCAAAAGCGACAACGACACCGAAAGTGATCGACTTAAAACATGAGACGCCAGCTGCTATTCACGAGAACTATATAGGCTCCGATTGCCCGCAGCGACGGCAGCATATTCCAAGTGAGGCGTTTAAGGAAATGAAATAAACATGTGTAGAGATTGTAGTGCAGAGCACTTAAGTTGTGCAGTCAACGACAGATCCAGCTTGTCTTGTCGAGAGTATAGTGGCCAAATGGCCGACATACATGTTACCCAGATAAAAGTAATTAAGTTACTGATGATGCACCGGGCAAAACAGTAACTGAGTACAGCACGAATTACTCTATTTTAGGAAGTACTTGAGCAGCACTACATACCGAAAGAAATCAACTATGTTGTTATTTAAGAATCATTTTCAATTTACTTACAAATCAGATATTTGTAGATGACATATAAGTTAAGAGCATTACCAAAATGGCATTGTTTTCCTCAAAAAGTGTTGCCCATCGAAATTCGGATAGCGTACGCAGCTTTCTTCTGTTTTGCACAGGCGTCAGATTTCATTTGCGTATTGACAAGTTTTCTATGATAGGAAACTGAGATGAAAGCGCGCGCAAATGACCTGAAATACCGATAATTTGTTGCAATCGTGCAAGTATAACTTAAATGTAACCTACATAGTGAGTACAAGTTACCGCCGAAAAATTAATAAAGTTAAGAGTACCAGTTACTAATTTCCAAAAGTAATTTCAAACAGGAGCGTATACCTGAAGGAGGAAGTGGGGTGCGCGAGGGGTGCATACGCACTCCGGGCCCGTGCCGCGCCCCACCTCCACTCCGAAGTTGCTGCGTACCCTGTCCAACCCCCCGCTCCCTTCCCCTTCCCACGGAAAAAAAAAATTGTTGGCTACGCCATTGACGGCAACTTACCAAAATTAATCAAATTGCAATAACTGAGCATTGATTAACAGTGAACAAAGAATGACACTGAAGCCAACGTTGCGACAAGCGGACTTGCGTTCGTCATGGCTAACTGAGTAGCATTCAGGTTATACATGCAAGCCTGTTAACGTTTTCTTGCCTAATGATTCCTCTATATAGGAATCATACTATTGTATTGCAGGAAATAGTCGATAACGAAAAAAGGCATAAACAAAACAATATTCAGAAACGCGAGTGTCAGCAATGCTAATCACATAATTTGTTGGCTTCGTACGTGTCGCGGATAAATTTCTCTCCCTGAAATTTCACAAATGCACATGTATGCGTCGCATCCACAGAGAAATGTGGACGCACCCCGCTGAGGTTGTGCCTCTGCACTCGTTCTTCTTCTTTTCTTTTTTTTTTTTAGGTTTGTGCCTGCAGCGTGAACATCGTCTGCCTTGGGTGGTTCAAACATCGTCTTCAAGTAAGATTTTGGGCATTGCACACCATTATGATTGTTAATTAAGAAGTTGGAAGAACGACATGCTGCTTACAACACATTGAGTTTTTGGCAGTTGGCGAGGGAAACATTCGATTCATTGCCAAAACATCTCCGTGGACATTTTTTCTTTGTTTTTCCTGACTTTTTTTTTTTATCCTGAAGGTGTACACGATATCTATAATTGCCGTTTCATTTTGAAAAAAGAATGGATCAGAATGGGTTACAGACACGATAGTGACGTGATCAAAGAATACTGAGCGGCAAAGCCATGTATATTGTACAAGGCGTCAGGAAACTTTATTTGAGCCCATGAATGGCTATAGATGAACATTTCATTTCTTATACACATTAATGAACTGCCATCTAATATACCTGTTAACATTTGACTTTTCACAGACGATTGTGTTCTGTATCAAGTAATCAATTCTCGTAATGACCATCCAGCCTTAAGAGGAAGCTTTAGCTCGGGTGCTCCTATCTAAATACATGTAAAATGAGAATTCGGTTTTCTCCGCAACCACAGCACCAAATTTGACGAGGTTTGTTGCAGTTAAAAGAAAAACTGAAAATCTAGTGCCTGTTCGTTTCGAATTTTTGATTTAGATCGTCAATATATTTTTAAAAATTGGCAAAAATCGGAAATTTTCAGAATACGAAACTATCAAGTTTACAACTCTCTAACTCAGCAAGCAAAAATGATATCAAAATTCTGTGAATTGCATTTAATAGTACATCTAAAGCGGACAAAATTAATATGCTACACATGACTCTAAAAAATTTAGTAATATGGAAATACAGGTTTTGCGGAACCCTTGTACACAACGTAAAAATTCACGTAAGATATAAATTGACATATCGAATTTGACCGCTTTGAATGATCTAATGGATGCCGTTTACAGAACCGCGATATCTGTTTTTAATGCAGAGCTATTAATTCATAAACTTCGTGCGTCCATTTTTTTCAAACTTTCAAATTTTTGAATATCATTTTCATAAAATTAAGGCCCTCAATCGAAATTCTGCTACCAACAGTCACTAGAACTTATCTTTCTCTCTCAAATACAACAAATTTCATTAAAGTCGGTTCAGGGGTTATTTCAGAAAAGCGTTTTTGCGTTTTACATGTATTTGAATAGGACGTGTTTGAGTTGGCCCGAGCTGAAGCTTCCTCTTAAATGACGCTCTAACACTGGTATCCAAATGGTGCAGTGACTGGCAAATGACAATGAATATCTGCTATTTTATCATTTAGGATATATATATATATATATATATATATATATATATATATATATATATATATATATATATATATATATATATATATATATATTTTCATGGTACCTTTTTTTTTTGTTGTTACAATGGAAAGCTTACAAGTCAGAGTGTATAACCGTGAAGTGCTAAGGCGGGAAACGCCGCGGAACATTTTTATCAGAATTTTTCGATCTGCAGACAGGACGTAGTCGTTCACTGGAAGCATGCTGAAACGGTGATAGGCGAGCGCGATAGCGATGATACGCCGACATTAGTGGGAGGCAGACAACAAGTGTGGCCGTAGCTGTATGATTTTGTTTATCAAGTAGATGTTCCTGCGATTCATGTTTTCCGAATTGTTAAATTATTTCTGCGATAATAGCTCCGTGTTTTCGTGGTTTCCTGTCCAACTAACTGCTTTGGTATTTAACCAGCCAAAACGAAACCAATCGGATCGAGAACGAAACGACGCCTTTACACGTGATACTGGGTTCAGCGTGGTGCCGTAACCACGCGTGCGTTTTTGATTACCGAAGCATAGAATAATGCGCGAGTGTCTATTAATATGCAATTATAAGCAATAATTATGCTGTACTCAATAACAGTCGACTTACGTACAGTAATCTCATAAACTACATCAGAAGTAGTAAGGTTTCACCGCCAGGTCTCTCCACTTACCGATTTTTGAGACTCTTTGCCAATTTAAAATTATAATTCCTACTTAATTCGCAAACAGCGTGCTAGATTCTATCACTATAAATCATGGTAATTTCGTTTCTATCACCGTCTTACAACACATTCTGGCCAGTTGTCAGTCCCTTTAATCCAATTAAAGAGTTCAAGTACCTTGGCTTAACATTAACTAAGAGATAACTTAAGAAGTAATCGTCATGTTAACAACATATACCTCGACCACACGAAAAAACAATTTACACAGACGTCTCACAGTAGCACCGTCAACAACTATAAGCTACTAGCGCATAACACATTTGTTCGATCGGCCTTGGAATATGCCACTGTTTGGTTTCCCTTCACCAAACAACTCATTAATAAACTAGAAGTTGTTCAAAGAAAGGCACTCAGATTCATTTACAACAAATATACAATGACAGACTCACCCACATAATTACTGAAACAAGCCAGCATTCTCACTTTAGAAAATTGAGCCAAGCTTTAGCGACTGAAGATCGTGTATCAAAAAGTTTGCAGAAACTCCACTGGAGTTGTCTCAGTATGCGTAAGCATACCTCCCAATTTCAGTTGACTCACACGCAAATTTAGATTGGGCCATCCCCAAATTTATATTGGCCCACTCCCAGATTTCATGTTGGCAAACCCCCATTTAAGGTTCGCCCATGCGCACATTTCTAGTTGGCCCACCCCCAAATTTCAGTTGGCCAGCCCCGAAATTTCAAGTTGGTCCAACCCCAAATTTCGGTTGGCGCACCCCCAAGTTTCAAGTTGGCCCACTCCCACGTTTAAATTCGCCAATTCCCAAATTTTAAGTTGCCCCACCCCCAAATTTAAGTTGGCCAACTCCGAAGCGTCAAGTTGGCCCATCCACAAATTTCAGTTGGCCTACTGGAGCCCTGTGTATATCCCTATGGGAATCCTCTCTGATCAATTTTGTTTTCTTTATTTCGTTTTGGGTGTTCTGTATCGCATATAAAGCTATCGATCATCTAAGTCTATACACTATTATAACGATTAAATGCGTTAACTTCGCAAATTATGCATTTTTTGTGCAGATACAAGGCATTGTTCGCGTGACAGACTGTGGTACTCGCCAAAGAGCGCTTACGCATTAATAATACATACCCATTTAACAACAGACAGTTCAAAATACGTATCTATAACACAGACACTATATCTATACCCGTCATAAACATTATAACACTAAACGAACGCTCATTTCATACCAAAAGTATAAGTATTCCATTTTTTTTCCTTTAGTGATCCGGGAATTAAACAAGATGGATTATTCTATTATCAACAGCCAAACATTGCCTTTCTTCTTTTAATAATTAGTCGGGAGGTAATTATGTGCTTTACAATTATGACCTACCCGTGCTATTACTTGCTTTGGAACTTATTGTATACACAATTCTAACTTGTACTTGCGATACGTAAAATGAACCATATGGTTTATTAACATTCTCTTCAATCTTAACTTTAGTACTACCAGGTATTATTTTCTGTTATTTCTGCTTAGCGTACTGTTTACGTATACTTATTATCCAACTATATTGTGTAATCAAATTTGTACACATTGACATTTTATGTGTGTTAAGATTACCTATGTACATGCCCTTCCTGATATGGTCCCAGATCGAATCGACACTATCGATAAATAAATGTATACGGAATGAAGTGAGGCGAACAGCATTGGTGGTCGGCTATTGCGTATATACGACGAGCATAGCTCGCATTGACGGTCGCCACGTCCCGTCGCTTTTGCGGCTCAATTAGTTTTCATCGGTGTCTTGTTTCACACAAGGAAATCAAGGACTTCGTCGATAACACTTGCGTTAAGCGCGCTGCATTCCATTTTACGTCGCCGCGAGCGAGGGCAGAATATAAAGTGAGTCGAAGGGTCGAGCGACGCAGCTAAACCTGTATAAGTGGTTTCAACCCTCTAACGTTACAGAACAATGTACTGTGGATCTTCGCTTGAGGTCTCACCTGCACACGCTGCCTTTGAGTGCTCGACTAAATGTGCTGCATTCCGAGTTAGGTGGCACGTGTGTGTACGATTAATTCCATGCCATATACAGGGTGTTGCACGCAACTTGCGCCACACCTTTAAAAATATGCAAATGCCGCGTAGCTGCACAGAGCCAAGGTTGTTGTTTGCCGTCGTTTGCAGATACTCAGATTACTTTATTTGGACACCGCCAAATCAGATTAGTCTTGATTGATTAGCCAACTTCTCAATTATTGTAATAAGATGAAAAAAGTCGATTAGAAAATTATAGAGCAACATGAAAAACTACCGATACAGGGTTCTGTTGCTCAATACGTGCTGTATGAAAGTGTTTTTCCGAGCGGGAAAGAAGCCCGCGAATACACGCAAAGTGCCTCGAGCGGCCAGTAGCGCGGCAATTTTGCTTGCCTTTGCAAGCTTCTTTGGCCAAGAAATGGATGGATTATTCCAATTCATAGTGAATAAATTTCTGAATACCTATGGACTCAGCGATGTATAACGTAGAATTTTCTGTTAAAATAAAATATGTAAGGTGAGATAGAATGAATAACAGTTCACAAAAAGTACACAAAAAGGAAAAGATAGCCACAGCAAACATTATGCTATAGCTTCTCGTCTCGTTTTCTTTTTCAAATCCATCTTCTCAGTCGCGGGACAGTACCTCGCTCGTCCGCGTCGGCATATCGTAGGCATGCATTTGCCAGCTGGGCGCTTTCCTGTTACTTTTGTGCACCTGTTTTATCTCATGTTTCGAGTTGTACATGCCGTATCGTAGGTCAAGTAACAAATAATCGCTGAGTGAGTGAGTGAGTGAGTGTGAGTGAGTGAGTGAGTGAGTGAGTGAGTGAGTGAGTGAGTGAGTGAGTGAGTGAGTGAGTGAGTAGTGAGTGAGTGAGTGAGCGACATTGACTGAATGACCCGTCCATATTGCAGCACAAGTATTACTGCAAAGCGGCCCGCACTATATATACGGTTCCGATGCCAAAGGTTTTCCCATGAGACGCTTTCATGAAGCGCGCAGTCAAGGAATTTCTCAGTTCAAAGGAAGCGACACGCGTTAATTAAGCCGAAGAGAAAGTATGGAGTTGTGTCAAACGAAAAAAAAAGAAAAAAAAAAGAAGTAGTGATATATTGTCTCCTCTGAAAGAAGGAATTTCTAATTAAGTGAGAACCGTCAGCGCGACGTGCTAAATTGCAGGGTCGATATTCGAAATGCGGGAGCTCTCACTGGACACCTGTTCGAGAGGCTTTTTTCTGTCATCTAGAGTTTAATGCTTACAAGACGTCAAAAAACTGACCCCCCCTTCCCCTCCTTCTTTATTTTTTTTTTTTCCTTTCGTTTTGCCTCCTATGTAGCTGCGCGACCTCGACTGTCCATTTGTGTTGTGTCGCAAGGCTTAAAAAAAGCTTCAGTGCTGGCCTATGTATACGAGGGCGAATCAGAAAGTCATTACCCCTATTTTCAACTACAGACAAAATAAGGTACAGTCGCGGGCAATATGACTTGCAACACCCTTGTTCGTGGTCGAAGGGGCTCCAGGGCTGCGCGGCGGCTCTGACATGCGAAATAGCGGTTTAATAAATACCGCTAATTGAAGCTGTGTTTAGGCCTGGAACTTACCCCGTGTCTGCGCAGCCGTACAGTCTTGGAGCTTCTTCTACCACGGGCACCGGTGTTGAAACTCATATATTGCACGGGACGCATACAGGTACAATTACAAATATACGTGCTACGGATATCCTTATACACTATTTTTCCACACGGTCCCCACACCGGTTCAGACATATGTCCCATCGCAGCACTAAATTTGAGGTGCCCCTGTGGTAGAGTTCGTCCGGCTGAATGCGGAACCACCATCGGACTACTGTCTTGGCTTCATCGTTGCAAATCGCCGTCCTGCCAGGAACTTCTTCAGCAGACCGAAAATGTGGAAATCACTGTAGGGCGAGGTCCGGAGTTTATGGTGGGTGGTGCAGACTCTCCCAGTGGAATGACAGAAGCTTGTCGGCGGTTCTGATTGCCACATGTGGTGCCGCATTGTCGTGGAGGATAACCGCCATCTTCAACAACTGACAGCAGTGCCGTGCATGCCGCGGAGTTACCGGCAGAAAAGGCCGGGACGGTCCAAGGAAACGTCCACCGTTGGGAATGGATATATTGACTTCGCATTTACATGTATATATATGTATATGCATATATATAGTCTATGTATATATATAATCTGGCTAAAAAAATAATAGGGGCAAATACTTTTTGATTCGCCCTCCTACATATCACGTCTAGTTTCACCTTGGCGCTTCCAAGTTGGATGGCATCGGCGCTGTCAACAGCGCAGGCGTCCACATAGGATGCGTGTTGTGAAATAGCCTTTCTGTTTTCCGTGTATCTAGCAGTCTATAAGCAACGGTCATTAAATTACTCCAGTAAAACGGGCGTGAGCAATGTCGCCTTCGTGAGAGAGATAAACGTTTATTTTGCTCCACGTCCGGCGTCTGCCTTCGTGAGTGCGTAAGCAGTAACACATTTCTTTCTTTCTTTCTTTCTTTCTTTCTTTCTTTCTTTCTTTCTTTCTTTCTTTCTTTCTTTCTTTGTTTTCATTGCTAAAATACAATGACGGGGCTAAGATAAAAGCTGCAATGAGGCAGCTTGAGGTGCCCTTAGCCCCCGTGTTACATGGTGGCAGTGAGTAGCGCAATCAACCGTACGTAAAGAACATTACATACAAATATTAATTACAATCATCAATCAATTCAAGAGAATTTTCTATAACGGAACAAACAAAAATTCGTATTGATACCCCAGTTTGTCAAGCCACATATACACCTGGTCCTGCATGTATACCCTATACAGAACAACCACCAAACTGTAAGCTCAGTCACGCCACAGAAACACCTGACCCTGCATGTTTAACCTATACAGAGCAACCACCAAATACCATAAGCTCAGTGTTAGCAGGATTTCCATGCATCAAATTAGAGATGTTTTAGGGGGACGCGCAAGCGTTGGGGCCACGGAACTGTGCATGCGCAGAACGGTCTGCGCATGCGCAGTACCGTGGTCCCAAGCGCTAGCAGGCCCCAACGCTTGCGTACCCCTAATCTAAAACTCTCTAATGTAGAAACGCACGCAGGGGAAGAGCCAACCGCCACGTGGTATCTACGTATATAGCCACGGACCGCAAAATCTTATTCCGTTCGGAGCATGCAGATGTGTCTCCGTTGTGAAATGCGATAGCCTCGATATATAGCTCTTGCACCTAGCCTTGCTGTCCTATAGGCATACCATGTGCATGTGTCCCATGTAACTTGCACCAGAATTTTAACAAATATATATATATGCAAGTGTAACGTAGCTGGATCAACCAAGAAAAGGTTGTTTGCCGTCGCTTGGAGCACGTCGGACTTCTTTTGTCTAATTGCATAATCAGTTATTAATTAGGTAACTCCGTTAAATATTATAGTCAGAGCAAAAATGTCAACGAGAAAATTGTAGACCATCCTGAAAATTTCCAGATCCAGCTTTCCGTTGCTCAATACGTGCTAGGCGAAAAAAATTTCTAAGCCTGAAAGAGGGCCCGCGAAACACAAAAAAAAGAGCCGCGCGTCACTTTTCGCGGGCTTCTTGCTTGCCTGACTTGCTTGACAGTCTGACTTGCTCCTAGCGACAGCAAACAGCATTACCTTGGTTCTGTCCAGCTACGTGGCAGTCGAATACCTTTAAATTTTGGCACAAGTTGCGTGGGTCACATGGTATGTATAAGATGAATTCATTACCGCTTCATGCAGCTGACGAAACGCTTGGAAGTTGCATCGGAAATTTCACAAGAAGCAAATAAGTGCCGGCCACGTCGACCTGTCTGACTCCGTAGCAGTCTTGGGGGCCACGTTGATGCAACAGCTAGGAAGTGCTTCCGCTGAGAGCTCAGCCATTTTCAAGGTAACTGCGCCTGTGCACGAAAACTGACATTCTGCATCTGAGGTGGAGCTTGCAAGAATTAAGGACTCTTATAGACAAGATGGCGCGATCGCAAAGGAGACAGAACGCAACGATGGATTATTTCCGTGGAGACAGCTGGTAAAAAATATTCATGCGCCCAGGAATACTATAGTATAGACAAAATAATTCAATTTGATTCAGATATTGACTTGGCGCAACACTACTCATGAGCAAGCTGCTACTCAAATGAGGAGTTTACCACGCAGCACACATGCGCTATGGCACCGGTTGCCCATATATGTGCCTCGTGATCCGGATGGCTATACCATTTCTGTCAGTGTTGGATCCACTAGATTGTCGAATTATGTCCTCGCTGTTGTTGTTATTGTTTCTTAACTGAGACAAAAATATGAGGCTTGGCTATATATGATAAAGAACCCGCTATGCAAAAAACGCAGCAATAACAAAGCGCTAAACAACAGCAAAACAAGGTATCAATAGAAATAATTTTAACTTGAGGCTTGACTTCAGCCAGATGTATAGCTGAACACAACAACCGTTGGGTAGCGTACAGTAAGTTTTCAGAGACATTGCTGCACAATAATCTTGAATAAGTGTACGGTATGCGTCACAGATGCGTTACCAACAAGTCCACATTGCAACAACCCTCGTGAACAATAATCTTGTTTGCTTGTCTTTAATTCCTCATATGTCTTGCGGCGAGTCCTCCAGAACTTAATAAAGAGAGAAATTATTAAAACCTTCTAAATTTTCTGCCTCAAAGGAAAGAGAAAAAAAAAAAAAGAAAACACTCCCTACAACACAACACAGAGTGCCGAATGTACTCAGAACGCGAGATAGTTGAGCAAGTTGGTAGGCCTTTATGGTGTACGTACAAAACACATGCACAAGAGTAACGACAACACATCCTTCGTGATGTCAGGCGTATGTAATGTATGTACGGTCATCGTATGACCTGTGACTATAGCATAAGTAACCTAACCATGCTAAAGTACAGTGGAGTATACAGCAACGGCATGCTGCATGAACACATCCTCGGAAGGGGATACTCATTGGGGCCAGTGAGAGATTAAGACAAGGTGGCATAATTCGGCAGCGTCAAGCAGGACATTTCTGCTGGGGCGTACTGCATGCAGTACGCTCCACCAGAAATGTGTTCCAGAATAACACTTCCTGTGTCACTATTCAACTGCACTGTGCATACCCCTGCACAGGCGCTGTGCAATCTACAGATTGTACGATTGCGGGCCTCCGCGCGAGCGCACGCACGCACACACACACACACACACACACACGTAGTGGGTGCGTGGTGTCGTTTGGTATACACGAAACACCGCTTGTTCAAGTCAGCACCGCTACAGGCGACAACAAGGGGGTGCTTTTATTTTTTTCCCCTGCGCGGCGCGCTCGCGTGATGCCGCGCTGCACTCCGTCGAGCGTGCCGAGCTGGCCGACACATGGTCGGGCACGCCGCGTGCGAGCGGAAAGGGGGGCGGCTCTTTGTTTCACGACGTGGGCCGCATTATCGGCGACCGCTTCAGTGCACACGTGGGCTGCCGGAAAGAGCGCTGCGTTTGTATATGCGGCACCGTTGGCTCGTCGCGCCTAGTCGCGCCCGCTTCGCCAAGAGGTGGCGCTGCCCGTCGCGACAAAGAGCTCTGGGGGAGGGTTGGGCAGCACAATTAAAATCCATCTGCTCCCTCTCGCTCTCAGCTGCCGCGTGTGTTTTGCAACGATTATTGAACGCGAAGCAACGGCGTACACGTCCTACCAGAAAGAGATGCGAGCATGACACAATGGGACTCGCTTTGACTCGTACGCCCACTCCCGCAGAACAGGCGTTATTCCGGCGATGTGCGCTGTGTACGTTGAGTAATAAAGGAACGGCCTGGTGTTCAGTAATTTCTACCTTGTAATACAGTATGCGCATTACGTGTACCCGCGACCGCCTGCAGACAGGTGTCAGTCTTGCTTCAATTATTTGGCTTCACTGGGAGAAATGAATATTTGTAGGAAAAAAAAAAGAGAAAGATTGTTGTAAAGCAGTGATTTGGGATTGTTGGTAAGACATCGTGAGGCTTATAGCGCTTGAAAAAGACAAGGACGAAAGGGAGACGTGACACAGGCGCTAACTTGCAACAATCTTTATTTCGAGCAAGGGACCCATACAAAAAAAAAAAAAGAAGAAAGAAGAAAGATTGTGGCACTCGTATTTTTCGAATCATAATGCTCTGCATGTGGCAAGCACAGTGAGCAAGCATTATTGGGTCATTGTATGCAAATTAGCGGCTATGTGCCTCGTGCGTTTTTATAGGTGCACTCTGGTACTTTTTTTCTTCTTAATTGAGGAAACTGTAGGAGAAAAGCGTTTACCATTCCATTCTCCCATTTAAGCTCGGAAGGATTGCTGAAAATATTGAATGGTTCGAAAGGTGAATGAAGTAAGACTCACGCGCACTTAACAAGCTTGCGCAGAGCCGCGAGATAAAGAAACGACTGTGTATTCATACCGTGTCTGGAACACGGTATGAATTCCACTAATCTATCTATCTATCTATCTATCTATCTATCTATCTATCTATCTATCTATCTATCTATCTATCTATCTATCTATCTATCTATCTATCTATCTATCTATCTATCCTTTTTAGATAATTACAGAGCTACGCATGCTTCTTGTTCTTCCATTAAATAATTCAGTTCATGCAAGTTTTCAGTTCTATAGCTTTATTACATTACTTCCTCCCTCTCTTTTCTTTTCGTTCTATATATCGCCTACTTCTTGAACAATCCCCCATTGTAGGTTTGGACGTGTGCCAGCGATTGAGATCATCACTTTCGCCATGCCACGTGGCTGAGCAGTGAGCTGGGTTTTAAAGATTATGTTTTATGGCAATCACCGTTTTTCTATATTTCTTCTTATTTTTTTTTTCTTGGCGAGGTCTATCTGAGGCTTCGTTCCGGGAAACCACTCGAAAATCGACATTCCCCACAACCTGCCTTGGTGTTTGAGCGAAGCCTCGAGGCGAAAAGCCGCTTAGTGAAAGCATTCGAGCATTGACATGGGCTTCTCGTAAATTTCGAGTATGTCATGCACAGAGAGAGAAAGAAGGATAGGAAAGGAAAGGCCAGAAGCAATCGTGTCATTTAGAGCACGGTCATCAGAAACGGGTACACATTTATTGGGGGCGAGGACTTACGGAGTCGCCATCTGTCGGAAGCGCCCCCCTTGCGTAGTATATGAGGGATAACGCGGCGCGCACCTCCATAGATTTGGCTTACGGCGCTCAATAAAAACACCACGCGGCAGCCCTCCTGGACATTTCTGTAAGTACTCTCGAAACGAGGGCAGATTTTTACTGTCAAAATAACAATCTTGGGCGAACTGAAAGCACAGAATCGTTTACAGACTTTATCTGTTTACCGAATACGCGTACAGTGAACGCCACTGCGCGCGATCGCCGCGATGGAGTCTCCCGAACCGGCTTCTTGCGTGAAAGGTAGGCAAACGCTGAGAGCAAACTATGTGAAGTATTTTCTTATAGTGGGCTGTCTGTATAACCGAGTGCAGCATAACAGAATGAAGCCTCAATGCAGCGATCGCACGGGTTTCCAGCGACCGACTGCGCGTCTGCATGCATGTACGCGCACAATGTCTTGCTTGCGCTGCGAGCGCGTTTTCGCACCGTGCCGATATGAGCATTTGACAGTACACACGCAACCATTGTTGCGTGGACGCTATCAGAGCTGTTCAAAAATGATTTCGTTATAGAGACTCTGACGCCTACGGCGACTGTGATGTGCCGTCGCGACTATTCAATCTGTCTTTTTTTTTTTCTAAATTCTTGGAAGTTTCATTATAATTTCTCAAGTTGCGTCACACTGTATGTTTATCGGTATCCTCAGCATGCTTCTTTTTCGTAATCAAACACATTTATTCATAACACAAACATGATCATGTGCCGTGCCTTCTTTCTTTAATGTGCTTCTTGCCGCTTCCTTTCCATTCCAGTGAGCTTGCTAGAACCTAGTACAAACAAGTTTATAGACCAAATAAAGTGTCATGACATCAGCCGGGCAGCTGGCGCGGGTGAGCATCTGAGTGCGCGTTTTCTGCTACTCACCGAACATCGCAGTCCCGACGCCGTAGCAGAAATCTTCCTCGCGTCTGTGCTTGCTGCATGCCCGAGTTGTAGCCGACGGCTGTTGCCGTTTCTTCTAAGTTTCGCGAGACAAGCTTCACGCAGCTCCTTGCCCTGACGTTATATATACGTGTGAATAAGGCTGACACCTGTCTCCTTTGCGTACATCCGGCACGGCGGCACTGACCAGTAGGCTACCATGCTGCATGCCTCCAAAAGCAGCTACTACCTATTATAGTGCTTTCTAATGTTGTCAAGCAGATACTCAAGGCGGGAAAACCTCACCACTTAATCGGAACCGCAGCGCAGGTGGGACTTTAAACTTTCGTTCAGTCCAGTTTGCTTCGGCGCCTCCAAAAGAGCCGACGCGGCCGCTGTGTCCGCGTGATCCATGGCGTGATCCCTGATGCCACGTCACGCCGACGGCGGCGCCAGCTTTTCCAGTGGTGGAGCTCGCCCCCAATACTCTAAAGCAAAAACGTTTTGTGCCAGAACTTCACCACAATCTGTGAACAAACTTGCGGCCGACGTTGGCGCACATATGAACCACCGTTCACCTTTAGAACGCACTCTGAAATTGCCACGAGGTGTCTTGAAACGGTCGTCAAGTTCGAAGCTTCAGCGTTCGCCTGCCCTAGTATCGAAATCAAGCTGCCCTTCCCTCACGAACGAGAAGAAAGGAAACCAAGGCGCCCGATTTTTATTAGTCATATCAAAAGAAACCAACAAACATGACACCAAGAACAGCCTTTCGCGTGAGTTGCACTATACACGCACCCAGGCTGCCTTCAATGGTCAGGTGACGCAGCGATCGGCTTAGTGTCACTGTATATGCTCCCGCGGGAGAATATACAGGAACACTACGATCGGCTCAGCCGTCAGCGCCACCGTGTCAGTTCCGCGAAACACCGAGGCGGCCACTGCTACGGAGGCATGCTTTTGCGGCGCTCGTTTGAAACGTATCAGTCGTTCTAAATTGTGGTTTTATAAGGCAATCGAAGACATCGAGGGGGCCCATTTTTGAACACCGACGCTTGAGAAAGGACGTCATATTTACGACTACAACCATGTATATCGTGTCAAAGAAGTAGACAACACGGACACCGCTGCGAAGTGCTTAAATTAAAATATTAGGTTTCACGTGCCAGAACCACGGTCTGATTATGAGGCACGTCGTAGTGGGGGACTCCGGATTAATTTGGACCACCTGGGTTTCCTTAACATGCACCTAAATCTAAGTACACGGGTGTTTTCGCATTTCGCCCCTATCGAAATGCAGCCGTGGTGGCCGGGATTTGATCCCATGACCTCGTGCTCAGCAATCCAACAGCCACTAAGCAACCACCGCAGGTCGCGAAGTGTTTGCAACAGCAAAGCAAGCATGCTTACGACGTCGAACTTGAAGTAAGCTAATAAATCGGTATTTCATGCCACTCAAGTGAGCAAATACGGTCGTAGACGTTTTTCAACTGTCATTGTAGCTTCATTACTTGGAGCGTACCTTGCACCTCACAATTGTAGAGGTTTTGGCGAATTGGCAGGCAAGTGCTTTTTTATCCGTTGACAAAGTGCCTCGAGCATAATCTGGTATTGGTACCGCCACTGCTAGGTGGCGCGACATGTACAGCCAAACTAGAGTTACTCTATATGCTATCAAAGGTAGCATATACCTTTGGTAGCATATACGGTAACTCTAAGCCAAACTTCATTGCAGGGTGCCTCAAGTCGTAAGCATTACGCATGCAGCACCATCGAAGCTGATTCGTTATGGCGTTTACCTCTTGCTTCAGGCTGCTGGAAAAAGGCACACCAAGAGCATTTCGGTCCATTTCGTCTGAAAAACCAAGCCGCAAGTCGGAGCTATACATTCTCAAATATACTATACGCAAGCAGAGGAAACACGGAAAACAGTGTGTAATAATAATAATAAAAAAAGAACACGCTTATCACTGGTCAACCGCAATCAAACGTTTCTGACCTTTACAGGAACATTGCTCTGCGTCGAAATATTGCACGGCTCGACGTTTCACGGTGTAGGGCTTTCATGCAACCGCCTACAACCTGCGCATTTGAGCGTGTATGAAGGTGCCCTACCACAGCGATCATTAAAAAAAATTAAATGATGGGGTTTCACGTGCCAAAACCACTTTCTCATTATGAGGCACGCCGTAGTGGAGGACTCCAGAAATTTCGACCATGTGGGATCTATTAATGTGCACCTAAATATAAGTACACGGGTGTTTTCACATTTCGCCCCATCGAAATGCGGCCGCCGTGGCCGCGATTCGATCCCGCGACCTCGTGCTCAGCAGCCCAACACCATAGCCACTTAGCAACCAAGGCGGGTACCAGAGTGATGATCTCGGTGTCATCACATTTCTGTAGTTTCCGAGTCCTGACGGTAACCAAGACTGTCCGGTTGCGGCGAAACATTCTTCCCATGAAGGAGCGCACAGTTTCCGTGGGGGCCTTAAATGTCAGTGCGATTTCTGACATGTAAATGAGTAACGGGAGGGCAATGTAATCTCGGTCGCAGTGACCTCTTTCGCCTTTTTGTCCCGGCGCGCGTGCCTCGGGGCTACTCGTATGTTATAGTGTTCGGAGACGACAGCGAAAGTCGCCCTAGTCGGGCAGTCATACTCGACGTCTGTGGGAAGCATACACTACTCCCTGTACATGTGGCCTGTTACAAAGATAACTGAACATAGCCGACAGTAGGTTGCGGCACAGCATCGCGTCGAGCTGTGCTCGCTATCTGCGCAACAGGCAATTCAACTTCCGAATGACTGGGCTGCTGTCGCCGGTGTCATGTCACCCGCTGCCCGGTCTGCTACGTGCCTCGTCTCCCTTCTCCGAAGGTCTTTACCGCGGAGTGGGGTTTATGCCGCAAGTCTTTTCGCCCGCCGTCATGGACGCTCGTCAGACCGGTCTCTCTCTCTCTCCCCCCTCACCGCAGACAAAGCGGGGCCACGGTGCTTTAGCGTGATGCGACGCGTGGCGCCATCTGGCCACTGCTCCCGGTCTTCCCCCGTGGGGATGGATTTCCGGCGCTCGCAGACAGGCGGGGCGTGTCGACGCCGCAACGAAGGGCAGACCGCACGAATCCCTCGGCCTGGCAACAAGAGAAGGCCCCTTCTCCCCGCGCCAGACACCGTACCCGTCCCGAGGGGCTCACCGCGCGTGACACAGGCGCTAATCTAGCCAGCCCATCTAGCCGACAAAAGCGACCGAGGGGACCAAATGGATAATACGCCACGGCGGCCCGCTCTCTTCTCCCTCCCACCCCAAAGCCCGGTTCGAAACAGTGCGAACCTCGGCGAATGCGTTCCGCGCGCTCCGGCGACCACCACCATGCAGCCTGTCTCGCTCCTTGTTCGCTGCGTCCGGACCCTTTGTATCTCTTTTGCTGCGGCGTGCTCCCCCCCATCTCGAGCGAGTATATCAATCTCGCGCACGCAGTGATCTCGAGCATTGTCGGTATCATTCAAGATGGCGGCGGGACGACAGTGGAGGGAGCCATGCGCTCGCGGCCTCGCTTGAAGAAAGACGCCGCCAGCGGCGCGTCGCGTCTCTTTCGGCTTGCGTTCCGCTCTGCCGAGTTCGCTAGGTGGCGAAGGAGTTGGCGAAGGCGTGTGGGCAAGAGGGATACATGGCTCCAAACAATGTCGTCAGTCCCCCCCCCCCGCAAAACCCCCCTCCCCACCCGCGGCCGCTGGCAGACACAGCCGAGCGGCCAGGGAACACGCCTTCCGAATGGAAGCGAGAAAAAGAAACAAGAAAAGCTGGGGAACAATAAAGCGTCGGCCAGACACGAACGCGCAGAGCCCAGAATAAATAGCCGTCGAAGAAAGAAAGAAACGAAGCCGGAACGTCTGAACAAAGAAAGCGCGGCGGAATGGGGGGTGGAAACCACCCCAGAAAAACGATGTTGTTGTTCGGGTGGAATGAAGAGCGAAGCGACGCCCCCTTCTTCCCAGCGGCGGCGGCTTAACAAAACAAAGCAACGGCAAACGCAACTGCGAACGAGACACACTCATAGAAGCCAAACACGCAGCAAAAGCGCGCTGTGCCGGCGACTAGACACGGCGCATACACGCAACGCACGCACGCTGAGCACACTCGCTCGCTGCCTAGCATACAGATTGTCTATGGAAATGGAACGGCCGCCGCCGGCGAGTGCCCCCACCTCCACGCTGCTGCTGCCCTCCTCGCCCCACGTGACTTTGACGTGCTCCTGTCAGCGGGATCAACTTGCAAAGGTGGGGCTCGAGCGAGTGTTTCATCCGAGTCGGCGCGGCCGCTGCTCTCACTCCTCGACGCCGTTAAAAAGAAGCGCGCAACCGGGACGGATTTAAGCGAAAAAGAAGCAAGGGCAGAGAGGCATCGCGTACAGCTGGAAGGAGCAAGCACGTACAAAAACAGGAAACACGTAAATAGGCGACGCGCCAATACCAGCAAGAAAGAAAGACAAGCGGCGATAAAAGAAGACATTGACTACGGCGGGAAAGCGCACAAAGCGCAAAAGTGTGCTGAGGGGGGTGGGGGGGTGAGAGACTAACCGAGCCGCAGATAAAAAACGGCGGGAGGAGTGTGCCTAGAGAGAAGCAAGTACTCGCAGTAAAGAGCAAGACGGTTGCGGGGAGAGGAGAGCAAAAGCGTCTCGCTGTCGACGCGAGTCGTGTTTTCCTGCCTTTTGGGACATTCGTATTTTGCTGCTGCTGCACTGCCGGCCGGTCCTCTGCTTATGTGCCTCTCTTGCCGGCGCAGATAGAGCGTTATTATTATTCCGGTGCTACGAGGGTGATATGTGCCTACACGCGGAGCTTCCCCCCCCCCCCCCCACACACACACTACCGCACCGCTCCACTCCGAGAACCTTTTGTGCGTGTGTGTCTTTTTTTCTTTTCACCTGCGCGTTTTCTCTCTTGTATCCCGGCCTGCTTTCTCTCCGCTTCCTGATCACACGCCGCAGCACAGGCAGCCAGCAGCTCTTTGTGCGTTGTTTGCTTTCACCGTCTTGCACCGGCTTCGTGGGTGTTGCCTGTCTTTCATTCGTCTTGTCTGTCGTGCGCGTTTTTGCTTCGCTGCGGGTGTGTTCCTCCCTGCCTTTTCTTGTTCGTTACTCTGCCGCCGCTGCTTCCCGTCGAGAAAGCGTCAGAAGAAAGGAGGGGTTAAAAACGTTCCCGGCTCCCCTTCCATTTATCTGTACTTGCTGGGGTCTTTGTGCAGCCGAGAGCCTGCGGGAGGACTGAAAGAGCCTTTCTTCTCTTGCTGTTCCCCGCCTGTCCATAGGAGTTGCTTGTCTTTTGTGCGTTGGAAGAGAAGCCTTCCTCTCGCTGAGCCGGTGTGCGTTTTATTACTGTTCCCCCCCTCGCACGACGCAGCGAGAAACGGCACGGGATCGACGCCTGCTCTCGTCTCATCAGCCGTGCAGCGCAGTAACTTTTTGCTGCGGCGCTTTACGACCCGCTTTTCAGCGCTTATCATGATTTTCTTTTCTTTCTCCTCCGCGCTCGGCACTTGCCCCCTCGCCTGCTGGTGTCGGGCGGAGCCGCTTTCATTTTGATGAGCGCCGCTGCTTTTGGATTTGTTCTTTTGCCAATTGTCGAGGCTGACAACGCGCAAGCACGTATACAGAGCCGCGCTCCTTTTCTGTTCCCCACGTTCTCGCTCTGTTAGGCTTGCGGCAGCGACGGTGTTTCGCGTTCAATTTCTTGGTCCATCCCGCACTATCTTTTCATCTCCCGCGCCACCCCTCACCCCCTTGTCTTTTTGGAGAAAAAGGCGGTGCTTCCGACGCTGCTTTTATTTTTTTGTTGCACAATGAAGCTCGGGCCTTCCATCATTTAGGTTGCTCTCAGGCCTCCATCTTTTCGGTTTTCTCTCTTCCCCCACACTGCCTGCTCTTTTTTTGTATTTCGTTCTTTTGCGCTGACTCATTTATTCATTCGTCTGCTGGTTCTTATCTCGCGGAGGAGACCCGGGAAGAAAGGAAATGATGATGTGAGCCGTGCTCTCTGCGAAGAGAAAAGCAGAAACTGAACGCGGACTCTTCGTCAAGGCGAGAGGAAATCAGGTCATTATTCATGGCTCTCCCCCGCACAGCGCGCCGCCGAGGAGTGAATAAAGAGGTTTCCCTTTCTCTCACCCCCCCCCTTGCGTTTCCTCCCCCGCGGTGTTGCGAGATACTACTCTGCCGGCAACTCGAGAACCCCGCGCGCGCATCAATTACCCGGTGCGCTTACCTGAAACATCTTTCGCTGATGGTGTGGGGGAGGGGGGTCAAAAGCATAACTTCACCAGCAACGAACGAGGAGGCATGAATTTTCAACGCTCGTGCCGAGCGGCGCGGAACGTCGTGGGCATCCGCCCATGCTACTTCCCATTACGTCACCGACGTACACTCGCGCCACGAAACGGTGCGTTCAAGAAACTTTTTAATGACATCGTGAAACGAGAAGGTAATGCCACTATCAAATTGCGCTGAACCCTTTCACATGAGTCGCGATCTGGTGCATATGGTTCTACGAGTAAGCTCTCTCCAGCAAGTGTACGTATTATAATGAGCAGAATTGTGCGCGTGGTAAGCTTGATTGTTTTACATGTTACTCGGAATGCTTCGCGGCGTTGTCCTACCAGACCATATACTTTCATACAATAATAGGAAACTCTAATATGGACCAGACAGAATATAAGCGTTACCGTGATAACACGAATCCAGACAGCACCGCTAGTTTGTGTTTACTATGTGTTGAAACAGCCTTGTGCGACACCTATCCGCACGGAGATAAAACAAGATGAATGATTAACGAATACACTGTCGATGCGAAATATTTTGCACTCGCAGATAATTCAGTGTACACATCCTTGTGAACTTTCATTGAACAAAACATAATGGGGTCTCCAACGGGGCCTCGTCATGTATTATTTCTACGCGCTTCTCTGTTCCGCATAGCTACAGAACATTTTGGATAAATGAGAGAATGTCGTTTTTACTACAGAAGCGTTCTCTCAAAGCCCCATCGAGATAAGGTGCAACAGTTCGTAGTATTGCTAAGTGCCCTGTTTTGAGCAAAATGTGCTCTTTCTGACACGAATTGCCTTGCCTACGCATTTGGTCTTAGCAACAGACAGCGAGTTCCACCTACGCCGCAAACTCGTTTCAAGAGCGGAAACGTACGTATACGTGACGTAAAGCTGTGAGCCGTAATTATAGCTCGTATGAATTTCGTCATTAGATCCAATAAATGTATTCAATCATTGTTATGCTCTGTATATCGACAATTAAGGGTAATAAAAATCGGAACGAAAAAAAGAGCATACCACCACGCACAGTGCTCAATGCTGAAATCGTATTTGCAACATGCGCAATAAAGTTGCATTTTGTACCTGTTATAGTCCAATTCCAAACGTACATGACCGTACGGAGGAACTCGAAATCTACAGCTCAACCATCCGAATGAAATTGAGATCGCAAATAACCAGGCAGGGAATTTGAACACATCTATGGGAGCTCCCATGATCGACACTGAGACCCCCTCAAAGGCTTCCTTACGTGGTCCGTAAAGGGCGATCTGCGTTCATAGATGTGTGGCTATAGTAAGTGGCTTTCCTACAGCCTTTGACTGGTATTCATGATGCAAAAGGCAGGCCACCCAGCTAGTTGAAAGAAGAAGAAAAAGAAACCCAGCCTTCAACGCCACGACTCATCCCATACTATGCGCGCCAGCTCCCAAGAAACGTGAACTAAGCCGCGCCTGTAACCTTCCAGCTGCAAATGAAGGGCTGGTAGAATGGCGCTTTTCTTTGCTGGCACCGCACCGAGTATGCGTCCTTTTCGACGCTGGGTTTCTCCAACCAACCGTCATTCTGTCGTCCTCTTGTAAAGCCACTGTGCCGACCGCAAAGCCAGCAAAGCTAAACAGGCGCTCCAGGCTGTCCCGAGAAACTTGCTCCTCGTCGCCTCCTCTTCAACTTACGTCGCCGAAGAGAGTTTAAAAAATAGGAGGGGTGGGCAGGACACAACCGAGAAGCAGCAGCTCCCCGACGTTCCGCGGTTGCTAGCGCGCCCCGCCAACTCCGTGGGAAGGAAAGGCAAAGAGGAGAAGAATCGGTCGCGGGGTATGGGGAGGGAGGCAGGAGCACACGACGACACTCTGCGCCTTTCTCGGCTTCCAGGCAACAAGGCCAGGGGCCTGGGGTCGCCCAGGCACCGCAAAGTTGCGTCCCCCTACCCCCATCAACTGCTCCCAACAGCCGCCTCCTGCGCTGCCGCGCGCAGCACTTGGAAAGGAGAGGGAGAGCTCCCCGAAGTAGCGGCGGCGCCTTGGGCGAACGAGGCAGGGTACATGCCGCAGCGGCGGCGAAAAGGGCGGGCGCTTCTCCGGAGAGCGGCGGCTAGTCGACGAGGGCTGGGGGTAGGAAGGGAGGCGAGTGGCGCGTCACGTTACGCCCGCCCGGTCCGCAAAGCAGTCATCGATTTCCCTTCCCGACGGTTCTTGTTGACGTCTCCGCGGCTGCTCACCTCACCCCCCCCCCCCCCCCCCTCACTTCCCACTTTCTTCTCCCGCCGGTCCCGTGCTATTTGCCCGTCTCCTTTGTCGCCTTTTAGTGCTGCCCCGCCGGAGTCTAACCCCCCCGCCACTCCCGCGCTTTTACTGCCGGGAAGAGGGAGTGGATGGAGGGGATCGCACCCCGCTTCTACACTGCGACAAGAAAACGGGAAGGCGCGCGCGGCAGGGGAGGAGACCCGAATAACGTAGCCGAGGCAGGGAGCCAGCTACAGCGAAAAGAAGAAAGGCGGATGAAAATGGGATAGGCCGGGCGCGGGAGGCACATAAATTGGGAATGAGGAAAGGAGGGAGAGCGCCAATGCGATTAGAGACGGCGCCGCGACGGGAGCGGGTGGAGAGCCGGGTAAAGCGGAATTTCTCTACTCCGCTGGCAGCAGCAGCAGCTAGCTACGAAAATTAAGCGGCGGAATTGGACCGCGCTACGCGCCCAGTGAGGAATACGCTAGCGGGATCCAAAGCTTGGAACGAGGCACCATAACGTTATCACGTTTTCCTGCCACTCGCCCGTTCCCGCTTCTATACTCTTTCATTTCAGCTTTTTTAGATACTTGCAGTTCTGCTCTGCTGGAAAGCGCGAAACGAGATCTCTCCAGAACGCAAGTGCGGGCTCTGCCGAAGGCGCAAGATTATTCAAGGGATAGGGGAAAAATTGACTCGGCTGTAGGCACGGCGCCACTTAACTAAGGCGCACAGCGTGCATCACCACGGAGCGCAACGCATTCTAATACGAGATGGGAGCAGTATTGTAAATGAAGACAGCAATGAAATAGTGAGGTGAACAATTTAAACAAAATACTGTGGATTAATCAGTGCCACATCCTTCATTAACCACTTATCAAAGATAAGAGACCTTTATGAATATCACTGGTAAAACAACTGCAATAGAGCACAGTGTGGAAAAAAAAAGTGTTGTGTGAAGCATGAAGTGGCACACAGAAAAGGATACTATGTCAATTAATTTAGCTAGTAAAGACCCAATGCTGGGCATAACCTGTTAATCCTGACATCACTAGACTACTTGGTTCATTACTTGTGCACAAAACCAATTGTGTTTGTTGCCAAATGACACATGGTCTCGTGAATGTGTAGTATGGAGACCAAAATCTGAGTGAGCTAGTATTCATTCATGGGTATGGTGCATGAACAATGTATAAAATGCACAGGGCCCATAGTTAGGGTCATTTGACATGGAATCCTCAACTGCTCAGCCTTGATTGGCCGCCATTGGAAGCAAATATTTCGCATTAAAGGGAAAAAAGGACAGCTAAGACGGGACTTGCCATCGAAAGGCGGCAGTAGAGGCTGGGGGAACGGGACAGAAAAATCAGTTTAGGCTGATGACATTATTTTGAATAGTGAATTTGCATTTATTTGGGAGAAAAGGTTTATTATTATAAGAGAAATGCAGGACAAGCTTTCCTTTATTGAATTTTGCACCCCATCCTAAATAACTAGCATACTAGTGCAGTATCATGAATTTCATAGTATTTTAATGTTTTAAGGCAGTTTTTGTTGCAGAATAGTTGTGAAAACATCCTAGGTTGTATCTGAAGTTCAATATGTGATGCAATTCATATCATTTGATGAATTAACAATTTTCTGGTAGAAGTTATGCTTAACTCGCATAACCTCTCTACCTTAAAGAAAGCCTACAGAAGCTGCCAGGTTGAACTTGATGGTCCCTTTTACGTTTATTTGCTCTCATTTTACTGTCAGTAGACATATCAAAACACTGCTAAGCCAAATTTGTCAGCGAACTAAAAGAAAGACGGAAACTGCTTCCCAGAGATAAGTGCACTTCTAGCAAGTCACACTCATGATAAATCAAACTTCCACTCCAATTGAAGTCGCATTTGATTAATTGATTTGCAGAGTTCAATATCCTAAGCAACACTGAGACTCTAGAAGAGGGCTCTGAATTCAGTTTGACTGATGGGTTTTTTTAATGTGATCCAATTCCATGTCAACAAGTGCTTTAGCATTCCTCGCTCACAGGAATGTGGCTGCCGGCACTGGGAATGAAACCGCTACCACATGTACTTAGCGCAACGCTATAGTCACTGTAACAGTTGAAGGCATTTTTGACATATAGAGGCAATAGGGTACCTGGCTAGGGGTTTTTAATGGAACAGTTTATTGTACTAGGATGACAACACTGGCACCTGCCAGCATATCTTTGTACACAAGGATGGCCTAACAGGTGAGACAGACTGTCTGCAGAACCTCGGGAAGGTTAGGCCACTGGATCCACGGCACTGCAGTGAATGGCACTTGCAGCTGGCTTGCACGAAACTTGTTGGAAGCAAAATGGAATGTTTCCTGAGCTTAGTTATGTCACAGGGCAACTTTTGTGCATAGCTATGATTCCAGAGGCATATGTCATCCTGATGGGAAGACTGGCCTGCAAAGCAGTCAGGAGATGGCTTTAAATGGTGATGTGAATGCTCAGCATCCCTCCCCCCCAGTCATAGGCTTACTTACTTTCCATGACGGCAATAACGAGGACAAAGCGAGGGAGAACAAGTATAACAGGGAGATTCACCGAGTCCATGTTCAGATAGCAAAAAGGAGAGATTGAGAAGGCAATCAAAACGTGGATGTGTGCGCACATATCCACCGGCCATTCCAATATGAGATAAAGGAATTATATCTGTGAGGTACATTTCTTTTTTGCAGGCTCACACTGTAGTCACCGGAATGTTCTGCAACACAACCTCTTGCCTGCCTGTCAGTACCTTGACACATGTGCCCGCAGGGTGCAGCAGTGCTGACTTGCAATGAGTTCCTAATGGCACTAAATGAGTGCATTACTCACGAGAGAGGTGTGATAGGCGAATGTTCAAATTTCACGGATGCACATGTACTGGCACAGTGAGGCGTTCTGCCAACAATACTGCTGGCAAAGTCTGGTGCACAATGTCCGCAGGTTTCCTTGCCACCAAAGCGGAAAGTCGCGGTGAGCCAAAGCATGTCACCACTTCTGGCAGACGGGCAGCTAGCACAGGGTACAACAGCTTTCACACTACAAGGCGAGGCCACAACAGGAGAGGTCAAACTGGAAGTCCTTTAAAGTTGTTTTCTCCTCATTGACGAGCCACCAGTCATAGCTGTCAGGGGAACATGGCTATACCAGAGGAGCCACATAAAAAAGTCATCCCCACGCACACTGAGGCTTACCACACACGCACAACCACACGCACACACATGTGACAGCTTCTGGCTTCCTGGTAGAGAGGAGCTTCTGACCAGTTCAGTAGATTACTTCGTACACAGTAGCCTTCTTGTCTCCTGAGCCAGTGACAATGTATTTGTCATCAGAAGAAATGTCACAGCTGAGCACTGATGAGGACTCCTTGGACTGGAAGCACATGAAATGAGAGAATAGAAGACAGAGTTCAGACCAAGATGAAAGGAACAGGGAACAGCAAAAAGTATTAGGAATATCTTTTTCCATCTTGTTGGCTGGATTAGGCCCCACACGGGACAGAAGCTTCTTTCGATTCCCCCCTATGTAAAGCCCTTGTTTCAATGGCAGCTGCACCAATACTTTACTTGCAGAATTCATAATCACATTGCTTAGATGAAGTGGTTTAACCCCCATATTCACAAACGGGCTTTGACGGGAAGCTCTTTCTTTACTCCAATGACTGGAGCATAAAACTACCCCTTTAACCAAGATAAAAACGTGTTTCTGTAATATTTATCAATGATTCATACAATGAGGAGTTGCTTGAGAAATATAGCGTTCTTTTGTGCATGCAATCAAACTAAAAGCCCCTGGTTAGAATATTTTCACTCAGAAATTTCACTCAGTTTAGGTAGTGTGTTGAATGATACAACATTGCAGAATGCAGTAATAAGTCTCTGCTAAGATCAACTGCACTTTATTAATATATTATACTTATTCCATCATCAACAATGCTCACTAGTTACATTTGCAGAATTTACCTGGAAAATGGAAGCACCGTAGGGTGTCCTCCAGGCATTCAGCAGATTGTCCTTGCCCGTTGAGACAAACCACTTGCCGCACGAGGCAAACTTGAGTGACAGGACACAGCTCTCATGCAGGTGGAGCTGGTACTTGTCTGGCTTGCTGCAGTGCAGAACTTCCACATTGCTGCTCTCCATGCTGCATTCAGTGGAAACGGTCAAGTCAGCAGTAAGCATCTGTACATTCACAGAAAACTGCAATGCCATTCAGTTCCCAAACTATGCCTTAGCAGACCAAAAATCAGCGAAAGCACCAATGAAAAACAGAATGAGGATTTGTGGTATAGCTTCCTCAGCACAGCTTCCAGGGATGTGAACTCTAAAAGGACTTAACACGTAAAATGTCTCATTCCTACTATATCATTTGTGCATTTATTTGTGCATTCAAGAACAGTTCATACGCCTCATAATGACAAGCCATCTTCTCAAACACCTTCTGTCTTCTCCTTTTTCTTTAACCAGTTGGTAATTGCTTTTCCTCATTTATATTAATGTTTTACCAGATTGTGCAACTTCCTCAATTCACCTCTTTGCAGATGACTGCATTGTTTATCACAATATAACAAATAACCTTGGCGTTAATTCTTTGCAAGCTTGCATCACTAGGGTTGCTTGGTGCAAAACAAGGTAAACGAATTTTAACACTAACAAATGTAAAGTCTTATGCGTTCACATAGTAATGGGTCTCACGTTAACTAGATTATAAACAGTGCGATATTATTAAAAATTTTTTATTGGATATGTGGCCACTAACATCTTGGTGCCTTTAATGCGGTGCACTAAAGTAGAAATTGAATGGTGTACCGTAATTATACATTCTAACATGCCCCCGAACCTAATGTGCACTCACTTTTCGGAGGACTTGTACAATTTGCCTTCACAGAAGGGAACCTTACTTAAGTGAGCTTTCATAATAAAAGCGGCATGTTGTCATCGCCATTTGCGCTTCATGAGCCACAGATACCAAGCACGCATGGCGGCATTCTTGAGCGATCACTTTAGAGATACTGCTATCACTTTCATTAAATTTTATGCGACTCCACAACAGACTTATCGAAATATGCGGTTGAGAATGTTCCTGGCACTCTGCACAGACGAGCTTGGCACGGTGCCAGAAACGCTGCTGTTAGATCTTATAAGTACCTGGGAACTCGTATAATATCTGATCCGAGCTGGAAACATCACATTAACTACGTTTTTAACAACAGTAACTGTACGTTAGGTTACTTCCATTGTAACTGTAGTTGTGCTCCTGTAGCTGTGAAACTAACAATGTTTAAAACACTTGTGTGACCTAAACCAGAGTATGCATACTCCATCTCAGATTATTTTCTGTCGCAATTAAAGGGGCCCTGAATTAAAGGCCCTGAAACACTTTTTTAAAAAATAAAGAAAGGAAACCGATCAGTCGTAAGGGGCTGCTATGAACATGTGAGCGTAAGATCACTGGACTGCATGCAGCAGGGAATTTACAACTCCTGTCAAACGCAACAAAAAATCGGTTGCTCTCGCTTCTGCAATACCGTCATGCAGCATCATTGAAAGCAGCTGAACCCACCAACGCCAGAAGATTTTGTGATTGCAAGAGCATTCTCAGTACCGTATTTACTCGCATAATGATCGCACTCGCGTAATGATCGCACCCCTGAATTTTGTCATCAAAATTCGATTTTTTTTATTTCCCGTGTAATGATCGCACCCTGAACTTGCCGCAGCGATATGTCGTGTGCCAAGTCTAGCTAATAATGATCGCGCTTACCATCTGTCGAATGCTACGCGAACGACTCGTCTGCACGCACCAAACATTCTTAAGTAGATGCCTCATTTCATTACTTTCATCACTTTCCGCACTTCCATGGCAAAAAGACGTACAACCAAACTTGCCTTTATTATGGGTAGGCTTTATAATGGTTGTGGTCAACAAAAACAAAAAAGGCGCCTTTCGATTCTTTTCATCTGCACTCGTGAGCACGCAACAAATCGCGCGCGGCAATCATAGTAGCCACGTTTACACTGATACGTTAAAAGTGTACCCTATTCATACGCCGACGCTTTTAACACAGCTAAGATATTCGCCTACCCTTAGCGGAAACGTGCCGTGTTAGGATAATAGTGAAGACAGATGCCGCAGTTTCCGCAGCACGCCGGCCATGTGTTTCTATGTCACTGGCAGCTAAGCCTGCCCATCTCTGTTTCTGTCCCCTCAAATTGGACATGGCTACGTTATTGCCGCAAACTTGCCGATATTAACGATATTATTCATCACTGATACGGAAGAAACTGTTTCAATGCACGTAATGTACTCACGAGAAGAAAAAAAAAAGATCGCGTTCGGCGCGTTCGGCTTGCTCTGCCGGCCGCCATTTTTGTTTTGGTGTCCCGTACCCGCATCCCGCAGCAAACGCGGGAGGAAAAAAAAAAAAAATTTTTTTTCTCGCGGGAAATTCAACCCGCGTAATGATCGCACCCATGAATTTGCGTCAATTTTTCTGACAAAAAAGTGCGATCATTATGCGAGTAAATACGGTAATACAGGATTACTAATTTTGAGTTAAATAAATAAAAAATACATATGCCTGCAGTCTTGAAAACACAAAAAAATATTTCATCTTTGCATGGCGCATAGTGGCTTCTACTATGCGTGGCTTCCATAATGGCACTAGTGCACTGCGTGGCCTAGTCTACTCTGGCCACCACAGGGTGCCACGACGAGCCCTTTCACCACCGTAACACTCAACATTTGGCTTCTTTGCTGCATAGTTTCCAACACGCTAGTGTAGACAATAAGAGAGAGAAAGCCAGGTATTGGTGAAATAACTCCATTTACAGTTGAACGATTAAAAAAATTATGCAGCATGAGATTTGCGAGATGATGTCTGTTAACTGTGAGAATGATTAGTTAGAAAAGTGTTTAAAGGGCAGCACTATAACTGAGGTGGAATGAAGGGAAGAGGGAAGACTATACATTATCCTTCCAACAGGAACAGTACCAAATCGCCCAGTTCACTAATCCTCTCTTGGAATGATACAGGATAACGTGCACTGCAGTGTCACACCAATGAAAGCTAACCTTTCCTAGCAGCAACTAGTAACACGCCGCAAAGAATTTCGTCCTACTCTTTTTCACAAGATATACCATCATCCATTTTTTAAAGGTCAGTTCATTGGAGCCTCCATTTTATTGTTTGGCCTGCTTAGATCGCCATCATAAAGTACACATTGCTACTTGTCTGCACACGTGCAAAGCACACACACACGTCCAAAGAGTGGAACCACCTTCTTTCAGATATTGTTTCCATTTCAGACTATAACTTGTTTTGTTCCTCGTTCCACAGTTATTTTAGTAATGATGCATGAAGTGAATGTTATTTCTTTTTCTTGCTTGCGGACCACACTTTGGATTGCAATTGAATTCTTTTGAGTTGTGCGAACTTTGAAAATTGCATGCTCATACGTATGTGTCTGTACATGTATATACATTTGTTATTTTTGTCGTGCTTGGCATCTTTATATTTCTGCACTTCCCTCCCTTCTGTAAAGCTGTGTTTGCATGAGGGTAAAATGAATTAATGAATGTTTATGTCCTGATGAGGTGATAAGACACACTATATTTTTATTCAATGCCTCATCTATCCCCGAAAGTTTTGCGAATTTGCAACAACAACCTGTGTTCTGGCACAGTAAATTCAGCTGCATATTTTATACACATGCCCAAGCAACATTAAATTGTAGCTATTTTACTTTGCTGTTCATAAGTTCTTATGAACAATTTACTGCAAAGACGCAGTAATTTCAACCTTTTCTTTTTATTCTCTGAAGTTTTCTTTTACTGCAATCATAAGTCCAATGGTGACATCTAAACCCTCCGCATGGTTCTTCATAAAAGCTGCAACACTAAATGCAACACTTATAACAATGGCTATTGCAAGAGCTCCCTGTGCTTCTTTACAAGGGCTTCCCATAAAGCATAGGTGATACATGGACGGTGTGTATAAATTGAAAGAGTGGTTCCTGATGTCTGTTGTTCTATAATAAGTGATAGCAGCCAGACACTGCATAATGATGAAGATTGGCTTGCAGAAGAAAACAGAAGTGTTTCATCAACTACAGTGGAGTGCTGTGTAGAGCATTTAAAGCAGAGTGAATTGGAGCTTACCCTACAGCTAGCCATTCTCCTGTTGGGCAGTAGCCCAGAGAGAAGATCTGCGAGGTGAAATCATGCTGCTGCAGCTGCCGCCCCTGCATTCACCATGTACACCACAGATCATTCACTGGTTAGCAACAACACCACAGTGTGCAGCTTTTATGGGAGATTGAAAATTAGTATATGTTCAACTAAACGGGCTATGCCATAGCTGTCAAACATTACAAAGTGCACTACTTTATCTGGCATTAGGTGGAACAACCTGGCAGAGCACTGGCTTTGAGCAGCACCAACTCAACATCATCTTTTAACATGGTTTGCATATTGTTATTACACACTTCTATGTTTTCTGGCCAAAAGGGCACAAAAAAAAAAAAAAGAGCGACACTTACTATAATGGTGCATTCAAGATGAGCATACTTAGATTAAGTTTTACAGAAACTGAAAATAATAATTTGCTAAGTCCTTGATTTGAACGTGTGTAACACCAATTCATTTGGTATCAATGCCAATTTCTACGTCATAGTGAAAGCTTCAGATATAAGGCGGCAGGCATAACATGCTGCCACAGTTAGAATGCACACAAACAAAAAGGAAGAAAAACAAACAAAAGAATAAAATCTTCTTAGCACTTGCCCTTATGAGTGCACAGAGGTGGTCAACAGTTAAAGCGAACACTTGTGTGTGGAGCATGTTCAAATTTTCCCGTCTCGCAAGAGTCCAATCGCCTAGATTTACAGCAGACGATGATTACTTAGGGTTGGTAGCTCAGACTTCTTTCGACACACCTGTGCAGTGCACTGGCTTCACTTCCACTGCCACTTGCAGCTAGGGCGCCAGCAAAGCGAGCGGAGCTCATTTGAGTGTTCCCTTTAGAGGAGCCCAGAAACACTTTTTTAACTAATCATAGAATGACATCACTATTAAATTACGTTTCGACGCAAATCTCCTGCTGCAAAAATTTTTAATCCTTCAAGCACGAGCTAGGTTAGATGTAGTTATTGGACCGATCAGGTGGTTTTCTGTCTCCTTTCATTTCCACTAGTGCACTGGAAGCTATACAGGGGAGGTGGCAAGGGAGCAATGCCCTACTGGCCCCACCCAAAGGTTCAATACGAGACTGCCTGTGGCGGTGCCCCATGGCCCCCGCAATATCTATGCTGCACTTTTCATTTTGGAGGCCACGCACAGCAGACGTAGTAATGCGGAACTGTCATGTTTAGACTGGCGTTGCAAAGATGAAACGGCTCCTCTGTCTTTCTGAGATCACAGACATATATATTTTTCATTTATTTAACTTAAATGAGCAATAATTGTATATCTGAGAATGTTCTCGCGATCGTGAAAGCAGCCAATAGCTGTTGTGGGTCAAGCTGCTTGCGATAATGTACGACGACATTGTGGGAGTGAGACGCTGCTTTTGACACGAGAATGTAAATTCCCTTGCGGCATGCAGCGCAATAATATTTGTGCTCGCATGTTCACAGGCATCTTAATCCACTGATGAACTTTGCCTGCATCTAACAACCACTTCAAACCAAAAATGCTGCATCTGAGTACAAATTATTAACAAGCCAATGCTCACCTCTCGGAGGTCCCAGGAGCGCACAGTGTTGTCCAGACCACCTGTCCAGAGCTTAGTGCCGTCACTCGAGATGTCAATACAGCTGGCCCCATCTGTGTGGCCCTGGAACTGCCTGCGTGTTTAACAGAAAAACAGGCCATTCACTCAACTACTGGTCCTTATGCACTGTGCTACATTAAGGAAACTGTAATGGACAGCTCAACATAAACATTAACTGCATGGTGACCATTGTGTGTCTCCGTGTGTGAGAGGATTACAACCAAGCTACATGACCAGACATAAGCTTGGTAGGGTCGTCAACTGTCACAGAAAAAGAGTTCCAAGTCCTCACTTCAGTCTGCTGAGTCAGTCATTCCCCCCACCCCCTACACAACCATCCCACACCACAGTCTTACTGTCTCTCAACATTATGCCTAACATTCTTCATTCAATCACTCGTTGGACAGTCTTTAACTTCTCAATCTTCTTTGTTAACCTACAAGTTTCTGCCCAATATGTCGGCACTAGTAGAATGCAATGGTTTTGCACTTGACTGTACAATGATTGTGCTGAAGCATACCATATTTACTCGATTGTAACGTGTACCCTTTTGCCATGACCTAAAAAAAGAAAAGTCCTTTACAGTACCGTGCACCTCATTCTTTCACACAGAAATACAACCTTCTCTTATTTGGAAAAAACAAAGGTTTACTCCCAATGCACCAAAGTTGCGATAAATAAAGAAAGTAGCAGTTTCTCCCGAAAGGCGAAGCATAGATTACGATAGCAAATTAATAGACAGCTATATGAAAAGTAAGGATAGTAGTTTTATCGGCCGTATAAACTTTTAAACATTCACTTAGTAGCTAAATTAACAAGCATGGTGCCATACGCACACAAGCAAACACGAACATGTCTCACTCAATGACCCTGGAAACTCTTTATCAAATTGCTGGAGTGAGGAAGTGTGGTAGCAGGAGCGAGGGAATTGACCTTTGTGCGGCCTCTCGCTTCAACGCGAACTAAGCAATGAGAACACAGCGCGGAGCACCTAGATGCATAGACTCTTGCCTCCATCACAGATCGCTTTCAAGATGGGGGCTGCGCGGCCGCACCATACGTAGCAACAGCCGGTGTAGAATGCCTCTCCTGTTTGCGCCAGTCCTGCACACAAGTTTCGGGAACTCCGAATGCCCATGATGCGGCCAGATTTCCGTCCGTCTCCGCACACATGATCGCTTTCCTTTTAATTGCGGCAACGCGATGAACTCGGCATGTCTTTGCAGTCAGCACTTCTATGCTGACAGAGCAAATGCAGAAAACGAGAAGACGGACAGTGCACTAACCTAAGCCAAAGGAAACATTGCCTAAGCACCCGTACTGTAGCACATGGAGAAAGCTACGGCAGCTAGGCTCGAAGCAGGCACGAGGTGGCCATTTTGAAATGCCGATGGCGATATAGTAACGCAGATTTAGGGTCGTACTCGATTCTAACACGCACGCAAGTTTTGGACCCGTTTTAGCGGAAAAAAAGTGCGCATTAGAGTCGAGTAAATACGGTATAACAATGTAAAACTTGAAGGCACATACACTAGACAGGCATTGGTAATGCAGTCAAAAGATGAAATAGCATTCATTTATGGCTCATAATTTATCTTTTTGTTAAGAAAACCTGCACATTTTCCTAGTTTCAAGATTGTTGTGTTTATATTACATTGCTTTCCAAAGAAATTATCAGTTGATCAACACTGCTTGCCATTTGTTCTCCCTGTTGTCCTCGTTCATCTCCACACCATTCACGATGGATAACTTCCAACTTGCCCGCTTCACCAGCCTTCTACAGTTGATGAACTGTAGATGGCAGTGTAATCTTTTATGAATTATATCTTGAAGAGTAAAGGTATTAAGGGCAAGAACATCATGTGTTTTGGGGAGAAGCTTTGCTTGCATTTTAGACGTGCCAACGGCTGTAGTGACTACGGCATTACTCTAATGTGCTCTCACTGAGGGATCACTCCTCCATGTGCCAGTAAAGCCAAGGCACAGTCAGCAGCTACTGCTAAAAGACAAGTGGAAAGAGTGTGCACCTGACAAGGGTTTGGTTGTGGAGGTCCCAGACAGCAATGTTTCCATCTGAGCAGCAGCTGAAGCACACCTTGGAGTCGGGGCTGATGGCGAGTGCATAGCATGCTGGAGCATTCGAGGTCAGCTCAGCCTTGATGCGTGGGGTTGGCTGCAACAGTTCAAGTTAGCATGGTTAGGCACCAAAGAAGCTGAGACATAAAGCAAAGTGGCAGTGGTAAAATAGGCAAGAAATGAAGTTCATAAATTGACCAGAAAGCAAAAGAATAGCTACAGCCCCAGTGATACCAAAGTATGGATGTGAATCGGAAAAGAGAACAACATAAAGAAAGGATTTTGCTGCAGCTCTTTCAACATGTAGAACACACATTGTGATAAATGAGTGAACTAATAAATAATACAGTTAAACCTTGATATAACGAACTTCAATATAACAAGTATTTGACTTTTCATAACTTCTGGTCCACAGAACCCCATGTTATTTAGAACCTCAGTAGGACAAAGTGTGTATGCGATTTCAATACAATGAAATTTCTCTTCTGCCGCAAAGGAATGCCCAGACAATAAATGGAAACTTCGGCGGATCCAGATGGTCAAATGATTGAAATACAAACGACTCCTTGCGAACGCATCTCTCAAATCAGGGCTGGGCAGTGATGGCTGAAGTGGAGCCCATCATGTTCCCTATAAAACCCAAGTGCCATAAAATCCTATCGCAGCCCTCGCACTTCGTGCTTTAGGTGCTAGGTGCGAGTGAAAGTATGCGAGGGTGGAACAAGAAAGATGGTGGCTTCACAAGTGCCTCCTTTCCGCTGCAGCAAAGGGAAAGATGAGAGGAGCTCGCTGACTGCGGTAACACGATCAAGCGCCTGCAAGGGATGGGCGATGGGGGAGGGGCTAAGTTGGCACTTTGCAATTTCTGCTGGGCGTCTAGGCTGTGGCTGCACATGGCTCTGAGGGGGCTCGGCTGAGCACATACACAGCCCAGCTTTAGAGGTAATCTGTGGCATGTGCAGAGAGTGGGCTTGCAGAGATGGCCTGGCATCATGTTCCCTGTCTTCCCGTGCGTTTAGTATTGGGAGTTTCTTGAATCGTTGGAGCAAGAGGCAGACAAAGTATTCCTCCCCGCTGCCGGAGCTTTTCATGATCCCAGTTCCTTGGATGGAGTGCACGCAAAAGTGTGGTTGGCTTCACTTAATGGTAGGGCTGATGTGAAGACATTGCCGACATGGCATGAAAACGTATAGTTCGTCGCCGACTCCCAAATTCATGAAAATAAATTGTTTTCTAATTCAAGTTTACTTTTTTAGACTGCCTGATAGCTCGGAAAATTCTGCAGCACCTTTCCTAGTTAGAAAAAATCGATCGGCGACTGTACTTATTTGCATAAAAGGTTGAATTTCGATATAACGAAGCAATCTGCCAATTTTGCCTACTTTGTTATATGGAGGTTTAACTCTACTTGCAAGATTTAGTGGGCAATCAAGAAAAGCTCTTTGTACTAATTGAGTGTTGGTTCAAAGTGTGGCCATTATAAGTGGGTGCAACTAGAGGGATACTTGCTTTTAATACAGGCGCTGTTTTGGCAAAACCACATTCAGTATAAATGGAGGAAATTTTACAGGGTGAGATGTGGCAAGTAGAAAATGCTCAGGGTGGCTCTAAAGCATGTCCTTCCTTTTTCTTTTGTGTATTTTAGCTGTTAATGGATGCATAAGCATTGCAATGGTACAGCTGTGTAGTATGTAGCTGCGTAGAATCATGGCTTAGTGTTTGTCCCGTTTCCTTTCTTGTCCTGTAGTACCATCCACATACCGTATTTACACGATTGTAAGTCTACTCGAATGTAAGTCGACCCCCCCATATCGCGTGACCGAAAAAAAAAAAAAAAAAAGATATGAGAGCATACCCGAGGGCGCATTCGATAACGAAAATTTATTAGTAGCTGACATGGTCACTGGGCTACTCGTCTTCACTAGTGCTGCCATCGTCATCGTTGCTGCGGTCCCACAGCGCGTCGTGGTCCAGCGAAATTTCAAATTTGGCAAACGACCGCACCAGGACATCTTGCAGAACAGCAGCCCACGCCAAATGCACCCAACTACACGCAGCCGTCAGGGAGGCTCTTTTGACAGGTCTGGTTGGCGTAATTTCGCAGTCTTCTGCCGCCAGCCACTCGTTGTACACACAGCGGAGCAGAACCTTAAAATTAAGGCGAAGGTCCGGGCTTGTTTCATGACCACGTCGCACTTCACTGGCAGGGAACGATCACGGATTTCAGCGACGTACGCCACAAGCTTAGCCTACAGCTCCGGAAAGCATCCAGACTTTGGCACGTGGGAAATTTCTCACTTGTCGTCACAGGTGAAAATTTCGCTTCGCTGCAGTCGCCACTCTCGCACCACCCGTTTAGAAACATCGAAATTGCGGCCCGCTGTGCAGTGATTTGTTTCTTCGGCGTAAAGGATGGCAGCCCTCTTGAACGCTGCTGTGAATGAGTGCCGAACGATTAGTGGGCCTGGAGCACTCATGACGACTGGGGAAGCATAGAAGTAGCACGTAGCCGGCAGTCAAGTGGAACGCGTCAAACCAATACCATGCCAATACCAATGCCTTCAAACAGAGAAAGAGAAACCAGCGAGCGGTGTCTGCTCTTCCATGAACTACCGATACTCCCCGCAAGCGCCGCCGTTCGGAGGGTGCCGCCGCAAATGGGAACAGCAGTGCTTCCATCAACGATCGACACCCCCCCCATGAGTGTTGCATGCACTGTAAAACTCTCAAAAATGTTGAAAAACTCTTCCGAAAAGCGAACAAACACGCGGGATAGCGAAAAAATACGGCTAGGGCCATAGAGCAAACATAAAATTCTAACTACGTTGTAGCTCCCGTTGGTATCGCTTATTTTGGCGGGGCCATGTTTCGGTTTCGATTGTAAGTCGACCCCCCAACTTCAGACTTCCAAACTTAAAAAAAGGGGTCGACTTACAATCGTGTAAATACGGTAGCGTAAGAAATTTTTTTTTTTGTCTGCTTTGCTGTGCAAATACGAAAACAAAATAGCAGAGTGTTGTACACAAATTGAAAGAACAAACCACCTATGCTTTGTGTAGTGCTGTTGAGACACTAAGATGCCTGCTTTCACCCTCGAAAAATGTAGACACCACAAAGCTTGGTAGTTTTGTGTGTCGGTACCCACTATATTTTGTTGTAGAAGCGACAAGTGATATTTGAAGGACTGAGTAAGAGGAACAACAAAAGCCGATGGAAGCAATCTTGGCAGACGGACATGTGCATCAGCGAATGAGATGACAGAGGCGTAGGGTTCTTGAAAGATACAATGGTCTTGGTGTACCACACTGGGTCTCACCCAAGAACCGTGGTCAACTGCAAACATCCTGTCCGAGGGTCAGGGTCGGCAACGCTCCAATCTCCTCCTCCAGAACCATTGCTAGTTCCGAGCGACCCGAAAGCTATTGATACACCAGTGCTTCCGACACTGGCTGTGGACACGCTGCTGCTGGCTAAAGCCAGTCCCGTTCCCGATCGCTGGCCAAAGGAAGGTGCTCTGGTGTGGCGTGAACACCAGCTGGCACGGCTGCTTATTTGCCAGAGCCCTATAAGTACCGAGCGACATTGTCTTTAACGTTACAGCAGGTGCGACACGGGACACGGACATACTACCGCTGACAGAGGGATGAGGCTACTGACATGCAGGCGCCGATGCTCCTGATCAGTTTGTGGGTACCGTTAAGCGTCACCAAAGGCCAGCCGGCGGAAGTATGGAACTTTAGAACATTAGTTTATTTATATGTTGGCATGTAAAAGTGATCATGTACCTTATGTACCTCGAAACTCTTTTTGTGTTCTGTTATTTTTAGCATGTCCCACTGAAGTCTTTGTTGCAAGTTGTCTTCAAACATTCATTCTGTTGACTCGAGCAAACCTACCAGGTAAACAGACTATTCAACAGAGTACCAGTCACTCACTGCTGCTAAATCCCAGATGGAGATAGTGCTGGCTTCACCGCCAACTATGAGCGTCCGTCCATCAGGAAGAAGCTTGCAAGAGCGGATGTAGTTGTCCCTTTGCTGCAACACAAGACAGAAACATCACTGTGTGCAGAAAATGTGTGTGTACAGAATTAATTAAGATTCAAAAAGTGATAAGCAAAGATAAACTAATTAATAACATCTTCTAGAAGATGACAGACACTGCAGTCAGCTTTGCTGCACTTCCTTTAGCATTGCAGCACGGCTGACTTGTACCCACTGATGCTGGGAATTTTAGCAATAAACTTTCTCAGCTTAACCACTATTAAAGAAAGTGCCACAACAATTTGGGATAGTTATATGTGCTTACTGACCACTTCCAGCACCTATCATAAACTCCTGTTCCCACACCAGAGCAAAGACCAATAAACATCATTTTTTTTTATTGTTCATTTAGAGCGCAGCTCATAGGCACCCGTTCTTGCGGCAAGCGTCCTTTGTAGATGAGTGAATGAACACAGCAAAGGATGAAACAGCTAGCGCGGAGCGTAGTGGGAGATGAAAGACGGCTAAGGTGAACAGAGTGCAAGGAGGAAAACGGAGTACGGGGGTGAAGTGTAAACATGATGCGGAAAGTGGAGGAGGAGGGTATGGCGAGAAAGCGTAGTGCCGCACAAAACGGACTCTGAGTCAACGATGGCTACAAGATGGCCGCGCTGGAAGCAGCAGCCATCGAAGTAGAACGCCACTCTTCCTCGCCTCCCCCCACCCTCCCCGTGCCTCGAGCGTGATAGAAGATGGCGCGTTTGCCTACTCGCACGTGATATTGAGCCACAATCGTCGGCTGACCCTCGCAAGTCAGTTGTCATCCCATGTTGACACGGCAAAAGTATGTTTTGTACACCCGATTTTGAAAAAAAAAAATGCCGCTAATTTCATGCGCTGTATCCGATAGTCCGTTGTAATATGGTCCATTATATCCGGAAGTCTGTTGTACCGAGGGTAGACTGTATATCGTGAAATGAAAAAAAAAAAAAAAAGACAACGTAGAGAGCACCACTCAAAGTTTTCGTTAGGGAGTATCGTAATTGTCTGTGAATTTCTTCAGCCTACCTACCATTACCTACCAGCCCTTGGTCAGTTGTAGTAAGCAACCTCCCAAATCGCCGAAAAGGACAATCTCGTGTGGAAATCAAGTTTTTTGAGGCTGCTAGTTCTAATACCTCAACTTTCCACTCCAGTATTCTGAATGCTTCTTGTAGGTATACGATAAATAAAACATGTAGAGATGTTGGTTTTTGGCTTGATGCCTTGTTCATAAGCATTTTTATCAAAGATTGTGATTGCTGTGCAGACCTTGTAGATTTTTTCTAGTATATATGTATTCACGACCGCTTCATGCCTTAAATACACAATGCCTGTATGAGTGCTGGTGCTTCTACGAATTCTGATGCCACTTCCCAAAAAAAGAAGACTGAACAGTCACTGTTAGAAGCAAGTAATGGCAAGAAAACCGATCCAGGTAGTGTTATCAGACAGGAAGAGTAGCATAGATTAATTAGTTGATTAATGAGTTGTTGACATTTAAGCAATAATTATAATAAACTGGAAAGGACCAGGTCATGAAATGCTTTTAATAATAACCAGTGATTATAATAACTGAGCAAATGGCAAGGTAAGGAAAGGAGATGGTGTTGGCAAATAATTTCATCAAGTGAAGAAATTAAATACAGTCGCCGACTGATTTTTCGGACTCCAAAAATTCGGACATGCTCGATTATTCGGTCTGCTTTGCGGCACCGCCATTCTCCCCATAGACCATAATGTATAACTACTGCCGAAAGTTCGGACACCTTGCAACCTGTCGTCTGATTTTTCAGACACTCCTTGAACAAACTCGATCGAGAGCACAAATGCACCGACTACGACCGGTGCATGGTTAGACTTGCTCAACGCTATTTTTGTTTTGAACAGAGCCTCCTTGCTGCCCCACGAAGTGGTGCTACTGCAAATCCCCACTCATCATCATTTCTGCATGGTTTGATAGAGTGGCTACAACAGTTCCGGTCTCAGCTTAGTAAGCCATGTCAAGACAATCCAGCAGCTGATTTATTTCTTTCTTTGTGCACGACACTGCGAGTAGGCCACCTTTTTCGTTTGTACGACTGGTACATCATCATCGGCGACGGTACATAATCTATGAGTTGACTGATTCCCTTCATTAGATAGAATGATAGCACTGTGGCCTCAGTTTGACAGAAGGACACAGGAAAAGAAAACACACACACTACATATCTGCCAGTGCACTCCAGCTGAATGCAAGAACTCCTACTAAGAGAGGAGTGTTTAATATACATGTGTGCCATTCCTACACCCATCCATAAAAGCCTCTTTATGAAACTCCTTACCAGGCAATCCAGCTGAGAGACAGGACTTTTGGAGCCTGGCTGGCTGATGTCCCAGACCTTGACGCAGCCCTGCAGAGAGCACCATGGTTCGTTTGCAAGTGGCAATAAACCAAGACTGTACAAACAGTTTTCAGCAACTAGGAAGGAGCAAGCTTTACTCTAAGATAAATGAACATTCAGTAGCACGTAATGTGCTGCCTTGAATACATTGTAAGCACTGCACATTGCAAGACATCACTGTTTCCCCAATGCAGTGTGCTGATACTTCAGTTCTTTTTAAGAGCTTGTACGTCTGGCTTTCTTACATGGTAAGCGTGGGATCTCCTACAGTACATAATTACTGTATTTACTCGTGTAATGAACGCACTCGTCCTCATTGAGACGACAGCACGCATGGGCCTGCGTTGCCTACATTACGGTGGACCGTCGTGCTGTGTTGTGATGACGTTGCTGGAAATGCTCTCAATCTCGACGACTGCTCCGAGGACAGGGCTCGGAGTGCCTCCGAGCGCTCAAAGAGGGAGGAGCGCAATCAAAAAGAACCAGCCGAACGCAAGGCACGCACTCTCTTCCGACCAGCCGAAGACAACAACGACGCTCAAGAGAGCGGTCTAGAGCACTCAGAAATGGCCAGCCGAAGATGCCATAAGTGAAAGGGTGGCCGGCACTTATCGGCAGAGTGGTCATAGTAGGGCATAGTGTCGAATTTGTGTGTCTGTGGCTCGCTTTTCTGCCTGCCTTGGATTTCGATGAGTGTGATGTGCCTTAACTCGAGTTATACGCCTGCTACGGGACATAGGGTTTATCTGCTCACAGAACGGAAACACTGATGAGACACCGATAAACTTTGACATGTCGATGAGCAGGACGGTCGAGGAAAGAAATGTTCACAATGTGCTTGTCAAAACAGGTGCATGCTTCAACGTGATGCTTGCGACAATGGCACAGCCAGAAGTGGCTGTGAGGACAAGCTGGGGATCGCTGTTTAGAGTGTGCATGATGTGGTACTTCACCGTACCACCAAACATCCAGAGGTACTGACAAGCTGCAGGGACAGGTTCTGGAGGGGCACACCATAGCTTATATGAAGGCTACCTAGGTGATAGATCAATGGGCATAAATATTTATCTATATTTGCAGATAAGTTTCCGTGGCAATGAAGCAAAAGCTACAGTAGCAAACTTCTGCATATGAGTTACTGTGCTATAGTCGGATACAACTTTAGAAAAAAGCGGAGGCCCCGCCCAGATGACCGAAGTGCGACAGCCGATTGCCTCCACGACTAACATAGTCCCGCTCGAAAAATTGTGCTCCTGAAACGCGTAATTCTCGGTATAAATAAAGACTTTTGCATTTTGATGACTGGTTTAGTAGAGCTCTCGTGCTACAGCTGATGCCGGATAGCAACAGAAAAATAACCCCGTGCCTTCTACTACACTGCCTGTCGTCTGCTTTTTAGCGTCATTGCAAGTGATAAAAGTAGAATGAGCAGCTATGCCTGTCTTTTGCGCTTGTTTACATGTACATGGCTACATGTACGTTTTCCAAGCTTAAAATGAATCAATTGCTATTGAAAAAGTACTTATATAAAACAATGCATTTATCGCAACCATTACAAACCTGGGGCGAGAATACGGTCGAGGCAGAAAGGTGCAAAAATGCTTCATTCGTTTTAAATAAATACTCTTGGTTTTAAATAGCATAAAATTTATATTTTTTTGGTTTTGTGTTTTCACAATTTCACAGCACGCATTCTACAGCTTGCACGTGCAGTGAGCACTGGTGGAGAGCAATCAATTGACGGTGCTACACAACGCTCGAACACCATCGCTAGAGCTCGGCTATCTCACTGCTGACAATGATCGTTCATGCTAAGTTGACGGCGACATATCTTTGCGTTGAAGGCTTCTTCTGCAAATATTTTCTGTTGAGACACTCGTAGGTTTGTTTCATGCGCACACACTTTTCTGATTTCTCCTGAGAATGGTTTTGCTCCATCACTTCACCCCGTCCGACGAAAAACGCAGCGACACACTACACGAACACACCAGCCGCTAACAGTAGGCACCAGTCTTTGGAAAATGTTTCTCGTTGTAACTTCACTCGGGAGCGAAATAAAACAACATGGAAAAAAAACACGCAGGGTGTGTGTTCGTAACAGTCGCTGTGGGATCCTGTTTTCAGGCAAAGCGTAGCGCAGCGCCAGCGATTCTCGCTGCAATGTTCCTTCGCCGGATCACGGCTTAACATAAACGCACGTGGCACAAATGCCGCATCGTAAGCTCGCAATAATATTTCCGCCATGATAGACCATCACAGACAGTTCTGGAATTCACTCTGACGAAGGGCTGAAGCACACAGCTGACGCGATCTCGCCCAGTTCGAAGCGCGGGCGGCCATCTTCTCCGTCAGTGGGCTCACCGGCCGTCCGGCTGATGACGTTAGTCCAGAGTGCGCGCCCATTGGTGGGTGCTCGTGTGCCTCCGCCTCGGAGGAGTAAACACCCCCTTTTTTCTAAAGTTGTAGCCGACTATAGGTAAGTCGTCCAGTAGAGTTTGACTGCACTTTTTGTAAGTTTCTTGGAGTGGACACTGAATCAGTGCTGCTTCCACTTGTGACAGTTTCTCATTGGCTAAAATGCGAAGAAGCAAATCAAAGCAAAATGCACATTTGACATTGAGTTCTGCATTTTATGCCTTATTTAAATATGTGTGCTGAAGTAAGACGGTTGTTTTCTGTTCCTGGGCTTAAACACACATAAATGAGACTGACACTACTATTTGGCAAGCACTCTCATACGAGCGCTTTGCCTGTATAGCTTTTCCTTCACTGCCACAGAAAGATTGTCGACAAGTGTAGTACTTCTATTTATACTTTTCAAGGCACTCGTGCATGCACCTCCACATCTGTGTTTATCTATTTGACAGCTTTGTGTCACGTTCACCCTACTTAACTTTCTGGCTCGTGCAGTGGCTGCCACTAAATTCACTCCACCCATGTGCCACTGCCCCTTGTGAAACAGTGAAGAATGCTTCTGTGCCTTGTTTAAAAAAAAAACACACACACAAAAAACAAACTACATAACTGGAGAGGAAGGGCATGTGGTACAACTTCTTATAGTAAACAAAGAATGTGAAGATTGTCGACACCAGTTGAGGCTGTGAAGAAAATCCCAGTGCATAAAGATTACCTGCCTCCTTGTGACATTCTCGCATAACGTTTGATTAGCCTCTATCTCTGTGATCACTCAACCCTTCCGGGAAATTTCTGAAGAATAATGTTTTCTGCAATGTGCCTTATAAGTGTGCTAGTGTGTAGTACTACGAGTTCTAGAAAGGTGTGTGAGATATTAAAGATTCCTGCTGTGCAAAATTAACTTTAATACAGCGTAGAAGATGGCAGTGTGCAAACTTTCAAATGATGTCTCTCTAAAGAAAATTGAATAAAATCCCCATTACTGCACACAAATACCATATTTACCCGAGTTTAGCATGCACCTTTCTCCCGAAAAAATGGGTCCTAAAATTCCTAAAATTCTAATCATTATCTGCGCACAGTGCCAAGAATGCTGCTGGACACCATTGGATGCATGCTTCGACAATTCTGATAGAGAGTCTCACAAAAGCGATAGTGCCATCTCTAAAAGCGATCGCTCGAGAATACTGCCCGTGTGCTTGGTATCCGTGGCCAGTGAAGTACAAATGGCGACGACGACGACGTGCAGCTTTCGTTATTAAAGCTCATAAAAAAAGAAATTCTATTTGTGAAGGTAAATTCTGCATGACTAAATATTTTTCTGATTGCAAACTTGGGAGACATGCTATAATTTTCTTTTATAAATTAGCGGCATGTTGCATTCAGGAGCACTTTTATTTTCTCACTTTAAGCACACAAAAATTGTGTGCATGTTACATTTGGAGGCGTTTTAGAATCTGGTGAATGCAGTAGTAATACAGCACAACTGAGTGAAAACCACATACCTTGCCCCCTGTGTAGACATATTTGGTTGGATTGCTGATGGTGACAGCACACACCACCTCTCCATGGGCCAGTGTGTTGATCTGCCGTGCGTGCCGTGGAATGCCTGCCCCTATCAGTGCATCTGGCGGGAATGGCACAGGCTGCATCTGACCCTCGGCACTCACATGGAACGAATAGGCCCTGCGCAAAACACATTGTTTTTTTCATTCCCATACGACCACGGCCTGCTCTTTGCCATCGTCACAAGGACAGGTGAGTGAACACCCACAATGTGCTTGGACTCGTGCGCACATCAAACCCACTGGCAGATGCCAAGGCAGGTATAGTTTTACGAAGATTTTAAGTCAGGCTAGTTGGTGATATTCATTTTTGAAAGATCTTGATGAGCAAACAGGCACTTTTTGTACGAGGCAACAGAAAATGGATGGGACAGCGCTTCTATCTGTTCTGCCAGAAGCACTGTCCTGTCTTTCTGTTCGCCCAGTATTTTTTGTCCATGTACTCTTGCGTATGAAGATTTTTCAAAAATGTAAAGTTGTGTTTGTTTAATACAACACAACTGAATATTGTAGCAAACTAATATTTGAGTACATGTACAGTAGTACCGTATTTTCTCACGTAATGAACGCACTCGCATAATGAACACACCCCTAACTTAAGTCCCCCAAATTTAGATTTTTTTTCTTCAGCGTAATAAACGCACCCCTAGCTTTATTCCCCTACAATCCCGTGAATTGCCGCGCTGTAGATCTTCCACTTCATTCGATCCGGCTGATGTCATGGCAACGGGAGCAGCAGCCGATCAGTGCCTCCTCGCTGTAGAGCTCTTTTTTCTTTTTACTATATACTGACCCCCTTCGGTCACTCACCCCCGCCTCCTGCCGCACACCGGTTTTTTGTTTGGTTTCCTTTTTACCCGTGCACGGCATGTACTTTCTTTTGGAATATACGTGCGTCATAGCAGGATTCACAAACGGTGCGAGTATAGAGACATCGCGGCATACAAGCACACAGCGAGCGATGATCATGAAACTGCCAATGCAAGCCAACAGTCGTTCCTTGCAAATACGAAACATTAAGGAGCCGGCGGTGCCAGCACGGCGGCGTGAGCATGCGGAGACTGCCAATCAAAACAATGCTAGACAGTGGCGCAGGTTCTAGCCAGTCTTCTTTTTTCTTTGGGGGAGGGGGGGGGGGGAGCCATTTCCATTTCATGACAGCTTTGTCAGCTGCTCATTTTGCCTGTATTGCATTTTGCTGTGGGCGATGAGATGAACTGACAATTGGCCGGTTTCTACAGGCTGTGGTGTATGCAGTTGAGCATGGGAATCGTGCTGCCGGTAGGCACTTCGAAATGGTCGGAAGTCCACGTGCGTTACTGGTGGAAGCAGCATGACAAGCTGCGTGCTATGAATCGGAAGCGGCTTTCCTTTAGGGGACCGAAGACCGGGAAGTTTCTTGGTGTGGAAGAAGAGGCCCTAGAATATGTCCGGGACCTGCGAAAGGAAGGCTGTGTCGTTTAGCACGAGGTGATCAGGATGCACACATAAGCCACAGCCTGGAAGCACGGCACCGTAACCACCGCTTTCGAAGCGAGTAATGAGTGGACAACACGCCTTATGCGGCACAACGAACTGTGCTTGAGGAGGCGGACATCACTTTGTCAGCGACTGCCTCCTTGCTACGTAAAGAAGATGGTGGACTTTCACAAGTTTGTAATATGCCTGGGGCAGGACTGAGAGTTTATTATCTTGCAAATGGGGAACGCCGACAAGACGGCCATCAACTTTCACATGCTGATGAGCACGACGGTCAATGAAAGAGGAGCTCGCAGTGTGCTCATCAAAACGACAGGCGCCGAGAAGCAGCATTTCACAGTAATGCTGGCTATCGCGGTAGACAGTGGGAAGTTGCCACCGTACGTTATCTTTAAAAGAAAACTGTGCCGAAGGCCAACTTCCCAGCCGGCATACATGTACAAGCCCAAGAGAAAGGATGAATGTCAGCCGACCCAATGGCTGATTGGTTCTGGACTGCCTGGGAATAGCGACCTGGCGCCCTGCTTCTCCCATCTCTCCTCACGCTCGACAGTTCTCGCAGCCACTTGGGAGAGGACGTAAGCCGGGAACTAAAGGAGCTGCACACCGAGATCGCCATCATTTTGGGCAGACTCACTTCGGTGCTGCAGCCCCTTGGTGTTTGTGTGAACAAGCCATTTAAAGACAATGTGCACTGCTTGTACACACCCCGACGCCGATCACCAAGATTAAGAAGCCGTCTGTCAAGATGGTGTGCTCCTGGATCTTGAATGCATGGATCTTCGCTGCCGGTTGACTTGATCTCAAAGAGTTTCAAGAAGACTGGAATCACAAATGCGCTGGGCAGCAGCAAGGACGACCAGTTGTGGGAGCACGATGTGGAAGTAGCCAGCGACCTGGACGACAGGTTTAGTGATTCTGATGAAGAGTGAAGCATAAAGAAACGAAGATGAGTAAAGTGCAAAAAAAAAAAAAAAATTGCTTGCAAATATCGTATTTATTCCAATCTAGGCGGATAGTTCTTTTTCAAATAATCGTATTCCAAACTCTAGGGTTGGCTTAGATTCGAGGATATTAAAAAACGCGCCACTTTTTCATTGAAACTGCTGAATATGGTGCATAGCTAGTGCCATCTAGAAAAGTCAGTATCGCAGCTTCTACTAGCCGTGCCAGTAGCCAACTGTAGACAAGCGAGGTCGCCATTTTGACCTGTGTCGTGTCGGCCGTATCGGCGTGCGGCGTGGTGTTATCGCGAAGGCACCAAGCAGGAGATGCCACTACAGTGGCATCTCCTTTCAAGCGAAAAGTTGTGATAGCTGCAGAGGCATCGTCGAACCTTCAAGCCAGGTGGGACTTCGGCGCCGACGAGAAAAACATTCGTCGTTGGAGAGGACAACGACAGCAGCTTTTTGCATGCACCGCAACGAGGATGGCACTTAGCGGACCAAAGAAAGGCCGTCACTACGAAGTGGAGACAGTTTTGGCCGACTTTGTTCGGACGCAGAGAGCAGCTGCCCTTCCAGTGACAACAGAAGTGCTCCAAGCGAAAGCTAGGGGACTTTCGAGGAAGCGAGGCCCAACGCCAAAGGATTTCAAAGCCAGCCGGGGCTGGCTTCAGAAATTCATGAAGCGCTTCGGCTTCAGCCTCAGACATCGCACTTCAATCACCCAGAAGCTGCCAGGCGATTTCGAAGAAAAGCTGATAGCTTTTCAGTGCTACGTGCTGCGAAAGAGAGAAGCGGCAGGCTACAACCTTGGGCAAATCGGCAACGCCGACCAGATGGCTGTGTATTTTGATACGCCAGTGGCGTACACTGTGAATGAAAAGGGTGCCAAGGAGGTGAAGGTGCGCTCTGCGGGCTACGAGGAGCAGCGCGCAACTGTGATGCTGTGCTGCACATCTGATGGACATAAACTCCCTTCTTATATGATATTTAAAAGGAAGACACTGCCTGCTCGACAAACTTTCCCAAGAAATGTAATTGTGCGGGCAAATGAGAACGGGTGGATGACAGGTGCGATGGTGGAAGAGTGGGTTAAGATTGTGTGGCGACTGCGTACAGGAGTCGTTTTGACAAAGAACTCGCTCCTTGTTGTCGGCTCTTATCGTGGGCACATGACCGACAACGTGAAGGCTGCGATCGCCCAAGCGAACACGGACCTCGCTGTCATACCAGGCTGCATGACGGGCCAGTTGCAGCCGCTTGATGTCTGCATCAACAAACCTTTCAAGGATAGTCTGCAGAAATATTACATGGACTGGTTGACTGACGAAGACCACATGCTAATGGCAACGGGCCGCATCAAATGTACATCGCTATCGCAGCTGGCGGGCTGGGTAGCTGCAGCGTGGGATGACATGCCGCCAGGTACTTTGATCTTCGAGCTTTTAAAAAGTACAGCATATCTAATACGCTTGACGGTACCAAAGATAGTGCACTGTTTGAAGGTGACAGTGACAAGGAACACAGTGACGAGTCTAGCAGCGACGACAACGTTGAATGAGCTCTGCACGTTCAGATTCAATAAATGCTGTTTGCATTTTGTGAACGCTGTTCTCGCTTTTTTTGTTCGGCATACATTCGAGGTAATATATATATATTTTTTTGTTGGCTTCGGACTTTAGGGTGTCTGCTTGAATCGGGGTCAGCCTAGATTCAAGTAAATACGGTATTGTACATGTATGTTTTATTGCAAAAGGTTAGCTATCTAAATATGTTTTTTTTTGCATTACCACATTTTTTTGCTCATCCCGAAAAAGTTTTCGTAGAATTTACCCTGCATAATAAACGCGTCCCCCCCAACTCTGCTTCAGTTTTTCGTGAAAAAAGAAAGTGCATTCAATACATGAGCAAATATGGTATCCATCCTTGTTTACAATGTGTCTTGCCACACTAAATGGTTTTCGTAAAACAAAGTGGACTCGCTGTTACGCTGTTGTAGTAGCAACCTTTCATTCCGTCCTGTTATAGAGCAGAAACTTTTTGCTGGAGGTTGTTGCCCATTGCTATTCATCTCTGTCCATTGATAGACTATTGGCTACTTCCATCTTCTTTAAGCTTGTTGCACCCTATCACCAACATAGTGGTAGTGAAGAGTAACTGGCTAAAAAACAAAAAGTGCCAGGTTTGGAACTTGCAGTGTATATCACAGACTGCAAACATGCCCACTGACAAGATCTTTATTTCAAAAGAGATTCCACTAACTGTTGCCAAGGGAAATGACCACTCTGCTGGCCTGCTATTTACTAAGTATATTACCAATAAACCTTTATCAGTACGTGCAACAGCGTGTTTGTGAAAAAAAATCTAATCTTTTTCTGAACGTGTGTTCGCTACAAATGAAAATTATGAGACTCACGGTTTTCCTCCTGGTATAGAGCCAAATCCCGGGCCTCGCATTGATGGATGTGGTTCATAGCCAACCTGCATTTCAGCATAAAATGAAGTCAGGTTACAAATATCAGTGAAATAATGGCGACACTGAAACAGACAACTCATCCTGAATGTTACATTCTGGGGGACAATAAAGGTGTTGGCGCCATTTTTCTGGTCAAGCAGAAATACACACTGCACTTTGGCACCAATGCTTCAATAATCATGCAGCCGCAAATGAGAAACCTCCTACATAGCTTGTCAATGACAAATGCAAATGGAGAGAAGCAAATGCAGAGAAAAAGCATTTGGTGCGAAAATTGTCTGCAAATTTATTGTATGAACATTTTGCCTTCACCAACTTACTGTTTAGTTCTCTTCAGCATTTCTTTAAATGAAGATATGTTGAGGCAAGGAACATGCCAAGGCAAGATGTGGGAAACAAGCTGGTGACGAGCTTGGGAACATCACAGCTTTGCCATGCCACAGAAAAAGGCAACAATTTGATTTGTGTAACAGCAGGAAGGTAAGCTGGACGATGGTATCCTACATTGTGTTCGTGTTGAACATTCAGCATGGGTTACAAGAAAAGGAAACGTTGACAGAAGCACAAACTAACAACTGAGTTTCTTTGAGAAATAATGTTAAATATAGAAAATTAAAATCAAAGAGCATGCGCATGACTGAAAGATTAGCTGAAGATGAAAAAGTAAAAGACAGCATAACGACAAAAGAATAATGACAGCATGAAGATGGCTGAGCATCTGAACGTAAACTTTCCGCTCGTTTACTCCACCGTGGCCAGGTACTCTCCCCCTAGCATTCACTCTGAATTCATGCATTTAAGCGAAGCTGTGGTGATACGGCAATACAAAATGGAGCACCTCAACAAGAGACAGGCAACAGACTTTGGTGACAATGCACTCTGCAACCTTGAGCCCCAGTGAAAGAGAAACAAGACAGTGCCACTACTGATCACAGCATCTTAACCTTCAGGTACTACAGACCTCTCGGGTATCACCTTGTGTGTCTCCCAAGAGCTAGTTAGCGTTTAGCGATAAACACACCCCTCAACTCTACTGTGCGAGAGAATGTTCCCTTTGCATCAGTGGAGAGATACTGGCTGCCAACCACGAAAAAGAGTCAAAGAGCCAAAGAAAGCTATTCACAGGTGCCTCAAGAGAACTCGTTGCAAATTTCGGTTATACAGTGGAAGTTGTAAGCTGCTGCCTAGGGAGCATATTACCAAAACAATTTTTCAAATCAGTTCATTATTAGAGGAGGTAAAGGAAATTGAGTTGTCCGGTTACCATGCTGCGAGGAGGTGATCGTTACTGCCATCATAGACACTCCCCCCATTTGCCTCGACCAGTGTCCGCAGGCAGCATTCCTTCCATGCCTTCTCCCATATCGGAGCCTAGAGACCACGTTACAGTCACTTGATGTACCTATGTCCTTTTTCTCTTCTTCCCTTCCTTCATTGCTGGGCACCGCATCACGAATGGCAACATTGCACGTTCCGCATTGGATGATTAACCAAATCTCACGTGCGATGGTTAGTGACATTGCAAGCAGTGCGTTTTGTGTACGACCTTGACTCCCTAGCTTGAAATGCAGGTCTCTCAAGAGGAATGGTGTATGGCCTTTTGCTTGAAATTTCGACAGTTCTTGCACCATGCAGTACTTTCATACTTTACAGATGCAATTACCACCGCACAATCTACGCACATTTGTTTGTTTGTAATGCCCAAACCTGGTGAAAGGCCCTTTAAATGTAACGAGCCCCTTTCTTCCTCGTTGTCTTTAAGCCGCAGTGAATTTCAATGTGACCCAATACAAGTCAGAGAAGGTTACTCCAATTCTTGACATCTAGTGTGGCTTCGGGCATTGATTGTCAAGATAAGTGCTGGACAGGGAAATGCCCTCACCAGTCCTCTGGAGTACGAGTTGAGGCCTGGTGCTATGCTGTTGTGCAGAACACCTTGTGGATAGGCTGCTGCACTGAGATCAGCTGGCATGCCATGGGCACCAGGTCCTCCACCGTGCAGAGGGTATGGGTACGGTGGCCCTGTGAGGGAACGCCAAAGGAGCTACGCGTTGAACCAAGGCCCGAAGCAACATGGATGCAAAGCTACCAAAAAAAAAAAAAAAGAAGGCATGTGAAAATATCTGCATTGTGACAACCAGCGTGTGACATAATAAGGAGACGCAGATCAGTGCTTGCCCCCATCTACTTGCCTCTTTCGTCCTGCATCATGTGCTGGTCATCATAATGCAGAACCAACACACCCAAAGCTACAACATACTTGCATTAGTTACTTTTCCAAGTTAACTGATGTGTCTTATTGTTGCACAGTAATTATAGCATGATTTGCACACGCATGTCTCTTTACTACGTGTAAAACTTGACTTGGCCTTGTCACCCAGACATACAAGTAAAAGCATGGACAGCTAGGTGAGTCGATGTGGTAACATAATTATAAAACAATGCCAGGGATGCAGAAAGCAAAAAGAAACAACAGGGCAGTGAAAAAAACAAAAAACGAAAAACAATGCATTATTTTTTTATATGCCATTTATGATATGTCTGCCAGGTGGCTTTTTTGAAAGGTTTATACTCCACATTTTTTGAATAAACTGCAGTTGAGAGTCATCGCACCCTCCTGTTGTTTTATTTTGCTCTCTGCATCCCTGGCGCTGTATTATAATTGTGATACAAGTAAAAGAAAGGCCTGTGCTGGCCAGACAGTGTTGCTGCTATTTGAATCTCTTATTAAACATTACCAATGCCAGCCCATTTAGCCTTTGACAAAAATGAGTTGAAAATGGCCTGCCCTAGCTTGGCGCGCTATTCCCTGGCCTCTCCATGGCTGCACCGTCATGCAGGAGACAGAATTTACATTCTATGCTCAATCATGTCCCTGTGAAGTGCAAAGAGTTTACACACAGTCTATACCTGGCAGAGGCAGAAAGCATGTACCTCAACATAAGTAATGGCCGGTTGCCCCTACACAGGTGCAACACATGTCCTACTATGAAGTGCTGCCTGCACTATTTAAGTGCTAGGCAGTTCAATTAGCATGGCAAGTTTCAGCACAATTTGTACACCAGTACGAGCAGTGGTCCTATGATCAATTACAAGTGCCTCATTCGGCGGAACATTACTTTTTTGATGGAAACGTTCCAAAGGGCCCTACACAACAGCTAGGACAGTTTAAAAAAAAAGGACACTATGTACTACAGTCACTGGCATTTTTATTTGAACACCTTAAATATTTACTAAAGATTGTGCACTTACTGTTCCCATGTTATCACCCAAATTTCTCATCAAGATTGCATTTTTTGGTCAGCATCATCCAACAAAGCAGTTGGCTACTTTCTTGCCTGCTTTGCAAAATAACAGGCATACAATCATAGAAAGTGTTTCAGTGAATAGTGCGAACAGAAACATGCAATATTGCTGAAAAATTCAAGTAAGAACAAAGTGGCAGTAAACCAAGTGCCGGTAACTAAAGTTGTTAGATAATGGTTATGCAGACCACTGTATAATAACACAGGGCTATGGCTCTGCAGTCCCCAGATGTGTCCTAGTGGGCTTGTACTGCAATAAAAGCTCGTTAATTCAAATTCTGCAGGGATGCTATGAAAATTCGAGTTATACAAAATCTCGAACTAATGAAAGTAAGAGAAAAAATGACCAACCCTTCCCCTACTGGAAAATGGGGGTAAGCAAAGCTTGTCCTGGGTGCAACTGACCTTCATCATGGTTGAGCAACCCACAGGTAACGGTATCGGATTGCTTTGGCCTCCTGCTCCCTCGGCTCGGTATCTTCTTATTGCTATCAGATTGCCTAGGCTCGGGCGGCTCTAACGACTGGATTGGCGCACCGACGGTGAGCCCTTTCATGGGCAAGTTCTCGCTGCCGCTCGGCAAACACGGCCCATTCCTCTGGGGAACACACAACGCGTGGCCGTCCCATCCGTTTTCCGAGACTGAACTGAACAAAAACAAAGCCGGCGCAGTGCATGCCCTTTCCTGCCCTTTTCCTCCCCTGTTGAAGCGAAACAGCCCCGACTGGTTGCGCGCGTGGCGTGAGCACGTGCCTATGCAGCTGGAATCCTTGCTAATGACTCACGCTCCAACGCCGGCGCAGCTGTCAGCTCATCAAACCGCCCTTTCCCACAGATGCTCTGCTCTGGGAGCAACTGGGTTTTTGCGTGACCACGACAATGCCACTTGTGAGTCAATACAAGCTTTGCTTGAAAAATCACGCAGTTAAATCACGTATATAGTTCGACGTCGTGTGTGCGCACATGCTGGCTCAGCCAACAAAACCGGACGGGGCCAACACGGTCTGACACGGCCAACACAGTCCGACGTGCCCGACATCGAGATGGTTCTTGCTCCATCCTCACATTCGTCGCGCCAACTGCGCCGACCCCACAATGCACGGAGCGGAGAAAAAAAATTCGCAGCTCCGTTGGAAAGGCGTAGCACTGATTGTGATAGCAAATTAGTAGATAGCTGTATGAAGTAACGATAGCAGTTTTATCGGCCGTATAAACTTGTAAACATTCCCTTACTAACTAGATTAACAATGATAGAATGCGTAAGCGTGACTCAATGAGGACACAGAGAGAAACAGACACACAGAGACAGCGCTGTCTTTGTGTGTCTGCTTCTTTCTACGTCCTTGTTCAGTGCTGCTTAGACATTCTATAGTGGATCCAAACCACCTAGCTTGTCAACGTGTTTTAACTCAATTAACCAGCACGGTGTGATGCGCACAGGTAAACACGAACACACATCGCTCGATGACAGTGGAAACTGTCTGTGCTGATGGAATTGGGAATCGCGATAGCAGCCGCAAGCCAATTGACCTCTGTGCATCTGTTGCTTCAACGCATACGAAATGTCGAAAGCACAGCGCATACGAAGCTACTGGCATTATGTGCATCACACAAACATCGCAGATCGCTTTGAAGATGAGGCCCGTGTGGGTGTGCACTTTAGCCATGTCGCAGATCGCTTTCAAGACACGAGCACCGGCAACGTGTTTATATGGCGTGCGCCAAAGGCGTTAGCAATGGCGTCCGCGATTTGCGTGGCCAACGCCGTAGTAGACGGTGCAGTTGTCTCTACTCTGTACAGAGCGGTGGGCGAGGAGAACATTAAGGCCCAGTATGGCACTATCATCGAGATCGGCCAATGTTTGGAGAGTGCTTCATGCCTGCTTCACCTCTGCAGCAGGTCGGCCCGGCACTGCACTATCTTTGGTATCGGCCCACGTATGGGGAGTTTTATGTCTACACACAGACACAATCCTGGAGGAACTAGCCCTTAACAGCTTTGCTGTAAAATTGGTTATGTATTTGTGTTTCTTAATAGATTAATTAATTAGTTAATGATGACAACAAACGTGGGAGCACGAACACGTTTGCGCTGAGGGGCGCCAATGAGCCAGCTGTGGAAAGATGACGATGACGACGCTGGAGCCACTCTTGATGATGATAGTTTTGTGTTTACACGGGGACACGATCCTGGGGAAAGTAGCCCTTAAAGGGCCCCTCACTAGGTCTGGCCATATTGAACTGACAAGTGCAGAGCATACATTGCGTGATGATTGTGTCTGCAAAGTATTACATCGCTCTGCATCGCGGAAAGATATGAAATTTCAAACCGAGCGCCGTTTTCTCTTCTCCTCGCAGCCGCCGCGCACCAAGCTGGAGGATGACGTACACATGCTAGTGCACCTAGGTATAAGTGTTTTCACTGCGACGTCGCTCATGGTGACATGTGACTTCGAGAATTATCCAAGGCAACACCTGTTATTTGTGTAATATGTTGCTTGAATAGATGAATTAAAGCTTAGAGAAATAATAAAACACACAAACCGAATGTCTGCATGTTTTTGCTTTACTTCGCACTGCAGCAAGAAAGGTGTACAGTGAAACCTCGTTAAACCGTAGTCGGCCGGAGCTCGGAAAAAGTACGTACTAAACGGTAGTACTGTTTAACCGAAATAGCATGAGATCGCCCACTTACCTGTCGAAAACGGAACTCGGAGAGAGTGCAATGAAAGGGGAAAAAACATGCAGTATTTATTCATTTCGCGCGATATAAGTGCTATTTTCGTTTGATGCCGTAGCGGCCTAGCACGACGACAGCAGCCTCAAACTTACTCAAGCTGTGTGCCAGCTTCTCAGCCAGCCCCCCTCCTCTCGGCAAACACTTGCACGGCAGATTTCTCGTTGGCGTTACGTATTCTCCGTGCACGCGTGCACTAGTGCTGCATAAGTCCCGGGGCGCCTTTTTCATTGCCGGGTGCCGGAGTTCGCAAAACCTTTTGTTTGGAATAGTTACGTTATCGCGCCCCTGTTCTCGTTGCGACGATTGCATTCACGAGGCTGACGTAATGCGCAGCTTCTGCCACTGTCGGGCCTGAATCACCCGTGCTGTCGCTTTCCGTGTCGTCCTCATCACTGTCGCTAGTCGACACTTCGGCAACAACAGAGGCAACGATGGCGAAAAGTCGAACCTCGTAGCCGACATCTCTTCGCGGTCGCAGCAGCGCTGCCGAGCAACTTCGCATTCCAAATGCCACAAACTGTAGTCAACAGCAGATCCATGTCGCGGGCCAGCGCCGACTTCGTGTCACTTTCGATAGCACGGACGATGTCTAATCTTTCTTCTATGCTGAGCACCCGGTGTCTTTTTTATCCGAGCTTCGGCATGACGCGAGTCCTCGCTTGCACGACGCCACAACGCTCTCTCGCTCACTGGCACGGCGTCGAAATGATGTTGATGTTGATGCGGCTTCACGAGCAAACGCACAGGGCGCTTGGAGGCCGTTGTACCTATCTCTGAGGCTTGTTGTTCTGCCGGACCACCCGGTGGAGACGACGTACCGCCGTGTTTGCGCGGCGAAAAGTGGAAACGCTACATTTTAACCGATGCGTACGCAATTAGCTGGTACGGTTCATGCGGATACAAGATACATTATGTTCAATGGCCGCTGAGTCGGGGAATTGACTTTACTACTTTTAAACCAGTACTACTGTTTAAGCGGGTACGGTTTAACGAGGTTTTACTGTACTTCCGTTTTGTCTGCTTGTTCCTATGGTTGTGCAGTCACATGTGCAGGTACCGAAACTTTGCCATTTTCTGCCATGTTCCAGTGCGGGATCACGCTCTGTTGTCCGCTTGTGTCTGCCTCAGTATTCCTGTAGCACTGACTTATACCGCTAGCCAGGTGTTCTCGTGCACAGTGTACAAAATTGTGCACTGTGCGAAATGAGACAATCGCAACCACTTGTGCGCGTTGCCGTCAGCGGAAGTGCGCTGCAAGATGGAAAAAAAAGAAAGAGAAGAACGAGAAAGCAAATAGAAAAATAAAATTAAGGCAGCGTCTAGGATGTATGCGTCGTGCGATCCTCGAGGTCCGGTATGGGAGAACGCCGGGAAGGAATTTCGCTTGTGGAGGCTAGACCGGGTGAGTGAAGAAAGTGTCTCGCTTGGCAGTGGAGCTCGCCTCACAAAATCATGGGTTCGCGGCACTGAAATATTTCTATCTCGGCTATTAATGAGCCGAATTGAAAAATTTTTGCAGCAGAACGCTCCTTAGAGGACACGTAAGAACTTGCAGTGAATAAAGAAAATTTGCTACGGGGCCTAGTGAGGGGCCCTTTAACAGCCTCGCCGCAAAAGAAAAGAAAGAAACCCACGTAGCGCCGTGTCTTTATCTCGAAGGCCTTGAGAAAGGGAGAGAACCGACCTGCAACAGAGGCATTGGCCATGCCTGGCCAGGCGCAAACGTGTCTCTCTCCAGTCAGGCCTAATCAAAGGGCCGCAGATGGAAAGAGAAAAGCTGCACGGTGACACCAGCGTCGCCAACGTGGCTCCTGCGCACTAGCACTCTCCCCATCCACGATGGCGCGGAGTTCGAATTATCGGTGGTGGTGTGGTGGTGTGGATCTCAGTGTGAACTAGCGGGATGCTTTACATATCGCTTTCAATAAATTGTTGGGTGGACCATGGTGGCTACTTCTGAGTTATCCAAAATTTTGAATTAACATGTTGTGAATTAACGAGCTTTTACTGTATTTGAGAACCACTGGTACAGGGGTGATCCGTACCGAGGGCAGCAGCCTTGGCACCTTTGTGGGAGGAAGATGGTGCAGCTCCAGTGGGTGTGGCTGCCTTGGGAGTCGGTGTACCCCCGCCCTTGTCTCCGGCCCCTTCCTTGTGCTTGGAGGAGGATGGCGTGCTCGAGTTTGAGGAGACGCTCGAGTGGGGAGACCCGTGGGGCTCCTTCTTGAGGCCCTTGTCAGTGCCATTCTCTCGTGGTGACAGGGCCCCGTTAGGTGCACCCACAGAGTCCTGCCACATCATCCAACATGACATTTATCAGAATATGCCTAAGAACTTAGGCTCATTTTTAATGAAAGCACAGCATGAGAAATCAATGCATCTCACATGTTCCAAAGGGTGCAATGATATTGTGGTATCCAAATTATTTTGAAAGGAGTATTGTCATGACATATTCAACTGCTCATTCTTTTCATTAGATGAAGGTCCAAACACTGTAGCCTCAGGAAGAAATACTGTCAAGCATCAGAATGCCCTAAATAATTTACTATAACACTTGTTTCTATGAACTACTTTCAGTTTCGGCATGTAGCAGATGGATGCATCATGACATCATAATACATTGGCTCGGTTCATTCCTGTGATCATTGCAACTACCAAATGAAAGTACAGTCAGAGCAAATGTGTGTAGCATTCTTGTTTACTTTTTCTTATGGACAGCGTCAGCATACTTAGGCTTGTTGAAACACAACATAAGAAAATTTTGCTTTGTGTCATGATGTCACAATGATGTTGGTGATTCCAAGTACGCCATTTTCATATTTTAACCCACCCTTTAAATTTGCTAAGCGTGCTAAGCATGCGGTAGAGCTTCCAGAAATTAGACGATATGTGTCAGTATTCGTTCAGGTTCAGTGCAAAATCGCTAATCATGCTCTTTCTTGTCTGATGGTCTCTCTACATATGCTCATCGACAAGTAATGCTATGCTACAAAACCATAAAAAAGTCTCGTGTCATTGCGCATTTTTATACAAGCAGACAGACAGAGTCGCTGCATGAATATGAAGTCTACATGGCTGAAATAGTTATGTACAGTTGGTGTCAAAAGCTGACGAGACATGGTTTCCACAAAAATGATTAATTTCTGCTCTGTTAAAGCATGCTACTTGTACCTGAACGTATCATAGCACAGGTCACACGAACTACTACTGCAGACTGCGACTCTGAATTCAAGGCTGTGCCCAGGCTCTGTGAAAATTCAGCTCTATTACAAATATTTGTGTCCTACAAACTACTGACAATGACTGCACATGCCCTGCTTTGCCATGTACGTTTGTGGCAATATCAGGCAAAAAGGTCAATTTTGCTGCAGTGTGCAGAGATGGTGTTACAGCGAGAGATGGTGTCGCCATTCCATTTTGGCACTTTTTTGGTCTGGCGACACCGGAGACAGCTGTAAACTTCCGAGTTAACCTGAACAAGCCAGCTATATGCACCCAAACATGGAATAATAAACTGCAAGCATAGCAAAATACCACCTCTGTGAAAATTTTTTAGCGCTAATGAGCAAGTGATTTGGCCAAAAGAGTCATGTATACCTGGTACTCTAATTCATATATGCAACATTCTGTACACAGAATGTGAGCGTGAGGTCATTTCTGTATGTATCAGGACCAGGTTTCAAGACTGACAGTGCTTATCTAAAGAGCACAATGAGGACAGCCATGAAGGACGCCTACCTCATTGGCGACGTCAACCACCAGCTCTTGGTCACTCTTCTCCCCATCGCTGTCCTGCAAGCAGACCAGCACAGCAATTCATTTCTCAAATGAAACGTGTATCTTGTAGACATTACTCGTGTTTCTTGTGGTACAGTCACCGACCGATAAATCGGCCACCGATAATTCAGACGCGCTCGGTAATTCGGACAGCTTTGTGGCACCACGAATGGCCCCATAGACTTAATGCATAAAGACAACCAATATTTCGGACAGCCGCCAGCTCTACATTCGATTATCCGGACTCTGTTCGTGGCTGTAGCGCATGCCGACTCTGCTGCCATTATCTCCTCTGGCAACCTCGACGAGACATCCAGTATAGCCTCAGAGATATGAGACATCAAGCGTTGCCTCAGAGATTGCACGCTAGATGGCAATTCCTGAAGCCTTGCGTTTGTCGCAGCACTGCTCCTCAGAGATTTAACTGCAAATGCCTATCTTGGAGGCTTTGTCTGAATTGTGTTGCATCCATTCCGACACCACTGGGCATGGCTCACTCTTGCTTGTTGAATTTTCTTTCCGGACAGCGTGCCATCATTCTGTGCTTGTTTGTTTAGTATGTGTTCCCTGCTGGCTCCAAGAAGTCTTTCTTAAATGAAGTTATCGACAGTCTACGTCAAATACAGTCCACGTCAAATATCCGAATGAGCCCAACTCCGCAACTGGAAAGCCTGAACTGCCGCCTACCACAACGAGCTCGAATGCATGCATCATTGATGACCTGCTAGGCTGTGGCGTGCCTATTCCTGCCGCAGTTATATTTGAAGACTGTGCAGACGTTGACAGTCAATGACATTGTTGTCATGTGCCGAACTGAACGATGACGAAACAATTGAGCGAGTTTTTCCACCGTCAAACAACGACTCTAACTCAGATGATGATGATGTGTGTGTGCTCCGGAGCCTTCACATGCGGATCTGACTCAAGCCTTTGTATTCCTTGCATCGGCGTACAGAGTCAACACAAAACTGGCAGAAATACAGGTGAACTTGGTTGTACGTACGTGCAACTGCATGCAGCAATGAATCAACCACTTCTTTGCACAGGGGCATCAAAACGTAAATAAATTCATCTTTTTTTTATGCATTCGTTTTTTTTTTTCTGACATTCGATAGTTCGGACTTATTTACGTTTCCCGTGGAGCCCGAATTATCGGTCATCGACTGTATAATGCTCTACCAAAGACAAACTTTCCAGTGGTCATTAAAATTATACTTGTAATGAAAGCTTACTATGCCATTGCTGTTTTCAAATAGCTTCACGAGACAAAAAAGCAGTACTTCAGCTACATTAGCAGAATAATTCTGTGGATACTGAATACAGAAGATAGCAATGTTCAAGGAAATGAAAGACGTTCCAGAAAGTATGTGTCCTCTCAAACTTACTGCTGGGAACTCTGCAGGGGAATTTACTTTTACAAGCACCACTCTAACTATCCCTGATCAAATACCTTGCTTCTCTGGAGGAAAGAGGCATGTAGTGCAGGTGTTTTGAAAATGTTAACCGCAGTCTCAAGTGAGCTATGTGTGGCAACCTCTACATCACAACCACTGCGGCTGTGCATGGTCCAATGTTCTACTTTGGTTTATGCTGTCTTCATTTAATTTCAGTCAGAGACATACATCTGAACCACAGCTTCCACGTACAAAACACACATCAGGACTGATTAACAGTAGTTGAACAAACATGGTCACAGGAACGAATGTTTCGACAAGGGGACTCCGTGTCCTTCAGGCAACAACTGCCCTGACAAAGACAAATACCCTGGTTGAAACACTGGCTCCAATGACATTGCTTTCAAAGAAAGGAAAACTCAATTCTGTTTCCTACGGCCATCTGGGCATGCCACTAGCGCCACATGTGTGCGAAAGTGTGCTTACTTTGTCCTCTTTCTTGCGCTTCTTGAGGTCGTGGTCGATATCCGGAGAACGGCCACGAAACTTCTCTCTCTCACCAGGTGAAATGGAGTTTCTCTAAGCATTTAAAAGAATGAACAAAAGGAGCATGTATAACTGAACTCGCTCGCCTACAATTTCAGCATGTGACAGAAATGCATGCAGTCAGATAAATTTATTCTTGCACCCTTTTTAATAGTGACCCAATCAGAAATCTGTGGGATAATATTTTTGCACTTTCTCCTGCAGTGTCCTAACAGGTTTGATGCCTTTCTCCTTATGACTAGAGATTTATGTAACAGACACAAAACTAAACTAAAAGCAAGCACAACAGCATATAAGCAACTCATGACTAGTGTGTAGCCAATGTGTCTACAACTGAAAACGGCAATAAACACTCTAACATGAATGTTTGGCCAAAGGAAAGAGGCCATTTGGGTAACCGATCATAGCTTGTTCCATGTGGGAAAACTGTGAAGAACTGAATAAGTTAGGACAGGGAGTAGGGGCACAGGATTGCAACTATTTGAAAATATCATCGTCGGAATAGCGGTCTCATGGCGTTGGAATAGCGCAAAGCTACCACATGTCAGTGTGCTACACAACCTAAAGCTGGAATGAAGCTGCTGCTGTAGTGCTACCTTCTCTCTGAATGCCTTCAAATACCTACAACACATTAAGACTCTGACAGAATAGTTCTGCAGAAAGCCGCAAGGTGGAGAGAACTAATTAATTAATGCAATTGCTACGATTGGGTGGATGTCTCGTTTTCCCTTATAATATTAAGACTCTGTTGACAAAATGCGCTGGTATTGCCATTTGTAGGGGCCCTAATAATATTGCTTGGCATCTGCAGTTACGCCACCCATTTCACTAAAGACAATGCCTTTTCATAACATGGTGAATCTGCCTTTTCAGAACTTTGATGATTTGGCTGCAGCAAGAGTTGCTTGATTCTGTTGTGATCATGCACCATGATTTCAAGTAGTAACAGGTATTATACTTTGTTTCAGTTCAGCTTGGTGCAACAGAAATGCTCCAACTGCTACAGGGCTGTGTGAGAGAAGTATACTGAACTCTGATAACAAGTAAATACCAGAGGTATTGTCAACACTGGTACAGCAGCTATTTTGACTAAAACACCAGGGCACCATCACAAGTTGCGTAAGAGCATTACTTGGCCAGGAGCTTGCTCCATAAAGGACCACATTCTTAGAAATGCTTAGAAATGAATGTCCCACATGCACTGTTGTGGTTGGTGGCTGCCCTTCAACAGAGTGGAACACTTCTATAGTAGCCTGTATTATAGCTTTGGCATGTGTTCTTATCATTTCTCTGTCTCTTATGAGCTCACAGGTGCTCCTATGGAAAACATCACCCGCAGAGCAGCTTTTTCATGCCTCGCTACTGTTTTACTCTGCTTCCATAAGTGAGACCAAGGAATGCTACTGACAATGGGCTGGTTCTCAATGATGATCACGCTAAAAATAAACATTAAGCCGTTTTCGTACATCAAGCATTTCTCTCTTGAATTCTATTCATTCAGTCACCCCAATTTTACCGCCCCCACCAACTCAATTCGCGGTGAATGTAGTGTAGCGTTCAGCACACTGCGTATACATACTAGAGGGAGAACCTAGACTTACGTGGGCATGTAAAATATGCAAGAAAGCAGGCATTCTTTTTTTATTTCAAAATAAGAAGGCATAAACATAAAAGTGGCTTCCCCCTACCATTCCGCCACCTCTCAACCTATTATGCTGTTATTGCCTACTACCGAGCGGAGAAGCCGGGTGGGCTCACGTTCAGTCGAGAAACGTGAGCCGGACCATAGGGTTCCCGGCAGCGAGGCAAAGTGTTTTCGGCGTTGCCTCATTCAACCCCCCCCCCCCCCCGCTCCCCCCTTCCCTCAACACCAAACAAAACCAAAACCGCGACTCGTTACGTGCGGTTCTCTTCCCCGAGCTGCGGGGGGAGAGAAAAACAGACGTCGTCCTCGCAGCACCGACGGCGGGGAACCTCCTCAGCCCCTTGTCGCGGGGAGACAGCAACCAGAGGAGAGATGACTCCACGTACTCAGAAGCGCGCGTACCCTCCCCACCGCCGCTTTCAAAACGCCCTCGAGCGAGCCCCGAGACGCAAAGCAATAAAGTGGGCGCCCTGGCGCCCTCGACCCGTTCCCCCGTCCCCCACTTCCCAGCTCGGCGAACGCCAACCGACACTCGTACTGCACCGCAAATTGCCGCGCGGCGGCATGCAACTTCCCCCCGCCATCTTTCGGTATTTTTTCGCTGAAAGCGCACAATGGACCTGCTGGGAGTGGGGTCGGCTGGGAGGGGAACCGCCTAGCGGGGGATCGCTCGCTCCAGCGGGCGCAGCAATCCGTCAGCAACAAAGGCGCCTGACAATCGACCAGCGGTTCTCCCTTCCTAAGGGGGTGGGGGTCTTTCGAGACGAAAAGACTGCGGGAACAATACGCCGCCGCTGTACGCGCACTTGTAGCGGCGCACCGTGCACGCGTCGCAAACACGCACCGGCCCCTTTCCGCACTGGTACCACGGGAACTGCGACCACGGCTGGGCGGGAAGACAGTACCCCCGCGCAGACCAGCTAGAAGCCCGCGAGGACTCTGTTCACCTCCGTAGCAGCGTTTACACGGCCACGCAAAGTCACGGCGAAGTCAGCTGTCGCAGCGGTCGTCGCCATGTGTACACCGTCCACGACGTCGTGCAACGAGATACCCGCGCCTCTGCGAATCCGTGGCTTCTTAACAGCACTCCTTCGCAGAGTTGTAGCCGAATAGGGACAGTACAAACGAGAAGAGCTGAGCGGCACGATCTCACGCAATCCCTCGCTCTCCCTCGATGCGATAGCAAGTCACATGGCCGCGTGAAAAGCGCTTGCAGGAGGGATAGGCTGGTAAAAACACCTGCGATAAGTATGCGTTCGAAGCTCTTTATAAGGGACACCTAAGCACGCACTACAGGGTCCTGAATATTTGGCTGCGCGTGTTCACAAAAATATTTTGCGCTCTCCACTGCACTGTTCTTGCTCAAATTTTGCAGAATGATCGCATTCTGGCGTCGACTTCGTTTAGTATAACACCTGGCACGATTAGTCACCTGTTTTTTTAAGACAAAAATAATAAACTGTTTTCGTCCATGGTGAAAATGACGTCTGAAAAGCCGGCCCTGGCACAGACTTGTTTCGCCAGCTGCAGTCATCTGCAGAAAGCGGCGTTTCAGAGAGGGTTGCAGCTTGTTGCCCGCTCCTGGAACAGGCGACTTCCCGCCCTGAAACGCTGCTTTCTGCAGATGACGACAGGTGGCGAAACAAGTTTATGCTTGCGCCGTCGCGGCAGCAACTCGCACCTCCATAAGCGCAGGAAAATTTCCACTTTTTTCTTAGAAACCAGGCAATTAACTATGCAAAGTATTATATTACACGAAGTCGAAGCCAAAATGCAATCCTTCTGCAAAATTTGAGCAAGAACAGTGCAGCGGTGGGCGTAAAATCTTTTTTTTGAACACGCGCAACCAAGTATTCAGGACCCTGTACATATGAGGGATGTGCTCGTTTTCGTCGCAACAATTAGGAATGTTTCTTAGCGTGTGCTGGGGGCGTAACCTAATCATGGAAGAAAGGGAACCGAACCATGAAAGCATGCGAATAAAAAAACACCCTCCGCTTGCCTGTGTTGATGCTAAACTCTGTCAATCAATTTCGCAAGCAGCTGTCTAGCTTCTTCGCAGAGTATGGTTAGTCTTTCTCTCATACCAATCAGCGCTGCTTGATGCTAGGAACGTTACGAGCGTGGTGGAATGAAACGCGAGCGGCGCATGGCGAACATGCAGCTCTGTCGTGAGCACCTCTAGCAGAAGCGACCGAATTTCACCGATCGGAGACCCTACAATACTCCATAAGACATGCTTCCATGCTCACAATAACGTCGGGTCGAGTCGAGTCGGGTTTATGTAAACGCTAGCGCGCGGGCTGAGGCGAGTTCGGTCAGTCCGCTTGCAACGGGTGGGTTGACTCCCCAACCCGCTAATGCGGTTTGGGGAGTCAACCCGCATTAAATGCATCTAAATGATCTCGACTCGCTCGCGTCGAGATCATGTAAACGAATCTATAGTAAAGCAAACCAGTTTCACTTTGACACTGTCGTAGCTACGTAAACGCGAATTAATTGTTGACACGAAGAGGCCAAACGCTGCGGAATGGAGCGTTCACGTCACGAAGACGACGTCTGCGAAAACACTTCACAAGCACTAGTAAAATTACTTCCAGAGCCATACAACTCTTTCCTCCATGTAATCCATATATATATATAAACCATGCGATGCAATGCTCCTACCATACATTCAATACGACACCCGTCTACCCGCTACTACAAAAGCGCTGTCAACATGGTTCCGCGTACATGTGCGGGGGAGGTCATGATGTGTAATGCAAAACTTACATGCCGCTCTTCGCTGCTGTGAACTGCACCAGTCACCAAGGCAGCCAGGGCCAGGCGTGTTTAGCGCCGCGCGAAAGAGGCAGGAAAGGAATGAAAGGGAAAATAAAGAAGTCAATATAATATAACGCTCTGAAATACTGCGACGCGAGCAAGCGCTCATAAGGGAAATAATGAAGTAAGGAAAGAGCGCGACGCATCGATTCCGTACAGCTGGGATCCAAAAATCAATCAGCCCGGGGGTGACACCGCCGCGAATATTGCCATCATATCTAATGATCTTGTTACCATGTCCTTTGGAAGATCAGCGAACGTTGTACAATGGTCAGCACTAAATGGGTCAATACATGGACTGAAAGAAAAAAAAAAAAGTGGGCCTCCCGCGCCTTGCCTATGGCACAGACATTTACTACAAGAAGTCCGACTGTATCTGCAAGGTCTTAAAATCGCTTTGTTACGAAGTTCGACAGCCGTCAACCAAGTTACCCGAGAGCAAATTATGCATAATTTCCAGAAATTAATATGTGGCGCGAGAGTAGCTGATACAAGAATTGCTTTCGCCAGCAGAGTACTACTCTTCACATCAATGCAAGGGAGCGATCGTGGGCTAGAACTGGACGACACTCGTAGCACTCCTTGCGGTAGCCGCTATAGTTACGATATAGATTGGCCACGGCAGGATTGAAGCACGCGCGTTCAGTCCGGCCGTGATTTGGCAAACAGTGGTGCCAACGTGCTCGTGAAAAGCAACTGCGGCCATATAGTTACGTTACGGGAAGCCAAGAATTTTTTTTATTTTTGAAAGGTGGTAAGTGGGGCGCTACGCCCTTGGCAAACCTGCAAGGTCTGCAGGTCGCGGGCAGCAGCTTTTGTTCAGTGGTTTATGGCACTTTTCTAGCCGCAGTTCTCCACGTGAATGCGTTAGATTGCTCATCGCCGCGATACCGAAAGGCATAAGAGCAAATAGATGGAATGAGCTGTAGAATCGCGCATTGAAAGGTGCTGCGTAACTGCTCGCGGCGCTCGTCACCACAACAGATCTCGAATTAAGCAGCTACAGCCAGGCATCGCACGCGCCATCGCATAACGGCTGCTCGACTGCTGCAGACAAGCGTGACCGCGTCTCACTACAGAGCTGACGGACACGAAGTGTTCGGCAGCATTATCTCATGTACTTCGTTTTTCTTGCTAGTTTAGTCCGCGCTGTTTCGTCGGTACTAACATACCATACCTCTAATACCAAAATGGCCACTGCGCGCGCGTAGTCTGGTTCCAGGTTGCAGTACACCCCAGCACTAGCGAAACACAGTGTAATAATACAGAACGGGTGGATCATACTCCGCACTGCAAGCACTACAAGAACCCCAGCGGCAGCTCTGGCCATGGGCGGCGCATGTGACCTTTGAGTCCTTGGCCGCCAGGAATGGCAGCTTGCGAAGCACCTGCTACCTTCAATTCATGCGCACAGCACTCACATAATCTCACCGCCACGTTCACCTACATTCCACGCTCATTTGACAGCCATCTGGCTAGACCAGCATGCGGCTGACGTTAAATGACGTAGTGAGCAACGTAGCGGACACTCACCAGAGGCGGACCGCTTGTCGTCCGATGCGGCAGCGGCGGCTGCGGCTGCCGCAGCCGCGGCCGCAGCGGCCCGGTGGTCCTTGAGGGCAGCGGCCGCGGCGGCCAGGTGCGTGGGCGGCGGCGGTGCGGCCAGCGACGACAGCGCCAGCAGCCCCGCCGCCGTGCTGGGAGGCAGGCCCCCTCCCGGCGGCTGCAGGCCGGCCATGGCCGCGTGGGACAGCATCGGCAGCGGAGGGGCGGGCATCTGCTGCGCCTGCATCTGGTGCTGCAGCAAGACAAGCGAGGGCTCGACGCGGCACGAAGCAGAAGCTCGTCAACCTACCTCAGCAAGAAGTCATTTGCGCACACCCAATACTCGCGAAATGACTGGTCACTCGCTCCAGCTGATCCTATGGTGTACCCGACTACGTTTCCTTTCTCCTAGCGCCTATTGTGAATAAATAATAACCGACAGCAAGGTGGTGACCGGCAGTACGAGTAGGCTTTCCCTCGGTAAACGAAATTCATGAATGCATAATTATTGGAGACAACGAAACTCTTATGGGAGAGCGGACAGATTTTTTTTCTCAGTATGCAATGTGTGATTTTGGTATATTGTGTAAACGGATGATAGAATGAAATGGGTATAACATGAAAGTACGGACTGCTTAGTCCCAGATACAGGCATTTGTGCTTTCGTGGCTGCTGGCATTGTGTCTTAACCTTATGCGCCGAATAAAAGGATAAGAAGCCCCATTGATACTAGACCGCCGAGGTGTGTGCAAGCGCATGAGCGGCTGCCACCGCATTTGCCGCGGCGATTTTTAGTCATTTTTGGCGCAAACCTTCCAGATATCGACGAGCGACTGCTCCAGTTGGTAGTTAAGCAAGACACCAGGAGATGTGCAATCTGGATAAGACTTCGACGACGAATGAGATTGACCGGCGATACTGACGTCGGGCTCTAACCACACCGCTTTGGCGCTTCACGGCAACGACCACCGCTGACAACGGTTCTTACACTAAAGAAACTGTACGTGTTTAAAAGCTTATTTTCATAAGCGAAAATTAATCCTCACTGTTATGCGGTAGTTTATAGCGCCGTCGGCGCCGATGTTATACAGTGTAAGGGCTAATACGTTGGTATAATGATGTGAAGGAATAATTATGCAGATCCCACGCACTGTGGGAATTGATGTAAGCGAAGCTTCCGTGATGGATGCTTTGGTTGAATATAATTAGCGGTGATGTTGACGGCTAAAGCTTAATTTCTTCAACGTTTAGGCTAACACGACAGTGGTGAGTTGATGTTAAACGTTACCTTGCGTGCACCATTGCTGTTTGTCTGCCTAGTAAACAGAACACACAGGGAGAGGTGTTTGCTTGAGGCGTTGTAGTGCGCCATATTTTATAACTTCTGAGAGGGTTGAGCGTTGTCATTTCCTCACATGGCACATTGCATTGTGGCAGAAGTATTAAACTTGAATTGGATTATGGGGCTGTACGTTCCAAAACCACACTCGGATTATGAGACAAGCCGTAGTGGCGGACTCTAGATTAATTTTGACACCGTGATGTTCTTTAACGTGTCTCAAAATCTAAGTGCGCGTGCGTTTTCCATTTCGCCCCCGTCGAAATGTGGCTGCCGCGATTGGGATCAAATACACGACCTCGAGCAATGCCATAGCCGCAAAGCTAACGCGGCGGCCACAGAGGTGTTGATTTGACGGTCGACCGCTTCCGTAGTGTATCCTGGAGCCTGCGGTGCGCTTTAATTAATGCGGCTCTGCTTCTGCACGCCCTGCGTAAGTTGCCCGCTTGACATATTTGCATGGCGTTTATCTTTCAGAAATAGCAGCAACGAACTGTACCGTATCTTGAACTTAAGCTTATCCTGTTTCCCCGTAACCGCTGTCGTATAGTATTGGGGTTTCCTTGTCTTCTCACGTCACCTCCCCCCTCTTTTATATTGGAACTGCCGTTTCCCCCTCTACTTCTCCTCTCTACAGTTCTATCTGCGTCCCATGTGGCCTCGCACGTTAGTAGAAAGGGAAGCGCTGCAGTTTCTGCAATACTTCTGAGGGGAGTCACAGATAATTACAGCTGTCAAGCGGCTAATGTGGCGATGGCCAGGGAGCTCCCGAGGGCATTGTGCACATTCGACGTGGTGGGGTGAAAACGAGTTTCTCCCGTGGCCTTTTCTCTCTTACTCGCGCTGTCATCTATATAAACGCTCTGAACCACCCCCCGACGCGCTGTCCGCGACAGCAGCCCACAGCAGCAGCAGTCGGAAAGTCGAAAGATGAGGCAAAGAAAGCTTCGCTTTAAAAAAAAGAACATCCCACAAGGTATAAAGTACCTAAAAGCTTAGGCGGACGTCGTTAGCGGTAAATTTCAAGGCCAATGTCGCAAAAGTTTGCCGCCTTAAGAAGACTGTACATACCCCGATAATGGCGTTGAGTTCGGTCATCGTGACTTGCTTGGCACGTTCCACAGCTGCCGCCACTTGTTGTTGGTGCTGCGTTGCAGACGAAAGCAAATGGTAAGTCAGCGACAGTGGGACCGTCTGCGAGGTCCGGTAAGCAATCATCGCCCGAAAGCCTGACAAACATCGGTACAAACGCGTAATTCAACTGTCGTAGCGTTATCGATTGCCAGCTAGCATACGAGTGCACAAACAATGGGCAAAACTAAGCAAAGTGCATGCGTCCACTATCGAACGATGCTAATGCGAACACACAATTTGCACAGGGAGTTAGGCAACGTACCTCTTGCGACAGGAAAGGCAGGATCTGAGCGATGATGGCGTTCAACCTCTTGGCAATCTCAGTCTGGAAAAAAAGAAAAACCTAAATCTCCGCTAATCTGACTTGTGTAAAGGTCAAACATGAACAGAAGGATTCATGCGCCAGTTCGTTTTGAGCTGTTCCCGCTATACTGCAGCAAACGCAGGCAGTTTGCGAGAACCGCCCAAGATGCACGACAGTCGGCCTACCAGATTCGTCACGTCGGCAAGCGCGATCCGCGAACATCGTATGCCAAAATGCGACGAGAAAAAAGTTTTCGTCGGCTAACGGCGACCTCACTGCAGACTCACCTGCTTGTGCATCTCCACGTTGAGACCGTAAGACATTTCGTAGTACTGCGAGGCAAAGAGAACAAGCATCAGCAGTGATGCACTGCCAGCGCCACGGCCGTGAGCACGGCGGCAGTACTACATCATGGTACTCACCATGACATAGTGCCTCTGCATCTCAGTCTTTTCGCCGGCCAACTTCTCGCACTCGAGCTTGAGGCTGTGGTACTGAGCCTGGAGGAAGCTGAACTCCTCCTTGATGCGGTCGCACGACTCGGTCACAGTGAACTTGAACTGCTGGCCCGCCTGTGGCGGAGGACCCTGGACAACGAGAAAAGGATTCGTTACAGTGGCGCGCCAACAGCAGTACAGGGCACATGCAGGGCGAGTGGCAACGAAAGTCGAAGCACGAAGCTAGGCACGTGTAACGCGAGGAGGGGGTGCTCCTCGGTAACGATTCTGATTCTCCAGCCCCTGTGACGTGCGCACGAGTGGAAAAATATAGGGCAGAAACCGCTTTTTCGAATGTTTCCAGGCATAGAAACGCGGAATGAGCGTTCTCTAGGCCGCGCCCCCCGTATTATGTCCCGTCATTTGGATATCGCAGACCTTCCGACTACTATGATGAAACATGTGGAAGCTGAAATGTAGGGGGCTTCCGTGCGCTCCAGTACCGACTCACGAAACTATAGCGTAGCCATGACTATGTCCGCTATGTATTCAGCCTGCTCGCAACCTGTTGCTTAAGGACTGTCTTCATTAGGCCTATTCGATTCTGCTTTGGCGCAATGCCACAGCTCAATTCTTTATACGACACACATAATTCAATTTTTCTGATCGCACAGACATATGTCTGATTCACGGCACGAATCCGTATGTATGAATGGGTAAATTGTAGGGCGTGTGCGAGTGCGTCTGCAATGTTGTGCGCAGGAACGGTAAAAAAAAAGTTGAGTCACTTTAGCCTACGCTAAAGAGGATGATGGCGAAAGCCAGCGCGCTCACGATACATTCATTAAATTACTTGACATTCTCATTAGAATGCGTTGTTACTTCCTATTGTTTTCTCCAGCCAAATGTCGCGGGTTCGAGTGTCTTAACTATATCCTAATTAACTGTGCCTTAATGAACACGACAGGTCGTAGGTTCGACCATCAATTTTGGTGCACTGAATTTTGATCCCACCAAAAGTGAGGGTTCAACTCCCACAAAAGGTCGTGAGCTCGACTACCACCAATGGTAAAGGGTTCGATTCCCGCCAAAGATCGAGGGGTCGCTTCCCACCGGTTGTCGAGGATTCGACCCCCGCCAATGGTCGTGGGTTCGACTGCCATCAATGGTCGTGGGTTCGACTTCCACAATGGTCGTGGGTTCGACTTCCACAATGGTCATGGGTTCGACTTCCACCAATGGTCGTGGGTTCGACTTCCACCAATGGTACTGAGTTAGGCTCCCGCCAAAGGTCGAAGGTTCACTCCATCAGTGGACGTGGGGTCGCCTCCCACCGGTTGTCGAGGATTCGACCCCCGCCAATGGTCGTGAGTTCGACTATCATCAATGGTCGTGGGTTCGAGTTCCGCCAATAGTCGTGGGTTAGACTCCCGCCAATGGTCGTGCGTTCGACCATCATCAGTGGTCGTGGGTTCAACTACCATTAATGGCATTGGGTTAGACTCCCGCCAATGGTCGTGGGTTCGGCTATCATCAGTGGTCGTGGGTTCGACTTCCGCCAATGGTCATGGGTTAGACTCCCGCCAATGGCCGTGGGTTAGACTATCATCAGTGGTCGCGGGTTCGACTACCATCATGGGCGTGGGTTAGACTTCCGCCAAAGGTCGAGGGTTCGACCCCATCAATGGACGTGGAGTCGCCTCCCACCAGTTGTCGAGGATTCGACACCGCCAATGTTCGTTGGTTAGACTCCAGCCAGTGGTCGCGGGTTCGGTTCGACTACCATCAAAATTGGTACCACAACGGCGGACGGTGAATTTGTCGATAATGCCGGACACCGGATTTTTCGACCCATGAGCCACTTCAGACTTTCACCTTAAAATATTCGCGGAACCTAGCGACGATGATGTACGAGAGCTTCGAAGACAAGGGAAAGCGCTCGTGCCAGAATTGTGCACGGATAATGGGGCCAGAACAACCGCCGACAAATCAAAAGGCGACGGACAGTGTCGAAGCGAAAGCACAGCAAAGTATAGCGATAATGTCGGCCGCGAGCTCGCGATACACGAGCTGTATAGATAAAGGTAATGCCTGAGAATCGCATTCGAGGAAACGCCTGGGCACACGGCCAAGCGAACGCAACGATTTCTGCTACAACCTGAGGCGGCTCGCATGAACATTTAATAACGAATTTTAGAACGCGTTCTTAGATGTTCCCTAGACAACTCCTAGTCCGCACTATAACGCGTCCTTAAGAGAATGCGCGCCTATACGTTGGACAATTACGCACGAACACGAGCCTTAGGCGTAGCAGTTAGGGCGAGTTGGTATGCCATGACTTTTTTTAGGCTTGTAGCGCAGCTCAGAACGAGCAAAAAGGAAGGTGGCAGGGGTAATGAAAAGGAACGGAGAACACAGGGTGAGCGCTACCCTGTTCTCCGTTCCTTTTCATTACCCCTGCCACCTTCCCTTTCGCTCGCTTTAGTTTTGAGCTGCGCTACAAGCATAAAAAAACGAGCCTTAGGCGATGAAAAGTACAACACGCCGCTCCTGACGAATCAAGCAACACATCCACTTCTGATCAATATTTAACAACCATTAATTCAGTGTTCGAGATCCGACAGATACAGCGAATGATAGTTGCAGCTGAAGACTGGAAAGTGCACTGAACTCTACCTATTGCCCATTACGCAAATGAAACGAAATATAGCCGTGCCGCTTGTGAAAAACCAGCAATACAAATAGCATAGCAAAACGTGTGACGGTTCTAAGGAACGAAAAATGGCCATAGCAATAGAGAATTCTAGTGCGTCCGGTATTCCGGCACGCGCGGGCGGTTTGCCTAAAGCCCCTCCATTCACGCGCCACCGCCGCTTTCTTGGTCGGCGGAAACGTGGATGGAGCGGCTTTAGTATAGTGTACTAGAATAATGGACATTATTCTAGTACACTATAGGCTTTAGGTTTGCCGGATGAGCGGGGGCGTAAACGTGAGCGGCCAGATTGGTGGTGCAAAGCTCAATCACATAAACACAGCCAAATACTATATTCTGCTTAGCTACTGGTGTAAAATTCCGACAGCGGTGTAATCGTGTTCACAATTAAGCCGCTGCCGAAAATTTGCAGCAGCAGCGAAGCAGAATGTAGTGTTACTGCAATGTTCGTTCTGTGTTTGTCCGGTTGAGCTCTACGCCACCAGGCAGCAGCACCGATCCGGCCGCTCACGTTTACGCCCCCGCCCATCCGGCAATCCGCCCAAACCACCCCCGTTTGCCGGAATAGCGGACATGCTTTTAATATGAGTACTCGTTCAGTGAAACGAGTGAACACGGAAATCTATCCCATGCCCGTATAGGCAGGCATGGTGTCACGTATGATGTGACGTCATTCACTTTCGTCGCCACTAGGACATATTAGGGACTTTTCGCTTGTCCGCTATTCCAACAAGCGGGTGTGGTTTGGGCGGATTGCCGGAATACTGGAAATACTAAAATTCTCTATAGAAATGCCGGAGCCGGCAACCCACTCGTTACCGTATACTGCAGCGTAGACAAACTCTGACGGCTCATACGGCTCTGACTACAATCTACCTGCATTGTTACTGCAGAACCCGCGCAGATTAAATTTTCTCACCAACTCACCTGATTACTGTCCGTGGTTTGCCAAACGATTAAATTATAGCAAGGCAATAAAATGTAAACCGACCTCGCTGACACGGAATTGGGACAAGCGGGCAGAACCGACAAACGTGTGCCCAAAGACGTAGGGGTGAAGACCAACTGCGAGTTTTTACACGAACGTACGGTTGTCTGCCTTGATACGTATTGATACGAGGTTGCCAACAGTGAACACCCACTGCCTAGTATATAGCATCTCGACATAACAGAGACAGCAGCTCAAGCCGCCTGAGAAGCATAGCCGCAGAGTCCACCTTTCTTCGGTGCACGTTCGCTCCCTGCACCGAAAAGGAGTAACGCACGGAGGACACAACTGCGACAGAGTTGACACACCGCGGGAGGCCACGTTCTGCGACGGCCGTGCGCACCCGGCCGATTGAGGTGTCGGCCGGCGGAGCGGCGCCGCTCCCCGCGCGCAGCAAGCGCCGACGACCCATCAGCGTGTCGACCTCGAAAAGCGCGCTACATCATCGCAACAGCAGCGACGGCGGCTCACGTCAGCTGAGCAGCGCGCGGCGAGGGCTCGCAAACGAGGAGGCGAGGAGAAAAAGCGGCCAAGCAGGCGACGATCTGAAGGCGCGCTTCAGAAGAGGGCGCGTGTATGCGCTGCGAACAAGACGGGGCGCACCGCAAGAAGGGAGGAGGAGGGAGCGCTTATGCAGAAAAGACAACGCGGCCCGAGGGCGTCGACACGCACGCCCGCCTGCTTCGCGAGCACCGCTCTTCCAAAGAACAGCATCGACGTGCGTGCCGGTGGGAGCCACAGTATCAAACTCGAGACAAGTTTACCGCGCGCAATAATCACAGGGCGAAGCGACAGCGCGCACGAAAGTGTTGCAGTCACTTGCTTAGGCCCGTCTTTCGTGTCGTGTAGCACAGCTTTGACTGCTATCAGGAATTGAGTTCGCCTGTTTCGCCGTGTCGCGCTCTGCGGGCACGTGCACAGTCAGTCACTGGAGTGCAATTGCACATACAATGAACCCTGCGGCCTTGGCTGGGTTACGACTCTTTCTTTTTTTATTAACAGCTTATGTCAGTGTGCGGTGACTTGCGGATCCGCGGAATAAGGTTATAAGGAACACGGACTAAGAAGTAAATTCATTCCCGGTCCCGTCTTGCTTACGTCTTGCGCTCAGCGGAAGCCCGCCTTTAGCCCTTCGCTGCACACCTTGTGTAGTCGCAGTCTCCTTCACACGTTCTTACGCCTCAGTTGCCAGATTCCCCTAAGCATCGGTGATGACAAAGCGACAAGGTTTTGTCCCCAAGAGAGAAAATTGGCCAAGTGCGCACTATTCTCAATTGCCGACTGCATTAAAAAAAAAAAAAATCGGAGGTCATCGCGCGTCATTCAAGCAGCGTCAAATGCTTTCCCTCTCTCTATTTCGTAACGTGCAATGAGCCAGTAATTCAATGAAGGTAGTGGTCGCCGGTGTCCGTCACAAGCTCGCCATTTCATGGTTGGCTGCTTGCCCTTGCCGCTCCTCATAAGCGTCGCCATCCATAGGCGAAGCACCGAGGTGGTAGGCAGAGAGTTGCGTGCAATGAAGACTACTGCTACTGTCGCTATTAGGTAACAAAACATGACACTGACGAGGCAGCTTCACATAAGCTGAACTCAAAGACGTCTACTCTCGAAATAGCCTCGCACACTTACTGCAGCACAAGAACTAAAGTCGCCAAAGTCAGCACCAAGAAAGTGGGATCTCGATCTAAATGACCGAAGGCAATGTGATAAGTGCACCGTGCTGTATACACCCCACTTCTCAAAAGTAAAAGCTACAAGCGCGCCTGTCTGCATGCGTGCTTTTACGGTGCAAATGGCAAAGCCGCTTCTCGGCGCAGAGATAATTAGCCGAATGGACAGGAGCTGGACAGAAGAAGGACGCGAGATAAGAAAGAACAAAAAAAAAAAAGTGTGGTGACAGGGAAAGCTTTGCCGCACACGCCCAGTGGCAGGATTTTCCATGGTCTTCGATCCGCACCTGTTGCAAGCAAAAGACGCGCTACCACCTCCTCCCTTGCTTGATAGGCCAAGTTGCAATATGAAAGGCAGGATATGTCTCGTTATCATAAAACACATATCCTTGTAATATCTAGAGCAAAGATTCCCACTGATATACGCACCCCCTCCCCCTTGTTACTGGCCAAGCGTCGCTGCGATATCTCCGCTTGGGGCAACACATATAGATAGCCGGCTAATGTGCGCCGCGTCTCTGCCATTGTGAGAGCTTTTGTGCTCGGCAAGAACTACTCGATTCTTAGACGGCAGGATACGAGCTGACCAGTTTTCATTTGTGTCGAAGAGCCACACCTCTTTTTGCCTTCGTACTCGGATAATATTGTTCGAGGCTGCGCTTCTATATGATGGCTGGTGGTTACGCTGATGGTGGTCCCTATGTAATTCTCGCCAAAGGAGGCGCTATGCGACGATGTAGGGTGCCTCGATGTTCTCCTACATCGAGGCACCCTATGTACCGAATTCCGCTGGCTGTAATGCACGAACGCGTGCAGCCGGTGTGCAATTCTATGCATTGCAATGACACATAGCCAAATTGCGTCGTGTTTCCGAATTCCGCCACGTTGAATTTTTTAGCCAATCAGGGAGGGAGCTGCCAATCTGTGGGCCAATCACAACTGAGATGACCAATTTGACAATATGACGGAATATGAGAGCAGGTCCACAACAGCATCCCCGGGTCACCTGCGACCGCCATCGCCTACATCACCGCGACCGGCCAGCGCTAGCGAAACCGAACAGCACGAAATGCATTCCTTACGTAGGACACATTCGCGACGAGATTACAGCACGATCATATACATAGCGTTGTTGCAGCTTCCCGTGCACGTACATGCGGTGTGAGCCACCTCTATACTGACAATCGTATTCAGTGCCTCAGGCAGCAGCCGGCTGGACGTCACGTCCGCCGTTTCTCTGCTCTATCATAAAGTCACCAGGTGACGTCTGAGAAGCACGATCGTGCAATGCACGTGTCCCCAACGCCATCCGCGTCATGACATCGCCTGTTTTGCCATGCGGCCTCATTGGTATACGCCATCTTGGAACGTGGCGCACACAAAACGAGGACACACATGTACGGCGCTTGTTCAGAAGTTAGCGCCTTGTCTGTGTGTTCATCTGTCCTTATCGTGTGGCCACCTTGTTTGCGCTACGCTAGCATTCCAAAACTGTTTGGCCTCGCGCGCCACTTCGTAGCTACCAGTCCAAAGTGTGTAACGGACTCGTCAAGCGCCCTCCGATAATTTTGCCGAACTCGCGTTGCGCGGTGCGGCAGCATCTCGTTAGGATGTTCTTCCTATTAAACTTCTGCAAACACTGTTGGGACGCGACATATAAATCCGACGGTCGAGCAGCGTTAAAAATAGGTCCGACAACCACCGCCCAGGAAGATATTGTGATGCCACAGGAATCTTGTACATTTTTGTTGTTGTTGTTCGCTGCTTCAAATAAAAAGTTGGCACCCTTATTGTGCAGCTCGGTCGCGTGACCTTTACCTATTACATTTTTTTAAAGCGTCGTGTCTGCACTACAAAATACAGAGTTTAAAGTCGGATACGACTTGTCCACTTTCAAGCGATGCAAACACAGATCAAGTTACGCAATATGATCACAAAACAAACGTTTACAGTGGCGTAGTGGATCAAAATAAATGCCAACACAATGCAAGATAAATGCCAGAGGCGACCACAGCGAAATGTGCCGTTTTTCTAGGTTAGAAAATAAAAAAAAGAAAAGTCTATTTCGTACTGGCGCGGACGGGTTAAAACTTGATGCCTTTTGCGAAGAAAGCGTTCTGATCTCACTGCTAAGAGCATGGAACATAGAAACGTAATAATATCCGCGCGTTTTGACATGGCGACAACCGTCGGTGGGAGGCAGAGTGCACGAACCCCAGTGAATACAGCAGATGAGCGGCATGGTTCCTTTAATTTTTAGCGAGCAGCATGGCTCTTGTCACCTGCTCCGAGAGTCGATTCAGCAACAAAGGAGAGCGTCACTCCGCGAAGCGCGATATAAAAGCGTGGAGCCTCCCGTCCTCACCACATTCTTCTTTCCATGTCTTTTTTTCTTCTGTTTTTTAATGCCTCGCTTTTGAAACACGTGGGCGTTTAGATCGGACTCTCAGTGCGGCAGGTGTTCAAAGCATGTCCTGCGCTGACGTGACAGTCTAGAGCACAGCCTACGTGCGCGCATACGCTGCACGTTTGCGTTCACTAAATAAACGGCAAAGACGAACTTAGCAGAAAGCGAAACTCGTTGACATGTCCGCCAGTTCGCCCTGAAGACGCAGTGTTTGTATTTGTGAGGAGTGGCATGGCGAAGCTGTTGATAGGTCGGCCCGGTTTACAAGCTCGGAAGATAAGCGAGTCTGTTTATAGACTAAGAGACTCTGTTTCGTTGTGACTATGATAAACAGGTCGGACGAAGCCTACATAGACAAACGTTATTAGACGAATTGTCTGGCTAGCGTATATGCAACACGAACATGTGAAGCACATGCTACCCCCATCATTATAGAGAAGCAGTTCATATCACTGAAGCCACTACGTAGCTCCTGGTTTGTTATACCCAACCTGCGCCTAACACAAGGAGTCATATACGTTGATTTCAGTGTTGTATGTACATGTGTTCTCATATTCCCTACGTGTTTAGTAAAATTCGAAGCTTGCATCGGACTACACAATTCCTCGTTATTCTATGGCCAGTGGATGCAACGCCTCCCCCTCGGTTCGTTGGCAGTCTTCCTATTCAGCTGCCATCTCTTGCGACAGACAACGCTCAGGCAGCAAGCCAAAGGTCGATCACGAATGCCTCATTTTCCTCGCAGCTACGCGCCGCCGTTTATACCGACCACTGAGATGACGAAAACGCGAGCAATGGCAACTCATTCACAAACGCACCGCTCGTGTAAACACCTGCCGTAGGCACGTCGATTTATGAAATGTGAGGAGAGAGATATATAAGCAGCTGTATTGTCTACCTTTCGAGCCCGCCTTGGTGTGAAGATAATGGTTGTGAAGTGAAATGTGTGACAAAAAAGAGAACTGACTCAACTGATATCGAGCACGGTGCATTGTTCGACGCTGCTATTCGTTATCTGAAGTGAACTGGAAAAAGCACAAGTCTCGAGAACACCCACATTTTCAGGTGAAGTATGCCAGGTCGGCATGCCCAGTAAAACTGGACATGCCGACACACACATGTGTATTTCGAAGAGGGTGGGCATGGTGTCCCATTCAGGGGACAATTGCTGGTCCCCTCCCCTCCACTTTGTGTGGTGTTTATATATGCTTACATTAATAATAATATTATCCTGACGCAATTTTAGTCGAGACGCATTCTGCAAGCAAGGCATTTCAACTTACATTAACTAACGATGTTTGAGGTCAGCGGACCCGCACCTAGTTCGCTTCCGCAACAAGGACAGTTCAGCACGAATAATTGGTCGTAACAGATAAGATGCGTTGTGTGGCGGCATCACAGACACGTACAGCTTCATTGGATAGTTTTGGCATACCGATACCGCTGTACTGCATTCCCGCTACGATATCCGCCACATTTCAGCTTTGACCATGGTAGCTATAAGCCCTTCCAAGCGCTAAAGATTTGCAGCTGGCCGATGTGGGAACTGTATAACGGTGGCGGCAAGCTAAAAATTCACTATTGAACATAGCACGTGCATGATCCTTAACACGATCAGACTCCCTTTACTGGAGGATGCTGTTTTTATCCTGTCTAAGCACTTCTACATTACTACACTAATCTTGTAAACAAGGAGTAACTTGCACCTATTGAACACAAATTGACAGTCAATGTATATGTTGGTATATACAGACGCCGACCACACTGCGGGAACGGGCCATTATCAATACAACCTCGCTCCTTTCATAAAAAGAAGATACATTAAATCAAGATTTTCATAAAAACAAGATACATTAAATCAAGATCTACGATAGGGCAACTGCTCCAAACTAACATGATGGTAACACATTCGATCTACGTTCTATCGCCACTACGGGCGTCCTGTAGACGCTTTGTAGTAAGTACTACACCACATAAAATTCCCGTGTCGATTTAACTTTACCCTCGACTGAGGCCGCGTTGGATGACACTGCACTGAGAACGCCGCTAACAGCTTTTGCTTCGTAGAACTCTTGCTTGAACAATTCGTATAGACATGCTGCGTGCGCAGGAAAGCCGTGTCGTATATTGTAACAATAAAGTTGAAAAAAAAAAATCTGCAATAGTAAGCTGGAATGTGGTAGCACGTGCCACCGGGGCCCCGTTTGAAAGGGGAATCCACTCAATATCATCATCAGTTCACAAAAACAGCTCCATGGCTGCCGTCATGTTCGAATGAGACATGAATCATTTGCACAGAAGCACGCTGAAGGAAGCAAGCGCACTAGACTCCGGTGTGCGAATGCCACAGCCCGGGAGACAGCGTGCCGTGAATAAAGAAATCGTGGGGGCGTGGTCTTGCGACAAACATGAACTTCTGCGGGCACGCAGGGCGTGGATGCGTATGCCTGCCGGTATTGCAGCCTCCAGGCTTCGAAGAAATTCAGCTTCTTCACTCGCAGATTCCACGCCCCGTAACATTCGGGATTTCGTACTGAGAACTTGTTTTGATATTTGAAGTATATACGTGCGTGTTCATGTACCATCTTATGTTCTTTATTACTACCTCTTTGCTGCCAGAATGCATACGTTTTGGTACCGGTTCCTCGGAGAGATAAATAAGAAAAAGAAACGAAGGGGCTTTTGCAGGGTCCTTTGAGCTAGTAAGCCCGATAAGACAGCGGGATAAGGACGTCTGAATTTACTGAACCTCCCTCAAGCAGGCGAGCAGTAAAAATCGCCGAGGAAGCTGTAAAAACGCGTCACTTTCAAGCGTCTTTACGTCTGCGATATCGGCGACATCGACTTGGGATGAGAGCAGGCTTGCAGGACTATTAATTTCCAGCGATCGAATAGACGAGCACATGACACTCGAAATCGTCCTAAGTGCTCATAGGGCGGTGGACGGGACCAGAGAAAACAAAGACAGCGCCTTCCCCCTACGAGAGTCGACCAATCAAGCAACTGAGTGCCATACGACAACGCCATTCACAAAAAAAATCGCCGGCAAAGCGCGCGGAAGTATGTAGCTCTTTTTATTGCGATAGAAATGATATGCACTGGTAAGGCTGCCACCAGTTGTTACGGGGAAGGGGTGGAGGGTGGGGCTTTTGGCGACCGTCAACAGCGTCTGCTTGGAGCTTGAACCAGGTTCACCATCGGAGTTCGGCAGGGAAGGCGATGTGATGTAGAAACAATAAAATAAGTTTAATACATCATTACGGCTGGGCAGTGCGCTCCAAGACAAAAAAAGATTACAGAAACGTTTGGCGTGCCTGCTCCTGCACGCAAGGGCAGAGAAGATCTGAGTCCATGTGGCGGCTCGGTGGCCTCCTTATACCCTCCACCATCCGGGCAAGCTCATTCTCTCTTGCTGCCTGGTAGAGGGCCTTGTCAGGACACGTCGGATCAGCCCACACAAAGGAGAACACGGAGAGTAAACACTCTTTGGCGCAGAGGGGGTGAACGTAGGTCACGTCGGGTCAACCCACACGAAGAAACATGGAGAGAAACCACTTTGGCGTAGAATGGTTGAACGTAGGGCAAAGGAGAGTAGGAGTTACACTGGTGCATGATCCCGTCCCACACACCGGACTGACAAGTCTGTTCATGTTGACGAGCGTGACGATTAGGCACGTCGCGTCTCAGGCATTTGGCATCCGTTCAATTATATTGCCGCCCAAAGTGAACCGTAACAGGTCACACTAGGCGAATTTTAGCCGTCGGAGTCGACGTAAGGTTCTGGATATATTTAGGTATATGTATGCTAAATGCTTAAAGGGACACTAAAGCGAAACAATAAATCAGTTTAGACTAATCAAGCATCGTTAGACAACTCTGCAGGCAGTCTTTTCAAAATAATAGTTTGATTATTAGATGAGAAAATGAAGGTCGAAGTATCAGTATTTGAATTTCGCGCCGAAACCCCCAACGCCCGTACGTCAGTGTGACGTCAGGGATTTCAAATTATGTTTTCGCATTTGGGCCGCGTTCGCTGAGTAAAGGTCCCCAAAACTTGCCATGCTTAATTTTCGGTTCCTTTAGAACGCAATGTAGTCAATCTGTACCGCTATATACTTAGGTAGGCCCTAGAAGCTTCCATCAAAATCCATGACGTCACAGCGACCAGGTGCGGGAATCTCAAAGAGGCATCGCCACCTGTCTTTCGTTCTTGCGCTTTTTCTGGCTTACCAAGCGTCTTATCGTGGTAAGAGTGGTGTTTTCGGTGTCGTAGAAAGGTAGTTCACTGATGCAGAAAAAATAACTTTTCTCTTTGATGTCCCTTTAACCATGCCCTATATGCAGGTCATATTGCTACGCTATTCAATCACAAAAGTTGCTCATACTAGGTCTTACGTATTTTTGACACGGGCAGCCCGCAAACAAATGTAATGAAACATAACATTCACAGCACCTCTGAAACTTTCCCACACTACTAAATACTTAAGATACAAAATAATACAATGCTCAAACCTGAATGTGATGCCATTTCACTTGCGTGTCTCTTTACGGGTAGCGTAGTGGTGATGTCATTACAGGCCCCACGCGGCGTTTTAAAGCTTACTTTAAGGGTGCCAGAAGGTTTGGCACACCCGCGTATGTCACGTCCGCTTAGTCAGACCCAGGTATTGGGGGCAGCGGCAGCGTCGGCTGCATTGGAAGCGCCGAGGCGAGCTGAAAACGATAGTTTAGAGGGACACAAAAGAGAAAAATGATTTCTTCTGCATCAGTAAATTACCTTTCTACGACGCCAAAAACACCACTCTTACCCCGATAAGACGCTTGATAAGCCAGAGAAAGCGCAAGAACGAAAGACAGGTGGCGACGCCTCCTTGAAGTTCCCGCACCTGGTCGCTGTGACGTCATGGATTTTTATGGCAGCTTCTAGGGCCTACCTAAGTATATAGCGGTACAGATTGACTACATTGCGTTCTAAAGGAACCAAATATTAAACATGGCAAGTTTCGGGGACCTTTACTCGGCGAACGCGGCCCAAATGCGAAAACATACTTTGGAATCCCTGACGTACCGGCGTTGTGGTTTCGGCGCGAAATTCAAATACTGACACTTCAAGCTTCATTTTCTCATCTAATAATCAAACTATTATTTTGAAATGATTGCCTGCAAAGTGCTTTATTAGTCTAAATTGAGTTATTGTTTGGCTTTAGTGTCCCTTTAAAGTCCCACCTGCGCTGCGGTTCTGATGAAGTGGTGAGGCTTTCTCGCTATGGGTGTCAGCTTGACAACATGAAATCCATACAATAGGTAGTGGCTGCCTTTGGAGGCGTGCAGCATGGTAGGCTCGGTGGGCAGTGCCGGACGTACGCAACAGAGCCCGGTGTCAGCCTTATTCAAACGTAGCCGCAGGACAAGAAGCTGCGTGTAGCTTGACTCGCGAAACATAGAACCGGCAGAAATCCATCGGCTACAACTCGGGTATGCAGCAAGCACAAACGCGACGAAGATTTCTGCTACGGCACCGAGACTGCGATGTTCGGTGAGTAGCAGAAAACGCGCACTGAGACGCGCGTCCGCTGCCCGGCTAATGTCATGACGGTTTGGTCTATGAGCTTGTTGATGCCAGATACCGGCAAGTTCACTGGAACGGAAAGGGAGCGGTAAGAAGCAAATAAAAAAAAAAAGGCATGTCATATGGTCATGTTTGTGTTATGAATTAATGCACTGGATTGCGAAAAAGAGGCAGCGGGAAATCGCGCGCTGAGAACACCGATAAACATACAGTGCGACGCAACTTGAGCAATAATATTGAAACATCCCAGAATTTAGAAAAAAAAAATGAAGATTGGATCGTCGCGACGGCACACCACAGTCACCGTAGGAGTCGAAGTCTCTTACAAATACGACATAATTTTTTAACAGTTCTGATAGCGTCCACGCAACAGTGGTTGCTTGTGTACTGTCAAATGCTCATATTATGCAGCCTAAAGCTCACGGAACGGCGCGAAAACGCGCACACAGCGAAAGCGAAACATCGTGCGCGGATATGCATGCAAGACGCGCAGTCGGTCACTGCGAACCCGTGCGATCGCTGCATTGAGGCTTCATTCTCTTATGCTCTATTTGGTTATACACACAGCCCATTAAAAGAACACATTTCACATAGCTTTCTCTCAGCGTTTGCCTACCTTTCACGTAAGAAGCCGGTTCGGGAGACTCCATCGCGGCGACCGCGCGCTGTGGCGTTCACTGTACGTATTCGGTAAAGAGATAGCGTCTGTAAACGATTCTGTGCTTTGAGTTTGCCCAAGATTATTATTTCGACAGTAAAAGCTTCCCTCGTTTTCAGAGTACTTACAGGGATGTCCAGGTGTTTTTATTGAGCGCCGTAAGCGAAACCTGTGAGGAGCGCGCCGCGTGATCCCTCATACTGTGCAAATAAGTAAGTGGTCCTGATCCCTTTTGACTCAGGGAAAGCGTTTGTCAACGCCACAGGAGATGTTGAAAGCAGGAAAACGAAAGAAAGTAAGGCGTAGAAGCCCCGTGAAGCCTGGCTTCAAGGGAGGCGCTTCCGACAGATGGCGACTCCGCAAGTCCTCGCCCCCAATAGCACACCGCCCGAGAAGTTGACGCTCAACGCTAAACTTTGCTGTCAGTGCTGCCAATTTTCTTTCGATGCACGCAAAAACACATTGTTCTCGGTACTAGACGTTCATACCATCTTCTTTTCCCATTTCAAAGTCACTTACTACGTTCATACCAATAAGGCCAATGACGGGCCATTTATGATGGTTACGCTCGAACCTTGCTCTTTCAGAGCAAACTTTTCTTTATTTATTTATTTCGGGTGAATACAACAGATAAACCCAATGTGTAATACAGTTATAGAATCAAGACATGATGCGCAATAATCTGCTGAAAAAAATAAACAGCAAATTTTAAGCAAGTTTATTACCTTGATTTATCAGTTTAATGCGCTTTCTTTTCCGGGGAATTTCACAAACCATGATCACCGTGTTTTCGTTTTCTTTTTATTTCTTTATTACGTAGCGGCCGAGAAAAGTAGAAAATGATGCGATTACAGGCTAAGAAGCCGTGTTGCATTCGAAATGCAAGAAAACGCAGGCGCTCTAGAGTAGGCGTTACGTGGCTTTAGGCTGGTAGTGGAGCACGGTTTCTGAATAACAAAAAGGAGAGCGCAGCTGTTACGCCGAGAATGCACGGTGCGTACCGAGACTCGCGATGTGGCAAAAGAGCCAGCGCATAAATAAAGAGCATGACATGCACATTCAGATCAAACTCGAGCGCCGAAAGGACGTTTCGTTCAATCTGCGAGCAGGCTTGACATGTGGCGGCACCTATCGGCGATTACCGCAAGTAAGAACTTTTAGACGGGTTCCCTAAGCCTAAATAACAACGGCCGTTGCAAGCAGTGAACTACTTCGGTCACACAACAGTGATGTTGCCCCGGCTTCTTGCCAGACGCCTGCACAGCTAATGCGAAAACAAAACAGATAAGAACACGTATTCTTAGCGGCAACGTCACGATTGCGCAGGCAAGAATAGCGATGCAAACAACACTCAAGAGAACAAAGCCAGAAAACTGATTGACAGCTCGCAGAGAAATGGGTTTCAATGGTAGCCGCAGCATGACCATGTCACGTAGCGGTGGCTAGAAGAAAACAAAAGCACATAACGCAACGAGCAGATGCGATCGCGGTTATTTCTGCGCGCGTTGCTACCCCGTCTGCGCTACAGCGAATGTTAACCAACTTGGTGTGCGGTCACGTGCGCGCAAGCGCACTCTGCGAATGCTGTACTACTACTACTCACCGTGACAGGCATGGCTGAGCTCACGGGATGTCTAGCCGGGTACATGACGGGTCAGCCTCGCATCCGAAGAGGCGTCCCGCCGCCGCTACGATGCCCGCCGCTGGCGCGTCGTCATGGCCGTATCCGACTGGCTAGTATCCTGCACTACCTGGTACACCAACGAAGACACATCACGCACCACAAGCACCAGCGGACAAGCTGAGGAGATTCACCCGCGAGGCACCACTTCCCGGGTCGTCCTAGTCGGCGCAGTTGTTGGGAGCGCGCCGGCTTTCGTAAACGCGCGGTCTGCCGAACGGCGAAGAGCGATTGCGGAGCCCAGAGATTGGCTTAATCAACAAACATGACTGTTCCCAGGCGTCAGCTCGACCGCGCTGGCACCGCTTTAGAGCCGCTTTCCACGAGAAAACGTTGGGAGAAGCGCGGCCCCCTCATCCCCTGGTCCCTGGTCGCGGAACGGAGCGTGTGGGCGGAGCGCCCACGTGGGTCTCCGGTCACCGACGCGCTCCGCCTCCTGCAGCTTTGCAGCGTTGAGGGTGCGTTGCCTGACAGCGGGCCGTCAAAGTCACGCGGTCACCGACGCGCTCCGCCCTCCCAAGCGCCCGCCTCGCGGCGCTAATACGATTTCCATTTCAGCGCTGCCGCCGGAGAGCGGCGGCGCGAGACGGCCGAACCGAGGAGGGCGGCGAGGAGGGAGAGGCCGCCGATCAGCGCCCCAAGCAAGATAATTATACAGAGCTTGATGTTGCCTTTGATGAGCACTTGAGCGTGTAGTGTTGATGTTGAACAAATGTTCAGAACCTGGCCCCGAGAACCCTCCCGCCGCCGCCGCGGAGGAGCGCCTCCCCGCAGTGAGAGACCCCCTCTTATTTTTATCTTCTTCCAGAGCCGCGTCGCGTGTTATGGAGGCGACGCAGACGGCATTTATTTATCCCTCGTAAAGCGGAAAGAGGGCGGCCCCTGCGTGCCGCCTCTTTCTTGATTATTTCGCTCTCCTTCGCGGCGTTTTGTTCTGCGGCTGCCGCTGCTGCTTCTGAGGAGTGAAATTAGAGAGTTTTAGAATAGGGGCCCCAAACGTTTTGGGGCCCCAAAGAAATAGCGTCGAAGCCACTGCGCATGCGCGAGACGCAAACTGCGTTTGGGTTTTGCGTTGGGAACGCTATTTCACCGATTTAGCGGGAGCTCAAATAGCGTTCCCAAAAGCTTTGCGTCAACAAACATGGCGGCACCCATCGAAGCGACGGCTCTAACCTAGCACCAAACTGGGTTCGATTCGCGGTAATGCGTGAAGTTCGCAAGCTAGGAGAAGTGACTGCAGTTATCGCTTTCTCTCAACTAGCGTGTGTTATGAAGATTGATTCATTAGACGCCGCTGATTCCGAATTCGAGTGTGGATTTTATGGCTCGTAGGCCTAACACGGCTAAGCTTGGCTGGTGAAGGCACGTAAAGTTGGTTTTGTTGCTCCAAACTAAGCACAACTAATTGTTTGCTGCTTGAAGAATAACCTCTAAATTGTAATTAAACGCGAATACACGCAAGTCAATATTACTATTCATATCATAAGATGGTATATTTTATTTAATTATTTTTAATCGTTTTTCTTAGACGCCGTAGTGGCGCTGTCAGCGCAAGACGCTATCTGCAAACGCAAAGCCCTATTCTAAAGCTCTTCAGACCTGCGTGCCCCAACGCTAACACCCGCAAAGCTCTTTGGGGCCCCAAAATATTGGGGCCCCTATTCTAAAACTCTCTATTGTTCCCGCGCCTGTTTAACTCGAGAGCGCTCCTCTCCCGCGCCTGGACGAGATCAATTAAACGCGCCCCCTCTTCCCGCTGCCACAGCGGCGAGCGACCCGGCATTTTTGTTTTCTTACGGCTGCCGCTTGTCGCTGCCTTGGGCGTCCGTGGAGATCCGCCGCCACGAGAATCTCCTCCGATGCACTTGCCGTCGCACCGGCGCTCTATCGCCGTTCTCAGCGTGTGCAAACAGCCGCTCGCTTCTCTCTTCATTCTTTTCGTCCTCTCTCGTCGTTTTCAACCTGCGTGACTGCATACGACGGCGCTTGCCGCGATGCTCGTATGCGGCGGCCCTGCGGAAGACCTCTCTTCTACTGACGACTGGATCGTTGTCATAGCCTCACACAGCGCGCGCACTTAAAAAGCTACAAAAGAAGTACTTTACATATGTCTGCGAAACGGCCCCTGTAATTCAGACGTATGTGTTGGAATATATTTATTTTTTTTTCCTTGCCGCTGCGTGCATCATAAACATATCGTGGTTTTGGCACATAAAAGCCCACAATTTATTTTTTCCTTGCAGCTTGAGTTTCCAGCCATTTCAAGCGTACGTTCGTTCCCCTCATCCGTTAGCATCACTAAAATAGTGAACAGTCTACTTGCCAGCCTTTGGCACGTATAAGCTCTCGTGTTGCAAAAATGAGCGCTCGCTAAATCCAAGTACGCAAATTGCGGACACGACTACATTTGAACCCAAGCGCAGGTTAGCGTCGATCACTTCATATGCGGGCATCGAGCGATCGAACCGAATTCACTGCAACGCAAGCGCGCTTTCATTGCTTACTTTGCCGGCACGGGACCCACGGTCTGATGGGAACTAATGAGATTGGACAGTCTTTTCGGTACGGAGCCTTCCGGGTTGCGCCAGTGGACACCGCCAATCATTGTTGACCTCGTTCAGCGGTGCCGAGGAAAGCAGAGAGTTGGGACTTAGTAATAGCGCACGTACTACGTGCCTCCACCCTTTCCCCTCCTGGCTAGTCTTTCATACGGGACGTTATGGTGGTTTGCTTTATTAAATGGAACCGTCCTCAGACCACTTCACATTGGCCGTGCTTCAGGAACCGTGCAGCAACAAAACACACCAAGGCAGCACCAGGAAACAGTGAAACTGGCTTGCAATACTGCGCGTTGGTTGAGTTAGCGCCCTACAACCGACTCTGAAACCCGACCGTACCAATGACGCAGCAGTTGTCGGCAAAATCGGGCTAAAGGCCCAGGCCATGCGCGGCCACTTTCCAAGCACGCAGCAGCGTCAGACCAGAAGGGCCATGCCGCGCTCGTGTAGCATCATATCGAAGGTTACGCTCGGTGATAAAAAAAGAGGGGGGAAATGCTGTCACGTGCTGAGAATTGATTTTCGCCGCGCGTACGCAAGCAGGCGGGGCGCCGAGAGGTTGGGCGCTTGCTCAGTGTATAAATACTACGCTCTGTGCAAGCAAGCTGCGCCGCCGTCGGCCCCCATCCCCGTTTTGACCCCCCTTTCGCATCGAGTGGGCGCAGATTTTCGGTTCTTCCCGCAAGGGCGGAAGTCGTACGAATGCTGCGCACCAGTGCCAGCCAGCGGCTTGCAGCCCCTCTCTCTGAACAGGGAGAGATCGTGTGCGAGGTTGAAGGGGTGGGGAAGGGGGGCTGTAGCTGCGGGGATGGTAATGGATCAGCGACGAAATGGCCGCGGACGCCCGCAGTGTTCCCCCTCCTGTGTGTTTGAGCTTTTTCCTCGACGCGAACAAAAGAAACAGCAGCGGCTTGTGAGGGGCTGGGGTCGTGTTGGAGGCTACATAGCGAGGATGGAAGGGGGGAAAGGGGGGTCAGAAATGTGAGCGCGAGATGAAGCAAGACGTTACAGCCCTCCACCCCCCATCATGCCGTTCCGCCGCCTCGCTCCGCCGCGGCCCGGTGGTTCACCGGGGACGAGCGGCGCCCACACTCTCCGCACCCCGCGCGCGAAACGGCGGACAGGGGCTTGTTCCGCTTCTGCCCGCGGCACGCCTGTTAAGCTTGCCACACACATGCACAAAAGAGGAGGAACACACAAAGCTAACGAAAGGAGACGGAAACGCTTGTGTGTGTGTGTGTGTTATCTTTATATATTTTTTGTTGTTGTTGTTGTGGTTGTAGTTGTTGCTTTTTTTTTATATTGGCGCTCCGTGGCCATAGCTATTGCGAAGGCGTATGTGCGTGCAATGAGGGGTGCGATTTGCCACTGCACACAAGCTTTGTAATAGTTTCGTACGACTAATGCGATCTCGATAGGCCCGAAAGCCAATTAGCAATCGCCGACAGTTGCCGTTATATGAGCGTTTTTTTTTTATTGTTATTACAATTGTTACTTGCACAGATAGTGCATAAACCTTGGATGTTTTACAGGGGTGCTATATTGTGTTTAGAAATCAATTTTTTTCTACAAGGCTTGGCAGCATTAACTACAGCTATAGCAACGCACCTGGCAATAATACCCAGTAAAATATTGTTTGCGTTATCAATCTTCGTTGAGCTTTTGAGGGCCTCTCACCATCTGCCTGACACATTGTTAGCAATGTCAGAGAAAAAGAACACGAAAAGTCTCTTTCTTCGACAGTGTATACGAGCAACTCCACCTTACACTGCAATAGGCACTTGAGAGACAAAGTTTCGAATATGTAGAGTGGACTTGAGCTCAGAGATACTGCCGACTGTAGATTGCGCAGAGCGCATGTTAGGCGAAAGTGTGCGAAGTCGGCTGGAAGTATTGTCGACTGCAGGCCACGCCATTCCCATTTTCGGTGCTAGGGCTCCTTTTGTGGTAGCAGACAAACCAGCCGATAACGGCCCGTCTAAGCGCTGCAATAGATGAGCGATAAACTCTACCTCAACCCCCACCCTCCCTCGCTCTTACATTTAGATAAGTGCGTGTAAGGATGTCCTGTGCTTCAACGTGCGATAAAACGCTGAGAAAGGCTTTGCAAAAAATAAAGTCGCAGCGATATACAAAAAGTGCTTAAGGAAATAGTTCTCATGAACAGTTCGCGAATCGAGAAACAGTTACCGCACCGTAACGCAAGTTTATGCGCCTAATGTATGTGGCAGCTGTCGAAAAAGCATATGCAAGGGTGCAAGCCGTCTTATGAACAAGAAACGTGATTTTATTTTCTCCTATAGAGATGATAATCATAACTTTTACAAAAGCTTGTAAACGTGCACAGTTCAGCACGTCTTTTCTTAAGGGGCATTCGTTGACTTAAAGCCACTAGGCACCGACTTTAGCTTCTCTCGATACCTGCTTAGCAGTTTCCCTGGCCTATTAAGTTTTTAATGTGCTTGTTCCACTTGATGCACCATTGTACGGAGGTAACTTTGGCGACTGCATGTACAATGTACCTACTCGTTGTGTCGAAATAAATGCACGAAGTGCGCTGAGCTGCTAGATGTGGACTGACAAAAAAAGAAAAAAAAGAAGCGGCCTCTCGTGTTCCCAGCAAAACCGAATGGGCGGCAGTATACTCAGTAGATGTAGCATCATTCTAAACCGGTTATAGTTGCCGCATGGATTGAAATACACAGTCGATAACAGGATTCGGGATGCTTTTTCCTTTTTCTTCGACGACAGAAACAGATTAGTGTATTAAACATCGGCGTTGACAAAATATTAATTAAAATAACATGCCTATACGGACACATAGTAAGATAGACTTCAAATATAACTGTTTTACCCAGCAGGCCAGTGACGCAAATGTATATGCAGTTGACGTTTCCGTCATCCCAACGTTTGCAGAAGATCGCGCATCGATACAGTGACGATGATACTCCTGCATTAGAGCTGTCTCGTGTGCTGCGGCGCAGGGAACATCGAGCTTCTCCTGCACAAGGACTCTGTACATTAGAGTGGAGGCCGCTTATGTATACAGAACAGAGATATCTCGAATTATTGTCAATATCGACCAGCGAGAACATCTCGTTGAATTTCCACGTACAAGCACGGAAGAATCGCACGCCTATATCGAACTCCATGAGCCGGAATATTCGATATATCGATCAACGCACAGCACTGTGCCTTTCATAAGGTACGCCTTCCTCGGCACTCGCCGCCGCTGCACCGAACAACCGCGGCACACTGCAGCCTCAGCCTGTGCCTTTTTCAGCACGAACCGTTCTTTTCAATCGTGTCACGTGTGAGTACGGATTTTATCCAACTCTCGACACCATTCACCTGCAGCATGTTTATCGTAAACGTTCTTTCTGTAGGTATAAGCAAGCGTAGTTTCAAATACGTTACCCTTGAAATACTTCAGCTCAGGGCAAATCTATTGTTAAAAGCCTGCGATGCGACTAATGAAGTTTAAAAAAAAAAGAAATATTGTCATACGTATACTATGTATTGAAGGACAGTCAATGCTTTAATTTTATACGCAATGGAGATAGAAAAACACGTTTCAACTCTTCATAAGCAACATATCTTCGTCACTTAAAAAAGAGGTTCCCAATGTACGGTAATTGCGCATTGATCATTTCATATGACATATAGAACATACATTTTCATAAAGTGTTTATTTCTCGTTTCATAAATATGTTCCCGGCCGTACAGTAAAACGTATTCACCATTTCATATATTATGTATACAATATATAGGTTTAAAATAAAATAGAATTTGTTTTTTAAATATGGGAATTAATAATACCAAGTGCAGTAACAACAGTTAAATGACAACCACATCAAATGGAATCGCAAATGAAAGGTGCGCAGGAAGAACCTTGCCAAGAATAAGTTAACAAGCGAAAGTGCAAAATAAAGATTTCTAGTAGCGTTTTTTGAATTAGCTCTGGAAGAATTATGGAGAAATGTACATTTGCGGTACAATCACAGTTCTTTTGGATCCCTCGTTTACTGCTCTACCGATTTAAGTGCCAAAGCCGACCAGTGTTGTCATTCGGGAAGGTGCGTAACGACACGTGGTCGCCAGTCCCGCACAACCGCGTAAAGCGCAGGACGCTGCGGTTCTAGACGTACTGCGCCCACCGCAGAAGGTTAGAAAAACACACACGTTAGCACAGCAGAGAAGTGGCTATATCAGGCGGCTCGACTGATAACTGTGGAAGCGTCATTAAAAACACATGGAATTATTCTCCACTTCCGGCCGCGTTTTCTCTACTTCCTTTTTAAATAAAAAGATGTTGATCGACAAATATTTTCACAAACAACGCTTAAATTTGTTAATTTTCGCTTTTCCTTCCTGTTTGGCTGTTGTCTTGGCTCTTTCCCTGAGTAGATCGTTTAATTTCTCAACTCCTTGCGACTCTTGTTTCCAGTTGCCAATTTCGCGCGAAAAGTGTTGTACAACTATAGGGAAAAGCCAGACGAGGAAACGGGTGACAGTCATATTGCATATCATATTGACCGCAAATAAAGACGGGGACAGAGGGAGAGAACACATAAACAGCACGGAGGGTAACTTTCAACTGTTTTATTCACAGCAGCCCGTGGGCATATATAGGCAAATAGAACTTGCGCAGATCGCAGCAAACAAGAATACACATCAGCTTAGCATGGCAACCAATTATATAAAAAAAATCTATTTCCGATTGAAACAACCTAATGGAGGTATCGCTAACACAGTCTTGGTCTTTCTTTTTTATGTGATAAGCCTCCATCAGTTCACGTGCAGTCTCGTCGTGGCTTCTCCCCAGAATCTTTATCTCCTCAAAAATAGGTGCACAGCGACAGGCATTGCAGTGCGCAGGTAAGTGCGCCAATTCATCTTTCGTTAACTTTTGTTCATGTTCCCTGGCTCGATCATTCAGGCACCGTCCAGTCTGCCCTAAGTATACATATAGGACTTGGTCAATATGATATGCAGTAAATACCAACTAGGCCAAAGTGAAGTTCTTCTGACAGTCATATTATTTATGAGTCTAACGGTTGTTGCAGGGTCTGATGATGGACGCTGTTTCACATGATTTTATTTTGCACCTTATCTAACCTATATCACGGGTATATGGTTTCTAGGATATGCCAGCGTCGCGGCGAGCCGTCACTCGAGGAAAAAATGAAGCAGAAGGAAAAGTTAAACGCAGCTGGCGTTTTCTCCGGCCGCAATTCGTTCCACGAGCGTACACACCAGCTGACTACGAACCGAATCCCTTTCCTGGTCCCTGGATCAAACAAAGAAGGTTGAACTAACGAAGCAACAGCGATGCGCGTGATCGTTGAATAAATGGTGACAACTGAGCTAATCTAGAATTAATCGCGTGGGCACCGAATCGATGAGAAAACTGGCCTTCACACCCCAGGAGGAGCCGATAACTACCGCCATCCAAAAAGAAATTGACAATCATTCCACTCTGTGAATATGGAATCGCAGCGAGAGCTGACGACAGTCAAAGCTCTCAAACGAAAAGCGAAGTGCTTCACCTCCGCCGCCGGTCGGCCCGAAGTATAGTGCAATGCCGGGCCTACCGGCGGCAAAGGTGAAGCAGGCGTTAAGCACTCCCCACCCATGGGCCGATCCCGAAGGTAGTGAAATGCCAGGCCGACCCGCGCGGAGGTGAAGCAGGCGTACGTGGGCCCATCCCGAAGATTTCGAAGGGCGCGTTACAGGTTCCCGAGAGCACAGGGGTGTGTGCCATTGAGCTCGGACCCTTTCTGCGCTATCACCAGGATCTGCCCACACGATGATTTTTTCTGTTGGCGGACGCTGAAAAAACTACGAAAGGTTAGTCATATTCATTTAAGGCAGAAAGCTGGGCTAGTTGATTGATGGTTACTCGTATAAGGGGACATTGCACTAGCGCATAAAAAAAGGACACGGACAAGAACATGAAAGAGACACACCAAACACTAGACATGAACTGGCTTTATTCTCAGGAGGACACAAATATATAGGCAAATATACGCGTGTCCAATGGCGCATGCCCAATGGCACCCTAATGTGCAAGAATTTTATTTCCTTTGCTGTCAAAGATAAGTTTGGTTTGCTGACGCAGGCCTGTTTTTCCAGATGGATAAGGAAGGCCTCGAGTATTTCACGCTCTCTCTGATCTACATGTGCTAGAAGTAATCACCTGAGTCTTCTCAAAGACCGGCATGCATTCATTCTCACAGCGCTTGCAATGTGCCGCCAAGTGCCCAGATCCCGATGGTGCCTCGACAAGCAGCTTGCGCTCCATTAGACGAACGTTGATACACCGGTCAGGTTGGTCGATGTAGCAACTTCCGCATTTTCATACAGGGTTCATGAAAGTGTACATATACAGGCAGTTCGCCTGACAAAGGCAGGGTTCCTCAGTGGCTGAATGCCTGACAAAAGTGGTCAAAGCTGGTGATCAGGCGTTGACGATTGAGCGACAAGCTCATGAGCGGGCTAGATGCGTGGCACTGCCCTATATTCACCAGCTGACACACCGCCTTAAAAAGGTGGCGGAGAAAGGCAATGTCCCCTCGGGTCCCTTCCTGGATACGTGTCTGTGTTTCACGTAACATGAACCAAAGATTTATAAAAAGTGGTGAAGTGCAACTGAATGAAACTAACGACATATTGTTAGCCGTCACGTGGCGCTCCTTAGTATATTTCTTATATTGCGCTTAATTAGTTAACTAAGATCAATTATGCAAAAATTTTAATATTCACTTTAGGGCCAAGTGTGTTTCGTTACGTTGTAGAGGGCATTCCAAAACGACCGATCTAATTCTTTTACGGCGTTTAAAGAAAGCCCGCGAAATATGGAATAAAACCACGTCACTGCGCTCGTGCGCTACCGTATTGCAGCGCTCTCAACCGCACTTCGCGCGAAAGAACCGTGCGCGCGGACAGTATATACGAAGTGAGCGGTGGCGGCTCTAGGCATCGGCTTTACAGTGCGTCAGCGTCTTCGACTGTGGCACATAGAATTGTGGCACACGGAAAGAAAGCGCTGCCGTCTCTGATAGGCTCGACATACGTTTGGGAGTGCTGCAGTAGGATAGCGCACGAGCGCAGTCACGTGGCTTTATTTTGTATTTCGCGGGCTTTCTTTAAACGCCGGAAAAAATCACCACGCAGCAGGTAGGTTGCCACAAAAAATTGAACCGGTCGTTTTGGAATGCCCTCTACAACGTAACGAAATGCACTTGGCCCTAAACGAATACAAAATTTTCTTTTTGCATCATTGATCATAGTTAACTATTCAAGCGCAATATAAAAAAAAATACCATAAGGAGTGCCACCTAACGGCAAACCTTGTGCCATTGCTTTGATTCAGTTGCGGTTTACCACTTTTTCTAAATCCTTGGCTCATGTTACGTGAAACACCCTGCATATAGCCGTATACGTCCATAACAGTGCACGGATTGTAACGGTGAGCGCCTGTGTATTTTGCACAAATACTAGGTCATCTGCGGACTTTAGCAAAATATATTGTGAACGCTTCCATGTGCTAGTGAGCAATATATGTTTCTTAGTTATTGTTGCAAATGGGTCGCAAGCCCCAAGGGTAGCGTTGGCCTGGCGGCCTGGGGCACAGCTGGAAGCGTCCGAAGGTCCGGGCAAAGGATGAGTCAACTGCTAACAGAACAACTTGTTTATTTTAGCATCGCAAAAGAGCGGCCGGTCAGGTAGGCCGAAGTGGAGAGACGGGAGAGCACGTTACTCGACGGAAGAATTCGAAGCCTCTCTCGGCGTCCGGGGGCAGCTGCTTTTATACTCTCGGAGTCGAGGGCAAGAAGGAACGGCTCGGGATGAGGCGCACGTGACGGCGGCGCACGGACACGTTGAGACGAGAAGTGACGCATCCGCCGGGCCGGCGCCGGTAAGACCTCCTCGCTTCACAGTTGGGGAGCTCCTCTCCCCGGCTGCCGCGCTTTGACAAGCGTGGGCACCAACATGTACACACACACACACACACACACACACACACACACGAAGACACGTGGCACTGAAACATGCCTGGACGCGCTTGGCAGGAAGCGTTGCAGCAGCGCTGAACGGGCCAAAATGTCCGCCGCTTTGAACGAAGCCCCGGCGTCAATTGCATCCGCGCCGGCTATACCGCGCGTCGGAGGCGAAACGTAACATTATGCATCATCTCAAGACAACGATTATGGCAGACATAATTTTGTAACGCCGTCGTCAGTGTTTGTGCATTGACAAAATAAGATACCCCTACCCCCTTACAAGGCGTAACCTACAAAATATGCCATTTACACACCATTGAACGCCTTAAATGCGCAGTACGGGTGTCTGCGCGAGTTATGCACTGTGTAAAAACTACCATGCAGCAATATGGGTGCGTCAAAGGCGTTCTATTCTTAAGGGCTTAAAAAGGTCCATGGTGTATACGCAAGCTGCAAATATTTCCAGTTCTAATCAAGGATATTTGAGAGAGAAATAACTTTGAAATTGGGATCCTCTCTCATGCCTCAACATCGCTCCATAGTACGTCTTTACTGCATCACATTGCCCAATGTAGCCAAAATTCGGGAAAACAAATTCTTTACGACTCCCATGCCTTATTGTTTGGAGCGTTAAATTAAGGCCCTCACGCGATATGTAACTGTTATATAGTCACCTTCTCGTCCTTATATTTTCACCCTTCGAAAACGAAACTTTGCCCACAACAACCACAGCGCGATCGAACTCGATCGTTTCCCGGCGGCAGTAGAACGTATTAAGAGTGTCTGCAAATTTGTTACCTTTTACAGATTACATGTGCTGTGGATGGCAGTAGCAACGCTGGTAGTGACATTTAGTGACTCTTTTTTAAATGCGAGGGTTAATGCCTCAGGCGATATGGGATGCGGGCAAATAACGATGATTAATTGAATGAAAGAAGATTTGCAGATCTAATATAGTCCAGGAGGGTTTGATAATGTGGTCCCTGCGTCCAAACAATGGAATGGCTAGGATTATGCGGCAAAAGTCCCGTTGCTGCGAGGTGCCGGAGCCTCGTCAGTTTGTTCAACTCAATTGAAATGGTAGTGTGCTTGCTTGAGTGTTCTCATCGATGAAACGTCAAAGGGCCGCAAGACGCTCGCGGACCGCATCCGACAAGGTTTTCCACCCAGAATATGCCTGAATAACAATACTTGCGTTCACGGGCAGCAAGGTCGGTATAACGTAAAGCTATTCCAATCTGTTTTTATTCCAAAGCGGCCCTTAGTACTTCCTGATATATAGGGCAAAATGGCTCGGGCTCTGCCCATATGAGCGTGGCACCCACCTGTATGTACTGGGCCCCGAGTACGAGTACAAACTTAGTTAATCCAAGTTGCGCGGCCGTAACCCTGCCCCCACTTTTGCGCGCGTCTGCAAACAAGTCGCGCTCTGATGTCAGCTGACTGATCGCCTACTGGAGACTTCCGATTACATTTGACGAAACTCACGCTGCAACGACAGTCAGTCTACGATTGCGGGCAACAGGCGTTCAAAGCGCAAGAGCAGACGACGCTCCTACGCGAACTGCGCGCTTTGCCATATAGAGGTACAGGAACAAAACGCTCCGAAGTCATGCGGCACAATATTTTTAGCCACCTTGGTTGCGTAGTTCTCACGAGACTTTCCAGATAGTTATCAGAGGGTGGGGAAGGAAATGGGCTTAAAATGGCACAAAAAATTACAAAAACAGAATTCTCGATGTTTAGAAATTGCTTTTCTGGTCACATCACTGGAGTTGAAAGCCACACCCCTCTATAGAAGACACAAACATCTGAAAATCATTGTGGGCCAAATGAAGTATTTAAAACCATGTGGACATATTAAATGTGTGGGTTTCAGTCAAGAGAGGTGCTTTCGTGCACATTTATATTTGACAGGCCCTAGGCCTAGTTTAGCCGACAGTGACGCTTCCTAACAGGGCATCTTAAGGGAGCACTAAAGAGAAAAATGATTTCACCTGTATTAGAAAATTGCCCTTCTACGATACCAAACACGCCGCTCTTACCGCGAGAAGAGGCTTGTTATAGGGCAGAAACGGTGCAAGAAGGAAAGACCCGTGGCGCCGCCGCCGGGAAGTTCCCGCACCATATCGCAGTTACATGAATTTTGACAGCACCTGTTAGGGCTTAGTTAATTCATCGGTAAAAATTAACTACATCGTGTTCGCAGCAAGATTTGAACATGGCAAGTTTCAGGAACGCTTACTGAGTTAGGTAAACGAGTCAACGCGGCCCAAACATGAAAACAACAACTTTGAAATCTGTGATGTCATACCGATGTTCAGTGCTCAGCGATTGAAATGTGATAGACAGTATGGCGTCTGGTGATTTTTGCGGCATCAATGAGTGCTGGGTGATCGCTGAGGGGGTCCAATTGCGTCATGGTGCATCGAAATGACTCGATTTCGTGTGGCACAAGAGTGCGTCAGCTAAATGTCCCCAGCGTCCAACGGTGGCGCAAAAAAGTGCTGGCCGCCATGCTGTTTGGGTATTGCGTTTCAATCACTGAGCACTCTACATGTGCTGAGGTTCTGGCGCAAAATTGAATTCTCATTTTTTTCTTCTAATAATCAACCTAATATTGCAAAAGTAACAAAACAAAATTTTACAGTGAAGCTGTATATGGCTAGGCCATTTCCGTCGTCCGTGAACAACCCCTAAACTAGCTTGTTGGCACCTCTCTGCACAACTGCATGAATGCACTCGTGCCATTGCTCATGTGTTCGTCATCTCCTTCCACAGCTGGCTCCATTGCCGCTCATTGGGTATGAGCCATTCATAGGCAAGAGGACACTATCGTCAATCATCATCAGCAATGGTTCAAGCAGTATTCTTCCACAGCTGGCTCCGTCGTTGCTCATCATTCCAGGGTAGAATTTAATTTTTCTTCTATCGTAGTAATGGCGAGGGCGCGTTAATTTTTTTTTTAATTTACGGTGATATGAACCATTGCTTAAGGGGGCATGAGTCACTCATGGTCTTATATGACAGATGCATTTAATAACAGAGGTGATATGAAAATGTGTGTGCATACCTATCGTCACGATGACCACCAATCAGAAAAATATATATGTCCATACCTTTGTTCGAAATTCTATGTCAGCTCTGTGTCATGTGCCAAACAGCTTCGCTGGTCATCCACCTTCACAGAGTGGAATGGTTCACGACATTTTTAAAGATACTTTAGTCTTAACTGAATTTTTTCTTTGGCATCCTTTTAAAGCCTCAGTTGGTGTATTGCTCTTAAATATGCTGAATTGCAAACTTTCCCACATCTAACATTTCCATACAGTGTATCTTGCAACACTTCGTTGATCCAAGTGCACTTATAACTGCTTGCTCATGTTAAATAGACCTCCCAGAGACAACCAAACTCTGAACGAGCGCAAGTCTGCGTTTATGCAGAAAGTTTGCCTCACGAACTTTGTTCATTTTTTGCCACATTTCTTTGCATTGGAAAACCAAAAATTATTCTTTCCAAAATGTATCAGAAACATAGGCCAAACAAAATGTTCTTATCTGCTCACATTAAATAAAAATTTGAGTTATCCAAGTATGAATTACTTTTTGAATGCACTTTCTTCTTGGTGTTTGGCGTCACATTTAACATTACCTACATCCCATTTTTGAGTGTCTGGCAGCCCAAGACCATTGACGATCTTATTTTAGTTTGCTGTATCATTCACCAATACCTTCAACTTGTGGGCTCTAAGTACTCCCGCAAGAATGCAAATAAGGCATGAGACAATGCTGCCAACTTAAAATAGCTTTATTTTCAAATGAACAATACCCCACTTTAAATGGCACTGATTTCAACAAGTACAGTCTTTTGACAGGTATCAACTACAATTCTGCATACTTTGGCATCTGTAAACATGAACAAACAAGATGCTGCAATAACTTGACCAGTATAAACTGTACTAGGCAAGAAAAATAAACAGAAAAAAAAAAAGGTGACTGGTTGCCGCATTATCTGGAGTCCTTGCAGATGTTGGACAGCACACACAGAGCATTCAGCAGATCGCTTACCGACACAGAACCAAACAAGAGTGGATAGTCTGCAGAAGGCAAATGACAGTGCAACAGTAAAAAAAGTCAAGCAGGGCCCAGTGGCCCTTTGAAGTTGTGTTGGCCAGTTTGCCTACACTGGAAAATAAATTGACAAACATCCATTATGCTGATGATGGAGCTTCGTTTAGCTTAAACGATGTTATATATATGACACATGAACAATGTCTTACTTCAATTCTATGCAATATTTTATGCAATCTTTTGAAAATAAAGCCCTTGAAACAATGTGCTGGTTTCCTGGACAGCTGGTAAAACATGTGACAGTGATACGCTGTTCAATGCAGCTTGCATTCAATCAAACTATCTGTCGGCTGGGATTAAAATGCAATGGGCAACAACCCTGATAAAAAAAAAGTAACCCAAATCGCAATGAACTTGAAATTTTGCTATATGACATGAACGTCAGCAGCCACAATAGCTTTTTTGTTTGTTTTCCAAGTAACACAAGAAATTTTAGTTCACACTACCAAACTTTTATCAAAAAGTCCCTTTGACAGCTTGCTAATCTTAGCAAAGCAAGAAATATAAATGGCAGGGAAACTGTGTCAGGATATTACTGAAAAACAATAAGATAACAATGCAAGAGCTTATTCCAGCAAATGAAGCAAGTTCGCTTGAGCATTTCATATGCTAAACCATGAGCCAGCACAGACAGCCTGCCTAACTGCCGTGCTATGTGCGCATAAAGTGCGCAAAATAGGAGACACTGTAAAAAGCAAGCTCACTGCCAAGCTTACTGTCTAAGCCAGTACCATCATGCCAAATCAATGACCAGCCCAAACTGCACTGCTGACTGCTTCGACAAATGTGTATTCAGCCTCCAACCACCTGAGAAACAGCTTTTGTCTGCTGCACCAGCTACTTGGCTGAGAATGGCATTGAATTTCTAGGGTGACCAGCCAAACTTTTCGTCAGCACCTCTGCTGATGCCTCACCAGAAGCTACCACGGCGATCTCGTTGTGATGTAAAACTCGTTGCTTAGGATTCCTGTACTTGCTGCAAATGAAAGCGGTGTGCCCGCAGGGTTGGTCAATGGGCCCATTTCTCGCCTCCAAGGGGATCCACTGTCAATCAATGTATAAGGTGCTCAGGGGTCATTCTTCAAGGTCTCTCATCCAGGTTGTGTTCTGGGCACACTCACTGTCAGCCACTTGGTGGTGAATGCTTCCACATCCTCCATGTTGATGCCTGCATTGGGAAGCGGCAGGGGTCTCAAACACCTGGACTACACCTTAGGCACCTACAGCCATAGGCAAGTCCTCATATTCCTCTCAATATGCCACACAGTGCATGAGGACTGGTGACTGATGCAAGTTTGAGACCTTTGACTCAATGCAACTTAGCCTTAGGTTACCTAAGTACAGAGTGACGGGTATGTAACATGAGAATGGTGAAAGTCAACACACCAAAAAAGTAAACACCACTACACAGAACCAAACAACTTCAAGAATCCCCATTAGGAATAGATGAAAACAGCATTGTCATTAGGAACAAATGAAAAGCAGTGCATACACTAACGCACTGCAACGACCATCTAATATAATTTTTTTGAGGAAGGCATGAAGGCGCAAGGACACGAGCCTCAACTTTAACGATGGCATCAGCAAAACTGAATTCAAAGTACATTGCCTGCACTTGAGCACAGGAGTGAAAAAAAGTGCACAATTTTATTACCACTGAAGGGTTCGTCAAACCTTGGTACATACTTATTACATTAAGATCACAGTGGCCAGTCCCTCTGATAATACACCATGTGCTTCAAATGCAGAGAGCCAAGGGCAAAGGTAGCAACTGCGAGGCTACAAGGCTAGCAGGTAAAGTCACACTAACTTTTACAGTGGTGAGCAACATATACTTGAAATGGGGCATAACCAGTTGCGATGCTTGCCTGCAGAGTGTGCGAGTGCAGTTGCATTGGGAGGTAGGCCGCCTGCAGCCCCAGGTGGTCCAGAGCAGACTAGCAATGTGACCATGGGCCGGTCAGCTGGGTGTCCGCCCCTGGGGCACTGCCGCTCCAGGTGGTGGCAGCACTCGAGGATCTGGAAGAGCTCCCTGCAGCAACCACACATAAGAGTGTTGTCAGCTTCCTTACGCTATAACTCTCGTCAGCACATGGCAGTTGACTGTGTTGTTGCCCGATGGCATTTAATGCCCCCAAAGATATACACGGGCTAAAGGAAATGGTATGGTGGAGGACAGTTTATTAATACTTGCTATTCGGCTAGTAGGTTTATTTCATGGATAGCATAACCCCTGGTGCAAACTAAGCACAAACAAGGAAGATGCACAGGGTAGGTACATCTGTCTGTGTACCAGTTTTCTCCATATTTTTCGCGTGTGTCTAGTTTGCACCAAAGACTACTTACCCATGGAGTGGAGTACCTTGGGTTACTTTGAATCACTTATGATCTTTTTAACCCTTTCATTGCCTCTCCTGACTATACACGTTTTGTGGTTTCAATGCATTACCTGCCTCTCCAGAAGCAACTTGTGTGGTAAAGAACATTGCATACCTATTGTGCCATCTCTGGAGCGCTCATAAAAATACACAAAACTTGTAAGTCAAATTTCTGGCGGAAGGTAGAGCATATATCTAGGGGCTTTGTTGCTCTTTCTTCACAGGGCAACCTGGTGTGGCAAGTCAGATTGCATTATGACAGACAAAGGAATTTATTCATTGAATTCACAATTGGGAGAAAGCGACGACATAGAGCCTGCTTCCATGCAATAGCAGATCTGAAGGGCAAGGGTGGGGGGGAGCAAAGCTGAACAGCAAGTTGCAGAAATGAGGGACTGTTGAGTTGTAGGCATTTATCAAAACTTTACATGGACAATTCCCTCTCCCGCAGTTGCCCATTTTAATGACATGCTCAATTTCAATTAGAAAGGAATATGCTGGTGGCAAACACATGAGAGTTGATAAGCTAAAGTGAAGTTTGCCATCTCGTGCCATTATCGTATATTGCCAAATCACTACAGGTGATAAAGGCTGAAAGAGTGCTGTATCTGTCTTCCTTTCTTGTCTGTTCCTTCAAAATTATTAGAAATTAGTGATCTGAGTGATCGGTAATGAAGATTTCGGTAAGGAGTGGCAGACATCGGCTTCAAGGCAGCTGCTCCCTTCTTGTAGGTAGGCAGCTTACTAGATCACTCGACACAGAGAACGAATTCATTCCTAGGACCTCTGGAATGAACCAACTGCCATAGCCTCGCTATCCTTCAGGCTTGGCTCATTTTCCTGTCTTGTGTCCTTAAATATAAAAACGACCTTGACAAAACGACATTTCAGTTGTACTGAAGGTGTCAGAAAAAGCAGAGACAACCCAAATCAACAGTTTCTCGGCAAACAATTTCAAAGCCTAACTTATTCATGGGCCCGGGTTGCGAGAGACAGTGCACAGAAAAGAGTGTGTACTTTATGACAAATATCTTCCTCGGTACATTTTTCTGTTTTCCTTATACCAGCTGCAGTCGTCGTATTTCTTTTTCAGACACAATACTGTTATTGCCACTACAGCCCACAGGCAATTTGTTTGCAGCTGTAGAGCACACCATACGCCTCCGCTATGGTCATAATGCCCAGGAATATAGAAGCTAACTTGGGGTACACACCAGGCCTCCTTCTCCTTGCGTTTTGGATACTTCATGGGAGACAGTGAGAGGCGTTCATGGCTCTTTTGAGAACGCACGTACCTGCAAAGACATGGTAAGTATTATGCACAGACAAAAACAACTTTGCACTAAAGCCACTACGAGCGTTCACTACAAGCCAAACCAACTTTAAAGAGCCATAGTCCATCAGTTCCTGCACTGCAAACTAATTTCACATTCAGTAATTAGTGCATGCGGCAGATATTAAGCCATAATTAGGGATTATATCTACTTTTTTTAGAAGCAGTAATGAGTGGTATAGCACAAAAACAGCTGACCTTATTACTGCTTGGTGTGTAGTATGCCTCTACCATCAGATTAAACAGAGTAGAGAAATACCATAAAAAGAAGAATAATGTGATGGGAAAAGCAACAGAAAGATATTGCTTTACGAAAACTTGCCTAACAGCATTAAAAGCGCCTACCTGACTTACCTGTCCAGCTGATACTTGGCCAACCTGATGTTTCTCAGAATAGTTCTTTCTTATATACACGTATCAGAAGAAAGGAAACCGAGGGGCCTGACTTATTTGTCATATCATAAGAAACCAACAAACAATGACACCAAGGACAGCATAGGTGAAATTTCTTGTAGTTGTTAACTGAATTAAAGAAATTATAAACAAATGGAAATGAAAGTGGATGAAAAGACAACTGGCTGCAAGTGGGATATGAACCCACATCTTTGCATTACAGCTGTTTTTTTTCATCCACTTTCATTTCCATGTAGTTATCGTTTATTTAATTCAATTAAGACCTACAAGTGATTTCCCTATGCTGTCCTTGGCGTCATTGTTCGTTGGCTTCTTATTATATGACCACACAGATACAGACACACACAAAGTAAAGCAGGTACAACAATTGCCATTTTCTTCTCTATTTAAGTGGACTGCTCTCCATGCCTGTAATGATTCCTATCTGCAGTCCTTGCTACAAATTTGGCTAAGTCTTTCAGCATACAAGCACTGCTTTCTAGTATTTTCCCAGCAATTTTGCAGAGTAAAGATGCTGCTACAAATGCTGCATACCTGCTTCCTCTGCGCAACTCCCCTTCCAGCCAGCGGATTGACTCACGGGCTCCAACGCTTTCCCGTTTCAGCAGGTCCAGACTTGAGATCACTGTAGGTAGACAAGAAGCTTGTTTCTCTCAATACCAGAAAAGAAGGCCTTGAGAAATCAGATTCTGCTAGCAGCAAAGTGCTCGTGCACTATGGCTCCAATATTGACCTGTGATTATGAGCGATATGCAGTCCTTGCTATTGCACCAACCAAAGCCTCCATGAGTGATTCACCCCTACACTCAAATGCAGCAAAATATATTGCATTGCCTCTATATATACATAGAAGAAAACATGTTGTAACGAGTAAATTAAATGATGAAACAGTCCTCCCTGGAGGGCAGACAATCACAACCAAATGTGTTTATGCAATGAATTGAGCCAAGCTACCCCCAACATCGCTTGCCATGATTGGGCAATGGCTTGAGGCCGCCTTGCGAGTCAAAACGGTCATGCCTGCAGTCTATATTTTTTCTCCTAATTGCATTGATCAGCGTTAGCGTGCACTTTAGATCTGCCATCGAGTGCGACTCATCTTTGCGACACTGTCATTAATTCCGCCCTTCATATGACCACCCCTTCCATGTAATGCCCCCTTCGGGACCCTTGAAGTATAAACAGATATAAAAAAGTTCAAAAGAAAGGTTAAACTGACCATGTGATGGCACAACAAGCACAAAGCGCCGGGAGGCCACCAGGCGTCGCAGGTGGACCAGGCGTGTGGAGAGCACCTGTGTGTGTGGCACCAGGAAGGGCGGTGGTGCGGCCTGCCTGCCTGCCTGGCCCAGCTGTCCCTCCAGGTCCCGCACCTCCTGCTCCAGCCACAGGTGGGCCATGCTGCGCATCACCCGCTTGCGCTCCTCATCACCCCCTCCTCCCTCGCCACTCATGAGGAAGACATCCTGCACACAGAGTGGTGCACCACATGCATGCGAGCCATCAACAATCCAGCACAAGCAACTACGCAGTTGGCACAAAAGCTACGTCCCCTTCAGTCACGGCATACACATTGTGTTCTTGCCAGTTCAGCTGAGCAGTTTCAAAAAAAGGAAACTACAGACATTGACTTGTGGGTCAACTGAACTCTCTCCTTGCCCATGCGACTCCATTTCACTCCTGAGCATTGCTATACATGACCATTTTATCTAAGGCACCAGCATGTTCAATGTGCCATGTTCCATCAGCAATGGTGAAAGAACAGTTTTCCCTTTCTAGTTTCCTTGTCATACCCGAAGCCAATAATACACTTTAATGGGACACTAAAGGCTAATATTAAGTCAAGCTAAAGTGATAGATTATTGCTCAAAAACAACTACGGCATCAATATTATCGATAACAGAGCTTTATAAAGTGAGAAACTTAGGTAAATACAGGACACAATTTGAGATACTACTGGGACATTCTAGTACCAGCCCGATGATGTAGCACCTCACTATAACAGTGTCACAAGTACTCAACCATTCATATAAAAAAGATTATTGCATTGCACTATAAGACGGAAGAAAATGCTACTTGTCCAATTCTATACAATTCTTGGAAGAAATAATTCATAACAGACGTTAACCTTGACAACGTGGGTGGTCATAAGGTTTCATTTTCACTTGACCCCGCATCGTGCATGCTCTCTCACACTTGGGTAGATTTGGTACGACATACTTGCTGCACTCATTTTGCTGGCTTGTGAAGCTCATATTAGCTGCAAGCAGCAGAAAATGCTGCGTCCAGGTGATGTCTTGGCTCCGTTTCTGGCTGTGTATTCGCGCTTTAGGCAAAAAATCGTATCACCGGCTCTTGGGCGCCGTTTTACTCAGCAATGGCAGTAAAGGGCACTCATGATGTCTGCAGCATCACACTGTCTCACTCGTAGACGGTAGTTTGAATTGTCCTACAGGAATGCGGCCCCTTCAGTTGTGATTTTCACTGCAACTAAATCTGTTCTTGGCAAGAAACAAGTGCTGCGAGGTTTCTGTAACGTTATTTTAATAGTCCCCATTGACGTAATATTTAACTTCTAGTGTCCCTTTAAGCCAGTGATCCAAATAATCTAATGAAAAAATTCAACATGACTGACTAAACAGTAAGAAGAGATTTACGAGGGCTCTCTAGGAAATGCACAAATCATCAACCTGCTACCTTGACTTTCTCTCAGTTGAGTCTGCAGTACTTTGGAACAAAACTAAGCAACTTTGACACACTTATCTACAGTCCATCATATAATTTGCGATTGAAAGGGATATACTGTTTTCACGATGATGGCTCTGCTGCAAAAATAATATAGATCATTGTCTAAGCAGACTGCACAGCAGCTATGGTCTGCCAAATGACACATTTCCCCAGTGACTTCTTTGTTGCACATTTTAATACAAGAGAAAATGAAAGAAAGAACGAACAGGGCCTTTGGAAGTGTTTTGTAATGCATTTGTTTAAATATTTAATTTTTTAGAAAATTCACAACATACTTTGAACTTTACTGCTGCTTTCTTACTGCACAAAGATAACCCTGTAATGCCAAGTGTGATGCTATGCTGAGTTTGATACCTCAAAATTCTGATTTAAGAGTGAGCTTTAGCTTGGAGGCTCCTATCTAAATACATGGCAACGCAGAAATAGTTTTTTTCTCGGCAGCCACTGCACCTAATTTGATGAGACTTGATTACCACTTTGATAATGATGTCACTGCTGCAAGAGGATTTTTCATTTAGGCCGTCAGTTTTTTAATAAAAATTGTATAAAATTTCAGAAAATGAAACTGTCAAGTTTACATTTAACTCAGCAATGAAATCCAATATGACAATTCTATAAACTGCACATAATACATCTACAGTGAACAAAACTGATGTATTATACAGTACTCTGAAGCATACTAATTTGTGAGTACAACTTTTGCAAAACCCTCATAAACTTTATAACAAATTCGTAAAAGCTGTAAGTTCAATATAAAATTTGCTTTAGATACTCTAACTGATGCAGTTTACAGAACTAAGATATCTGTTTTTGGTGCAGCGTTACAGATTTGTGAACTTCGTACCTCTGCTTATTTTATTTACTTGCTGATTTTCGGCACTTTTTATTTTTTAGCTGAAGCCCCAAATTAAAATGTTCCTACCTACTGTCACTAGAATTTAACTTTCTCTCTCAGATGCAATAAATTTCCTTTAAATCGGTCCAACAGTTCTCATAAAAGCGTGTATGCGTTTCACATGTATTTGAATAGGGAAATCTCAGTTGCCCCGAGCTAAAGCTTCCTCTCATGTAAGAGGAACTGAATGCAAAGTCCATAGTAGCATTTTTTACATGCTGGAGCGAAGTTTCCAGCTGTGGATAGTTCAGTAAACAAATTACTGATTCATATACTACTTAAGTTCGACTAAGGTAACATTTTCTTTCTTTTTTTGCACAAGTATACTCTTCAAAGCCAGCTATAAGGTATGTGCTGTGGATTTCTGGCCCTGTGACATTATTTCTTTTCTTTTTCTTACTACATATATTTTTAATATTGTTTCTGGTATGCAAAAAAATAACAAAAAAATAAAATAAAGAGTAGCCGTCACCATTACAGGGTAACTACATCTCTATATTTTCATTTCAACAAAACAAAAAGAGAACAGACTGTTCCATTTTTCTTAATGTGAAAATGTGTTTGAACATTACAGGGATAAAGTGTGATGGCAAAGACCACCACCACCATGGTGCTGATAGAAACTGTATGCACATAGTGTGCCAAAGTAGCCCTCAGGCAGGCAAAATAATCCACACTTTCCAAACACCACACAACAAACAATCCGACACTAAGGGGCTTGCACTTTGCCATTAGACATTAGGGTAAAATTAAGCAAAACCTGGAGCTTTGGAGTGATTAAGAATTATTAGCAGTGGCTGGATGGCTTCTGCCTGTTGTAGCAACTTTTTTTTGTCAAGTGCCGCTCTATTGAAATTGATCTGCAGCGCATGCCTGCAATGAAGATTGTGCTCCAACGGTTGCAAACTACAACTGTAGGCGCTGGAAAGCTGTACGTACATAGGAAAAAAATAATGGAAAGCGACAATATTCACCAGGCCAGGTTTTATAGACCGTTTTTTTCGTAGGCGCCGCCATATTGTGAAAGCAGTGGCGCCGCCTATGAGCAGCGCCATACTGGCTTGGGTGAAAGCGGACTTTTGCACGGCAGGCACACGCTCGACGGTAGGTTCTGGCGTTTGTTTTCGTGGTCATGCGGTCTGTTTAGTATGACGTGCGTTTTCTAGGTGGTAAACGGTTCTGTGAGATGTGCTGAAGTGGTTTAAGGCATCATGGCCGGAATTTCTGCTGGCGTTGAGGTGGACGGAACACACAGCGCGATGTGCGCGCGCATATTTAAGCCTACAATCAGCCTCGGAGATCAATTGTGTATTTCTGAATGTTCCAATCACTAATGTGACATTATTGCAGTATTATCCTCTATTTCTAAGCTGCGGTTTAGGAGCCACGAAACATACCCGACGATCGTAACAGCGTGGGTACCGTTCTGCTACGATAGGAGCTGTGATGTTATACTTTGACAAGCGTTCAAACTATTCGCTGCAGGTTACACCGCGTGACCACTTGGTTCGATGGATGAGGTTTTCGCCCCTGAATAAAATAGTTTTGGCAAGTAATAACAGCATACCTTACAGTCTGAATTAAGCTTGTCCAGCAAAGGGACTGTTTAAGAACTGCGCGAGGGTCCTAAGCAGTGGTAGGTGCTGGATTACAGATTTGTTCTATATACCGCATGTTCCAAGCATACGACATCAGCGGTTATATATTTATAAATGTTGTGCGATGTGACTACGCAAGGTCGTATTGCGGCGTTAGCCCGTTTTCTCTTGCTTTTTCGAGAAAGAGGATGAAAACCGAATTTTTTTTTCGGTTGTGTTTGTTCCGTTCTCTACGGTGCACTCACACGTATTACTGAAATTTTGTCCTCAAAAATAGGCATCATATTCTTTTTATGCAATCCCTCTCATATATTATGACTGTATACAGGCCAAAAAGGCAATGCCGAATAGCACAGCTTACATATTTATCATGCTGGTTCACCAACCGCAGTGATCGCTGTGTTGAGCAGCGCCAACGGCCTCATGCAGCAAGGCTAGCGTAGACATATGGTAATTTGAAGCCTACTAGACTTGAAATGCGTGAGAATGATGCCGGTGCATCACAAATATTTGATAGCGCCTGCCGATTGGATGTTTCGTGGCTGCCTTAGGTTGGCCGTGCACGAGCATGCACTCTTAAGCTTTATGTTTTACTCCCTACACCAAGCGATCAGATAGTGAGCAGATTTACCATTTCATGCTGCTAATACAGAAGCACTGGTTTTCTTCGTTGAATTAAAACTGATATAAGCAAAATAGTTCACAACACATACACACACCGCGACTGATAATAGAGAGTTTTAGAATAGGGGCCCCAAACGTTTTGGGGCCCCAAAGAAATAGCGTCGAAGCCACTGCACATGCGCGAGACGCAAACTGCGTTTGGGTTTTGCGTTGGGAACATTATTTCACCGATTTAGCGGTAGTCCAAATAGCGTCCCCAAAAGCTTTGCGTCATCAAACATGGCGGCACCCATCGAAGCGACGGCTCTAACCTAGCACAAAACTGGGTTCGATTCATGGTAATACGTGAAGTTCGCAAGCTAGGAGAAGTGACTGTGGTTATCGCTTTCTCTCAACTAGCGTGTGTTATGAAGATTGATTCATTAGACGCCGCTGATTCCGAGTTCGATTGTGGATGTTATAGCATGTAGGCCTAACACGGCTAAGCTTGGCTGGTGAAGGCATAGAGTTTCCTACAAAAATTACTAGAGGGAACTCTGGCGCTGCAGTCGTTGTCCTACCATGGGAATGATGGGAAGTACATGGATTTGTCTGATCTTCGTGCTTGTGGATTCAGATGTTCTTGTGGCTTTGTATATTATGCTATATAAATCTTATTGTCATATATTTCAGCGCAATATATATTCTTCGAAGTGCAGAAGACGCCAGGAACGCGTACAATTGCTATTAATTGCGACGACTGAGCTTGTCCAGGTGGCCAAATCGAAACGCGCCAAGCGTCTCAAGGCACTGGCATGTCCGCAATAAATTCACAAGGGCGTTTCATTCGCTTGTCGATACATGCATCCGTGGCTTAATGGTTTCAATATCAGGCTTCTGCGCTAGAGTCCCTGTGTTGGAATCCTGCCGTCGAGCAATTTTAATGATGTTTATTTACTTATTTAGTGCACAATACACTGTTGAAAATGACGAGTTTACAAAGTCACAAAGCTGTTTGAAGCCAAAAGGACGAAGTTTAGGCAAATCCATGTATTTCCCATAATTCCCATGCTGGGACAACCGCTCCCATTGCAGCTCCCGTAGACACTAGCGCCAGAGTTCCCTCTAGTAATTTATGTAGGAAACTATGGGTGAAGGCACGTAAAGTTGCTTTGCTCAAAACTAAGCGCAACTAATTGTTTGCTGCTTACAGAATAACCTCTAAATTGTAATTAAACGCGAATACACGCAAGTCAAAATTACTATTCCTATCATAAAATGGTATTCTTTATTTCTAATAGCTTTTCTTTGACGCCGTAGAGGCGCTGTCAACGCAAGACGCTATCCGCAAACGCAAAGCCCTATTCTAAAACTCTTCACTCCTGCGTGCCCTAACGCTAACACCCGCAAAGCTCTTTGGGGCCCCTATTCTAAAACTCTCTAATGTGCATACACCGCGGCTGATAAAGCGCGTCACATTTTTGCGCCCCGAAGAGATCTTTCCGCCTACTGTAGTTACCGATGCACCGAAAGGCTTCCCTGACGACCTTATATGAACGGACATGGCGTAAATTTCACAAAGTACCATCTAATACATCTCGAAATCATTCCGCAGCACGCGACAGCAATACTTTCAAGCTGCGCCGCGCTGGTCGCGCCGGATCGCCCAAGCCAGAGAGTAGGAAAGGCTCTCCGCGCGCCCTATCCTCCTCGCCCGATGAAAAGGTCTATACTCTCTATGCTAGTATCACAAGTGTTTCTTGCAACATATATGCACCTAAGAGCTGCTGGGCTGCGCTGAAAAAAAAAAAAAAAAAAAAAAAAAAAAAACACTTCCAAAACATTTATATTCCAGAATTTGCCTAAGTTTGTGAACAGCTTCATTGTAAGCCCTGAGGGTACTACAAATAAATAAATAAACTAAATTAATACTGAGAGAGCGAGGAGGAGGAATGAAAGCGGAAGCGGGTTGATGGGGGCACAGTATTATGGATGCCTGGTATGTTGGCCGGGTTCAAACAGGCATAAAGATGATGTAAGGGCGACGCAAAACGAATGAATAGTCAGAAAAAAAAAAAGGATCGGAGACGTTCGTACACTGAGACCCGTGGCCGCTGACCATGCCACCGACGAAGCACGCGCTAACACGCACAAACGGCGCGAGCGTCCCGCCACCTCTCAATCAGCGCAAGAACTGCTTCGACGCATGAGGTCACGTGAACAACGCTATCACATGAGCGGCCAAAATGGCGGACACAACACCAACTTCTGTTGCTCCGACTGAAACTGCCAAAACAGCCGTGGCGGAAACAGGCAAGCTCGACGATTCTACTGACAGAGAGCGAGAAACGTTGCTGGAGAATGCGATCGTTTCCGCGGAGAAGATACTACAGCTACGCGAGAGCTTGAACGAGTTAATCGAGAACGGACTGCTCGAGCTGGCGCGTGTGCGGTACTCGACCGGCAACAAATCTGTGTCCGCCCTGCAGTTAAACATGGGCGAAGTGGAAGCGCTGCGGACGGTACGCAGTAACTTCGAGGACCAGAAACAACACTACCCTAGCTTTGAACTACTACAGCCTGACGGCACGGGAAGCGCAACCAAAGAAGGCGAAGTCCGTCAGCGTCGTCAGGCAGAGGATCCCTCAAGGGGGGCAGCGGAGTCGCCTCCGCAGCGCCCGACAAGCCCCACCGATCCGCTGCGCTGGTTCGGCGTGCTCGTGCCCCAGTCGCTGCGGCGCTCGCAAAAGTGCTTCATAAGCGCACTCGAGGTCGTCGTGGACGTGGCCAACGAGCAGTCCCGACTCGCAGTCGCCTTGGACACCTACCGTACCAGCCGACGGGCAGCGACAGTGCGCGACGTTGAACCGTGAACTGTGAGGACCTTTGGCAAGCGAGGACGTCAAAAACGGTAGCTCGTTCGGCAACGGTAAATGAAATTGTCTAATCACAACGCAGTCAAGCGCACGACGTGATTAACAGCGAGACAGTGCTGTCTCCTCGTGTCGAGACAGGCAGGCATTCCATCGACGAACACGTACAAGCTCCCCAAGAATTCTGTTACGGTTTCTTGCTACAGACGTAGGTACTTCAGGTGGACCTTTTGTAAGGCGTGTTGGGCTACCCTTTGTCGATTAAAGAAAAAAAAAAAAAAACCTTTGCCAGAGGGCTCGTCCTGTCTTGAATTTTGAATAAATCTGGAGTTGAGTCATGCTCAGCACTAAGCCAAGGCGTACTGAACTTTCGCGATACGGCGATAGGTCAAAAGCAGCATTGGAGTGCCACATCATATGAATGGTGGGGATATTACGAGCGCTACTTTTGCAACAAGGTGCTGGAAGATGTTGCCAAGCTCGTCACTTTGTTTTACGCCTATCACTGGCCTTTAGGACCTACAGTTCGTACTGAACACCACTGATACCGACATAAATTCATTACTATTATCTATTCTTTGTTCCCTGCTTTTGCACCACCAATACTTCAGTTTTTACTACTCTTCACTGCAGATTCATTAATACTACCCCTAAATTGCATTGCTTCGGGCAGGGTTACAAGGCCCTCATTGACCTCTGGATGGATACTGTGACACTAACAAAATATGCCCTATGGTTTTTTTGTGGTACGCAAGTATTGTCATCATCGGCAAAATTTATCCTATAACAACTTGCTCGCAGACATTCTTATCTGTCATTGAACAGTAGTGCGCTGCCCATTGAATTATCGTAGTTTTCCGTTTTTGATCTTATTCTTCACCGTTTGATCTACTTCAGTCTCTGGCTTCTCGATTGCCACGAGTAACAGTGTCACCTCGTGTAAGCTTGCTAAGGATGTTATCGGCCTCGTGGGTCAGGGGGCCACCTTTATTACTAGCCTATTACCCAAGTGCTTTGTATTGGTACTAAACAATGAAACAGGTTCATGGCATACATTTGTGGGCTTGGAACTGCTACTATTGAACTACCACAAACACTGTGTGATATACTAGGAGGTTAGGGCTTAAACTATTTTTCACTTTTATGGCAGACACTTCAATGAGGACTTTAACACTTGTTCTATGAGTAGTGTTGCCTGCACAAGCAAAAAATGTGCAGGAAGGAACATAAACGAACTGCTCACAAAAGCTATCAGTGTACTTGTATTTGGCATGGACTTGGTGGACAAACTTCAAGCCCAGTAGTTTTGGTACTTCTCTATTTTGCAATTGTTGTCTAGAGATAAATGCAGGTGCATTAACACAGAGCATCCAGCATGCCCTTTGGGAGCTCTCATTGGTAATCGATAGTGGCATCACCTCTTTTATTTCATACTGACACTACTTTATCGCTTACTTTGCTATGAAGACCAACTTGTTTTTTTCCCTCATTTTTTTTTTGCAAAAAAGTGGTAAGATAATTATTCTCTTGGTGTAACCTTTCAGATCAAGGTAAAAACCTCTGCCAAACTATTTAGTGCACACAGTGCTCGAAGGACAGAAGTGCCCTATGCAGCCTTTTCCCTGCAGTGCAGGAGAGGTGTGTCAGTGAAGAAGCAAGGCCACTTGCATTGCTTAATGACATGGGTGATGAGGTCCCATTGGTCATCACAGGCACCTTGGGATGAAACTGGCCATGGCTATATTGCAACCCGGATCCTGGTCTCTCGGATAGCCACTGCCCAAAGCGCACCAGGTAGACGAGACGTAGCTGCGCATAGGAAAATGACAAACTGTACAAGGCAGCACGGTAGCTAAACAAACATAAGGTTGTAAAACTTTCCACCAACATTCTTGATGCAGCTTATTGATGGCTCATTCACAATTCCCTTTCTCACTAAGAATGCTGCTCACCAGTGAATTGTAAAATGGCATAGCATAAACTAGGACTTCAAACAAACAAAACCTGCTTCTTTTGCCTGACGTGACACTTACATGGCATACGTTTTTGATATATGTTGCACTTAAGTGATTCTATTAATGGCTTGACTGAATGGAGTTTTCTTGCATTGCACCCAAAGTCTCAACAGAAAAGTTTATCGATCAGCCAAGCCAGACATTAACCTGTCAATGCAGCCAGAATTTATGCATTAGAAAAGGAGAAACTCTGGCTATCTGTGCAGGCCACTACCTAAGCCACAGTGATTACTGGCTCACTGATTTTGCACAAATGGGCTCATTGACTACAGTGAAAAAAAATATGCGGATCCCATCACTGTGGGAATCGATGTAAGCGAAGCTTTCTGTGCCGTTTGCTTTGATGGACA